>NW_025763443.1:0-352123 GCF_003444635.1 Morchella importuna | reverse complement strand
AGAAGCGATAAAGACTGTGTCCGCACAATAAACATACCTTCGCCCTTAACATTTCGCTTAGTATCAACTGGAGAGCCTGTGCCCATACGAGAATTCGAGTTCGAGTTTCCGTTGTGAGCAGTACCACCTTGTCTGGCTGCTACAGCCGCTGACATAGTTGAGGATGTTCTATGACGATTTTTGTGGCGATTAAGGGAGTTTGATGTTGGGTTTCTTGGTTGAGTGGGTGATAAGATGGATGATGCTTCCTTGACCGGTTGGGGAGGGATACAAGTGAATTAGAAGTGATGTGTGTGTGTGTGTGGGGGGGGGGGGTGTGATGTAGTGATGATGACGATGATCTCTATCTGGAAGGGTCTCTCCCCGATTGCAGAAGCTACCTTAGAGATGGAAACAATAACCAATTTTTTCTTTCTTTTCTCTCTGTTCCTCTTCTCTTTTAATATCTGGCCAGACACACGCGCTCTTGCAAAACACGCTTAATTTTTCTCTCTTTTTATCAAGATGATACCGATCGGGTTCTGCAAGATTCCGGGGATGATTAGAGGGTGGCGGTCGATGTCGCAAGTTTATTTCTCAGAGGGAAAGGGAAAAGGGTACGATCACTCGAGGGGGAAAGGGAGGAAGACTGGCTTTCCTGCCTGGAGGGGGGGAAGGGACGAATTAGCACGATGGATTAGCAATTAACCCACCATCCTCTCGGGCCTCCCGCTAGGCTGATCACCGTGGGTATTGGTTGACGGTTCGCGGAGACACCAAACGACGCTCGGGGAGAAAGTGCGGCGAACAGGAAGCCAGGTGAGAGAGTGAGGGGTGAGAATGGGAAAGGGACGAGTTGTGAGTTCACACTTACTTACCAGCTGCTTGGTGGGGAATATCGCAGGTCTCTCTATGTGTGTAATCCTTCAAAGATCAACCTTTTCCTTCCCGTGAAAAGAACGACAGCAAGATGAAAATGTAAGCCGAATCCGAATATACGGTACAAGCAGGGCTCAAGCTGTCAACGGGCCGGTGGTGCTTGGTCCGCGGCTCTGGCGTTGTTCGTCGAGGCGGTGTGGTGGTGTGTGATGTCGCTGGGATTTTGGTGGTGGTGGTGGTTGTAGAGTAGTGGGTGATAAGGGGGAGACCGCTGACGTAGTGGGTTCCTTCTGCCGACACAGTGTTCGTGTGCCTCCTTTTTTTTTTTTTTTTTTTTTTTTTTTCTCTCTCCGAGATCAAAGAGAGTAAAAAGTCAAAGGTAAAGAGAGATTAGACGACAAAGGGATAAAACGCATATACCGGATGAATTACAGGGGGAAAAGTATGTGGTTTATTGCAAAGGATGATAAACGTGAATGTAAGTAAATTTGGCAGAGTCGAAATTTTGCTAGGGATCAATCGCTGAAGTGTGTCGTCGATGACGAAGGTATGCTTGCGTGCGAGGAGCGGCAAGCTTGAGGATTCGAACTTATCCAACACGCGGTTCAATCCCCATTAGTCAGGAGGCGTCGCTCTCGCATTCCATTGGCTAGATCCTTCCCCCCGGTCTGCTTGTAAATTAGGTGTGTGGTAGGCCAGAGGATGGAGAATGACGTATGACGGTATCTTGCTTGGCCGAGCTGCCCGTTTTGGTGACGAATCGACGCATCCGGTTGAGACAGACGTTAAGAAGGAAACGTGGGCTTACACACGCCTCCAATCACCTTGGCCCTCGCATCTGCACTCCAGTACCAGTACCAGGAAAGGTCTTTGTTTCGATGTGTCCACTTGCAATCGTGAGCCTCAAATTTCCTTGTCTATGACCACAAACAAGCCTTCTAAAACGAACACTTGATGGCTTCTGCAGAAATTGTTCAACTCAACCCCCTCCCCCCATGTTCTAGATCTTGCAGCTTGGTCTAACTGTCTAAGGATAGCAAAACGGTTGTTTGTTCTTATAGAACCTCATGACTGAGCCGCATTAAATTGCTGTTGACTTTTAAAGCCTATTTTTCGGGAAAGCGCTGCGAGGGACGTCTGGAGGCAATCCAAAGCTTGGAGGTGTGTGTATGCGCATGCATGTATGTGTGTCAACGCCTAAATCTCTAGTTACAATTTACTGACCGATAATGGTACCGAGAATATACAAAGTATAGAACATTTTGAATATACGTATATATATATATCCGGGTACCAACTCGAAAAATCTATCAAACACGGTGTACAGTTTCCAATGACGTTTTAATAACTGATCTGCTATGAAAAGTACGAACAATACTAGTACAGTCGCACCTCGCTATGCCGGATGGCCAAGATTCACCAAATCTTGTACGGGATAGCAAATATTCCCAAGAAATTCGGGATAGCAAATTGATTTTGCAGTAGAAAAATAGAATTCTCAAGGGATCCGGCATATTGAGTTCCGCCATAGCGAGGTGCAACTGTACTCAGTCGTTAATTAAAAGGTCGGAAATTTAGTAAGCATTTGGTTGCAATGATATCCGACCATTTAATTAACGCGCGAGTATAACACTGCTTTTTCTTTTGATAACATACTTGCTTACCAGCAAAAGAACATGCGGTAGCTCAGGGCAAGGATAGTTTGTATGGAGTGGCGCCGTTCCCTCATACAAATAATCCCTGGTTCTTTTGCTGGTAGGCAAGTACTTTCTATTAACGATAACTTTATTTCAATTCCGTCCCAGTTGGCAATCTTTAAGCCCCAGGACCGGATTTAACAGGTCGCTTCGGTAGAGTACACAGTGAATTAATAGTATAGCGCTAGGTGTAGGCGTTGATACATGTAGGTACTTTGTTACATGCATACACCAACCCTTTATCTTTAGAGGTTTTCCCGTTTGTTACCAACCGGAATCATTCTATGATGCCCTACCTCTGATCAATTTATACTATTAATTCAAACCAGGTTGATGAATGAAATAAGCCTTACGTTCCTTTTTCCCTTCTACTCGGAGCTGGAACCGTCTTCCCCTTGAAAATACTTTCCCGGGCGGAGTAAACAGAACAATCATTTACTGAAGGGCTGTTCCGGCATATTCCAGTACACCCTTGATGTTCTATGTAGGAAGCCTGGGTGCAGGACCAATCATCACCCGCCATTTGCGAAATTTCTTTTCGTCCTGACCTTTTATATATTAGGAGATGCAACACAACAAGGCACGTGTTTTTAAGCCTCTAAACAAGTGAGAAGTTACAGCAGGTATGTTTGCAAAGGTCAATGATCACTCCCATCTCTATTTTTGACCTTACCCTTCAGGCCCTATATACTAATTTGGTATTCAGCAAATTATATCAATATCAAAATCACTCCGGAGGTTTCATCCATCATACCGCAAGCACCTTCCTGGGCCACGGGTAGCTCAAACCGGGACCCGAATAGATGATCAAGACCTCGACTCTTCCCCCCCGTTCCCCTACATTCGGCTACTACTGGTTATGGAGAAAACTTAACGTCGTACTGCCTCTGCACTTCGATCATAATCCTAAAGTTGCCACCAAACGCTCTTGGGATCCATAAAAATAAGAATAAAGTGCACTTTACCATAGCTGTATGGATCTGAAATCAGTAAGCCAGGTTCCCGATTCCACACCTTACAACCCCGGCTCCTCTTGATCCCCCCTTAACATTATTATATCATTTGTCTCTCATCTCCCTGGGTGCATACACCCATCCGTTCCTCAGAAAACACCGAAGGGGAATATTTCATCCCGGGTAGGGGTGGGCGCGCTTAAATATATGTTAAAACTTATAGGGCTGAGATGAAAAGATAGTTTATGTATCTCGGCAGCGCGAATGAAGAGACGTGCGGCTGCATATGACAGGTCGCGCTCGCTGGGACATCACATCACTAATCCCGGTATGTACCTACATATTCCGCAGATATGTAGTGGTGCATGATAGTATTGTCAAAGTAACAGAAATTTTAAGTCTGGAGACGAATTTCTCACTGATTATAAAATGATAGTTACATCGTTATTGTATATATTTGTTTGATAGATCGAATAGCCATAGAGATTTGGGCTTCGCATGGCACTTGTTTGCGTAGGGAATTTATCGCCCTTAAGAGATACATATCCGGTCCTGAAGAAGAAGCCCGAGCTCCAAAACGTGGACACATGAAGCTTTACAAGCTTTCACAGATAATCTAGTCCCCGAAACCAATGTAGTATCGATATAGTATAATATTGATAGGCTTGCCTGAATGTAAATAGATCTTAATATTATGAGGGTTATTTTGTCGTATCTTGCTTTGGCAGCTACAATAATAAGATGACTATTATACTAGTACGTACTAGTCCATATGTTGCGAGTGAGACTATGTGATTGAAACTGCGGGTAGATTCCCAAACCCTATACAAAGGGACTAACTCTAATAATATACTTCCGGGTGTACGTTCTATGCGTTTATTCTAACTATCACCCTTAAGGTGATAGTCCAAGTAGCCAATTTGACACTTATAAAATCCATAAGTTCTCTCGAAGTCTAAAAACAGAGTATCTAACCTGCCGGAAGTCTACAGTATATACAATCTATCAATTCATGACCTTTGTGCACGGGTCCATATGGAAGTCTTTACAACTTGGCCTTTCTAATCACCTAAGAGCTCGAGCTTGCATGTCAGCCAGCACGATTCAAAGCTTAACCACAGCTGCCAGTTTTTTTTTGGGGAAAACCATTGGAAACTGTCAAAATATAGCGAACAAAAGAAGATACGACGACAACGACAAGATTCGAACTTACGCGCCCGAAGGCATCCGCTAACTTTGGTGACCCATAGCAGGCGAACGTGTTTTGTGAAATAGTACTTTACGCCGTTCTGCCAAGAAAGCAATCTGTGCAATCTTACGCCCTTTGTGGCCGTACGGCAATAATTAACACCGCTGACAGCCGGTCAAGATTACAGATTAGTAGACGCCTTCACGGGGGTATGGGGCGCACTGGGGTGTGGTGCAACAACTAATAACGTCAAAAGATGAGAACAGAATATATGAAGAATATCACCAAATAAAACATATAGATACATTTCTCTATATCAAGTAAAGAATTCTACTATCTTAATTTTCTTGATTTCGTCGATTGCCTCTCGTAATTCAGGAAAGCACCACACCCCAGTGCGCCCCATACCCCCGTGAAGGCGTCTACCACTTGTGCGTTATGCGGTAGATTTCCAAAGGTGGTTACGTACAGGATCGGAAGCTGTCGCGGTCGCGGATTCGCGGCTGATCAGATCCTCGTACCATACTTTACATGCATGTATGTACTTCATGACACAGTGGAAGAAACAATTATTCTACCACACATACTACATATGTAGGTATTACCACTCAAAATTCAAATACATTATATATCAGTTCGATAACTAAGCACTTGTGGCTTATAGTCAATTTCTGAGTTTGATTTCATTTCATACATCTACAAGTAGACGTTACTAGCGGTTATATTATATAGGGTATATTCTATATGGAATTTGGTGCATTGCCGATAGCAGCACATCACTCCTCGAGGCACAGAAATTATAAATCGGAAATTTGGACGCAGGGGTCTAGTTCTGAACTCGTAATTTCTGGGGGATAATGGATTGGCCTGCAGGCTTGAGGCTTATGGTCAGTGCGCAATAGCCCGAATCTGTCCTCGCAATTATTCCCATGTCAAACGTTTATAGAGACCCCGATCGAGGGTGGTCGAGTGGCGGTAGATACACCTATTATTTCAAGTAATGTGAGGGTGGATATATGAGTACATGCATACTTGTACATATCAACTACATTTACTTGTAATTAAATGGGTGCAGTTCTTTATAATTATTTCACGCATTGTACGCGCACGGCCATCGACTCCGAATGACTTTACGCACTGTGTTGTAGCTACAATCTATTATGTACTGGATTAACGATTTTTCTAAACTCTCTGGCATCTGATTGGTCGAGAGCTGTAACCTCAACCCTCACTGACTTCTGCATGGCAACCAGCCAACCCCACCAAAATATAATGCTGTTCACGGACTAATATTTAAAGATATAATCAATTTTTAACTAAGACCACTGGGGGCAATGGGAGCTGGATGGAGTGGGAGGTTGATGGCGGCGGAAGAGCTGGAAGAGCAGGAAGAGGTGGAGGGAGGTGGAGGTGGTGGAGGGGGGTGGAGGGGGTAGAGTCCACCCCATCGAATACCTTCCAATATTCCAATATTTTCTCCAACTCGCGGTCGCGAGATGGCACACCCCTAGTACTGTATGTACGTACCTACAGTGCCGTCGCTATTAAGGCACTGCCAAGCTCTAACTTGAGATTCTAGATTCAAAGCGGGTCTAGAGCGTCGGTTCAAAGTAAGATCATGGTCAGGCACTCAAAGACATTTGCATATGTCAATAATGAAGCCTGGTAGCTGGAATACCAAGCTTAAGGCTTGCCCCGAGAGTATGGTTACCTACATGTACTTGTTTACCACGAAAAGAACCAGTTGCTCAGGGCAAGGATTATTTGTATAGAGTGGCGGTGATCTCTCATACAAACTATCCCTGGTTCTTGTACTCGCGTGTAGGGGAAAGAAATAATCCCTGTTTCGTCACTTGGTTCTTTATGCTGTACGCGAGTAGTGACACAGAGCTAAATTTATAAATTATAATGCCCACTCAGCTCCAATCAACACCTTAGCGCCATATCTCAAGACTAAGACCGGCGTACTTCTAGAATACGAAAACCTCTATTCGTGCTACCTTTGATTATCGTTACGTGCGTCGAGTCGTGCAACTCTCCCTAATTCCTGATATGATATGCTTCACAATACATCACTCGACCGACTATAGTACCATACAACAAAACATTCGGTTTGATCTACTTTATGCCAATCGGTTAATTAAATAATAGTTTCACAAGAACAACAAAGCAAACATGGTACCAACTTTCGAGAATTGGGTTTCAAAACCATAGTCTTTGTTTCATTGTCTGTATTAGTCCTCCCAGCCCAGAACGCGAAGGTCCTGAGGTCTCCAATAGCACTCTATTAAACTCACTATCGATCGGGAGATTGACATTCCAGCTCAGCCAAGACTCCCGAATAAAGCTCTATCTGGGCCAGTGAATTTGCCCGTAGATAAGAGAATTCCTCAAAACTCTAGAACACTGAGTAGGTATGTGCGCTATGACGCACGTAACTGGCCGTTACCTCCATGCACACTGCCGCCTGCAAATAGGATCCTGACCCCGGGGCTAATGTTACCTAATGGAAATCAAGCCAGATGCAACCGCATAAAATTTTAACAAGAGCCTCGTGATGGGACACGTCAGTGCAAGCCCTTTTTCTTTTATTATTATAATTTGATTTTACAGTGCATTATCTTGTGGAGAAGAAGCGTAGAGCAAGAGGAGGTGCAGTCTTGTTGTTGGTGGTGGTGGTGAATGTACATGTAGGTACGTACAATTCCCCCTGCGCAGCCGCGGAGTAACCAGCTAGCTATGGAATACAATTAAATTGCTGGGGGTTGGCTTTTTAAGTATAAGAACAGTCGAATCAAGACGAGGTGGTAACGTTGTATTGCAATTGGCTTAATTGACTGGGCCTAATTGGCTACTTGTAAGACATCGATGTTCACAATTCATGCGTTCCAGCAGCCAGGTGCAAGTATTGGTTCAAAATCAGCTTCTGGGAGAGTACATGTACTTGCAATAACAGCTTATCAGGCATAAAAACACCCTCAAATCATTTCAGATGGATGTAGAGCACGAAAGCTCTGTCACCAGACTCAAGCATTACTATAGTAGGCTTAGTAACGTCGCTTTGTGTCCTTGTGAAAAGCAAAATAAAAATGACATGCAACAATAATTTTGATTCTTTCGCTGCACTTGCGCAATTTCACTTGTATGAGTGCTCCTCCTCCTCGGTTATCCCAATTAGAGTTCTCTCCGTGACTGAATACATGCGATGTGGTACTGTGGACCCCGCAGCTCTAGATAGAGTGAGATCAACACAATATATCAAACTTCTAGTGCCTACAATTCAGAAAACTAGGGCTACTTTATAATGGAGTGCCCGTAGATGCATATCTCTACACCATGATACATGGAGTTTGTGACTGAGTCCGCATATCTTACCAAAATCATTTTCATGACCACACGCCGGAGTGCCCCCACTATTCTTGCGTACATGTAGTTATTAGACAAATCGGTATTGAGCTCTAGACGTCCCCAGAATTCAAAGCACAGACCACCCCGTCTAAGAAAGAAAAATCGGGTAAGTCATGCAGGGCGTTTTTCATGGTTCCGGATAAATGATATGGGTGCGGACGAATGGTGTTACGGGCTATCAGATACATGGGAGAGACGTCGTCACAAGACATGGTGCTGTTCTCGAAGGTCTGACAAGTGAAAAGATCGGTAGGATAAGAAGATCCACCCGCACAAGAGCGGGGTACTTGCTTGCATGCATATTTGCTCCTCAAGCCTCAAAACAAAGTTTGTTGTGAACTGGGGCTACTTTTTCTTGATTGGTGGGGATTTTTGATTTTGATAGGCGGGATGGATCATGGTGGATCACTCAGTCATAAGTGTGGCTGGAATTAGCATTCCAACAAAAGAAGTCTTGAGCTATACGGCATGTATAGATGAAGAATACTTTTTTTCCTTTTCTCTCGACATTCCTGATCGTAGCCTTTATTGTGATCACTGCCTAATGCAATGGGTTTTCATACTGGTTTGAAGTTTCCAAAGTACATTAAATGAAACTCAACAAAGTCTCAATAATCCAATAGATCGCACAGCCTTGCATTATTGTTGGGGGGTAGGAGGAGAAAACGTGGAATTCAGCTTAATTGACCCCGATCTAGGGCTTCGGAGGTTCTCGGCGACGATTCCTGGCCACAGAAAGCTTGTCCCATACGGTCTGCATTGATCTTATTGAAAGATTTATAGACAGGGTTTATAAAACTTTGACATCATTTTCGGCCACGGAAATACAACTGGTAAGTCTCTGTCTGACGGTGTACGGTATGACTTCCGCAGCTGCAGTAAAAGTATCAATGTGTATTGTGGGGTGACAAAAGTTCTCGTGATTTTTTACGTGGATGTATCATGAAACGACTATAACTCCACAACTACAAAAGATACCCAGGAGACAGCTACGTGATTCGAGAGCTTAAGGTTGATAGGAACATACCTCTTAGGTATAATTCCAATTACCGACTTTGTGGATTGGTCTTTTGGAAATTCCCCTGCTGGTTGCTATGCGAAAATCACGAGAACTTTTGTCACCACACAATACCTACATAAAGCTCCTTGCAATCGACATACATCAATGTCCTATTGGAAAGTTTTGATGGCAGTAATAATTGGAGTAATTCGGATAGAAAGACAGATCTCGCGAAATTAGCCAGTAGGATATGCAGGACGTGATGAATTATTTGCCTAAAACGGCGAGCTAAAACGTGTCCATAAGTCCTCAAGAGATCCTCAGTGGTTGGCCTTGTCGTTGAAGATGCTAATGATTATGGGCACGTTTTAGGAACTAATAACAAAATATATGGCGTCTCAAAATAGGAGAAACCCACATACCATGTTATGATCAATGCTAGATCTGCAGAGCATTTACCTCGTTTCAGCCTTCAAAATCTGATATATAACTCTCTAATAACCCAACTATAAAATAAACTAACGGCATACCCGTTCAGGACCATCGAACACGTAAGACTTAATTAAGTTTTTTTTGAATACCCAAATCTCCGATCCTCAGAATGATCGATCCAAGCGCTCTGAATAGATCTAGAATATCCAGAATTAACTACGCTCGAGTTCGTAAGCATAACCAAGTATGCCGTAGAAGGGGTTTGGGAAGTATAGGGCCGGTGGTCAATATTCAAAGTGCACAAACATCTATCCATACCATCAACGATAGTTATTATGATATGTCTATCATTTCTGACGCTCAAAGTGTACGGATTCTATGTTCGGACGGATTCATCTAGTGCACGCCGGGTTTAAGCACTATCATATCAGTAGGCTCGGCTTAGTGCCTGTATATAGCATTATCGGGATATCTATTACACCGGCATGAAGTCTATGTTATTGTAGGAAGAAGAGCTTCTACGGCTATTTCGAGCTTAAGGCGCGTATCCGTTATAAAATGAATCCCGCCAGAAATTATGGGTGAGGAAGGGTTAGGGTTTCAATTATCTCTTCGCATGATACGTCGGTGCTCTTGCACAACAATACTGGGTGTGTAGGTACATGTACACATTGGTAAATTGTGCTAGGCGCGGCTTGCCCTGCTTTGAAATCGAAGCCTATTTGGGCATGTTTTAGCTGATTTGAAAGTGAAACACATATTCTATGGGACATGGAATCTCACTCATATTTGGTATAAGACAGTGAACTATGAATTAGTAGCCGTTCCTATAACGATACAAAACGTAATATTATGGATCTTCTACAACAAAGTAACCATATATTCGCGATTATTTTAATCCAATCAACTTGCATCCTATTTAAAATAGTACTCGTCTAATCGTTATGATACTTTCATTTCTTATTTCCACCCATCTAGGTCCCTGTAAGTGCTTTTTTTCCATCCCTTCTCTAAGAATACCAACCGGCAAAATAAGTAAAAACAGCAAAGTAGAAATTAAAACAAAAGACTCAATTCAGGAAAGCGCAAACGTTTCCGAAGCATAAACGCATGGCGTATCCAAAAACCTACGCCTTTTCCAAATGCTCAATCAACGCCTCAATCGTGCAGACTTTAAGCCCCCACTTTTCCCCAAACTCCAAGCACTCGTCCCGTCTTTTCATCAATCCATCCTCCTCTCTAACAATCTCGCAGATCGCCGCCGCCTCATTTTTTCCTGCCAATTTGCAAAATTCGACCGCAGCCTCGGTGTGCCCCCTCCTCTGGCGAACACCACCGTCCACTGCGCGTAGGGGAAAGATGTGTCCTGGTGACCTGAAGCTCTCTGGGGATGCCGCTGGGTCTGCAAGGGCTCTAACAGTGAGGGCGCGGTCATAAGCGGAGATGCCGGTGGAGATAGTGGGGTCTTTTGAATCGAGGGAAACGGTAAACGCGGTGCCATGGGGTTCCTGGTTATTGGGGACCATCTGCGGTAGTGAAAATTTGTCGATGAGCGCTGGAGAAAGTGGTGCGCATACCAACCCACTGTTCAAGTGTCAGTAAATTCATCAATTAGGTATTCTGCGACGGTGCGCCGCGAGGAAAGCGATGGGCGATGGTGCAATTCTTGATTACCTTGTCCACCTAACCATGAATGCCATCTTCTCGACTGTGAGGTCTTCTGCGGCGATAATCAGGTCGCCCTCATTTTCGCGGTCTGCGGAGTCAAGTACGATAATGAACTCTCCTTGTCCTGTTTTGTTCATGGGTCAGCTATGCGTCATAATGGAATTTTCTCGCCGCAGAGAAAATTCAAAATAAGGCAGGAACTCACGGAAAGCTTCGACCGCCTCCGGTATCGATGAGAACTGAGGAATTGTTTCCGAAGTCATTACTATTATGCAGGTGGAGGTTGTAGAGGTGTGAAGTTTTAGAGGGGCAATTCCTCGGTTCGTTGATGTAGTTAATTTAGAAAGAACACCTGAAGAAGGAAAAAAACGAATCTGGGATCCCCGAGCAGGAATTCGTAAGGCGACAAAGTGGGGAAGAGATTAATGAAGAAGTGAGGTACAAACGTGGGGTTCTCGTGGACTATGTAGGTATGTCTAAAGTATTCCGTAAGCGTCGGCTGTCTTGGATAGGTAAGCGTGACCCATGCTGACATTCCCGAGTCGCTTTCACTAGAAGCCTCCATACCCATAAACTTATACAAGAAAGGAAGTCTGGAATCTTACCGATTCTCACGTGCTATCATGATTTCCGCCTTCGGCTTGGACATCTCGTATGATAATACGCACTTGGGTTACTCAACTTGTTCATAGAGAACCTGTGTTTACTTTACCGAGGTCGTATAGGCACTCGACTCGGTACTCTACATAGTTCTAGGCCATAAATCATGGGAAGGCGCGGCGTAGCAACCTCCCGGGCCACCACGACTACCCACCCAGCAACCACAATTGATCCTTTGGAGAGCTGGTTTTTTGTATAGTTGTTAAATAGTAGCTAAATAAAAATAATTTGACATTTAATATCTGTACTAACCCCTTGCCTTTATAACAGCTCTATTCTCCAATAAATCATCAGGTAACAGTTCCCAGCAATGAATTAGACCTTCCTCCATGAGGGGCTTTAATACTTAAGGTGATCTAGTACCATATGCTAAATGGGGGTACTGTTGATGGTAAAGCTTCTTGAGGTGTACCCAAACATGTTCAATTGGATGGAATAGGCAAGCCAGTCCTCCAGAACATCTACCCTATTCTCCTCCAACCTGAGTTGTAAGACTCCGGTTTTTTGCCACAGCAGGGAGGCTGGTCATTCCCTCCTAGCTGTCTGGCGGGGTACATGGTCTCTGGGCGCCATCGGTGGTGGTGAAAGATTTTGTGTTCAGGCGTTGCGACCTCGCGCCTTCCCATGCTAACTGCATCTATGTACATGTATAGCGAGAATTCATACCTGTGACTCTAGAGACGCTGCCACGTGAAAAGAAAGAAAAAATCATTTCCTGCTTACCCCTGCGCCAACGGTACTGGAAGTCAGAGTAAATTATTTCACTTTAGGGTTCACAAAAGGCCCAAGCGCAGATCGATCATAACCACAGTACTCTAGAAGTTTTATATTCTGCTATTTAGAAAGTAAAACTACAAATTTTGCTTATAGTAAAATTGGTTTATATGTGATATTTGTTATTTGTTTACTGTTCAACCTGGGGTTCCTCCGCAACATAGTGAAGATAGGCCCCCAAAAGCTTAATCCCCTCAATGTAGTTCCTTCTGTCAAGTTTTTCTGCAGTAAATATTAGCAATTTTTCTTCAAAACAAGAGAAGGAATCCTATAAATGATAGCATACCATTGATACTATGCGCAGCATCAGTACTGCTGCCCATGGGCAACAGCAAGACATTCTTCCCAGTAGCTTGCTCAAATGTCAAGGTAACCGGAATGCTTCCACCTTCCCTAGTCATATCTGGCTTGCAACCAAAAACACTCTCAACCGCTTTAGAGGCTGCGGCAAAGTTCCAGTGCTTAGGGCTTGATACCCACCATTTACCGGCATGCAAAAGCTTGGCTTCCATGGTGTTGTTGGTTCGGATCTTCTCCCACTCGTATTCTAAGTGGGTAAGAACAACCTTATCCACCTCATGGGGTTCCATGTTTGGCACCGTGCGAACAGAGAATTTACCAATAACTTTGGCTGGAATGACGGTCTTGGCACCAGGGGCAGAGAAGGCTCCTTCGATACCGTGAATAGACAATGACGGGAAACGCCATCTATGCAGACCCATATTAGAATTGAATCAAGGTTTATAGATGAGATGTTAGCTTACCTAGCCATCAAAGTGCTCTCCTTATCTTGGTAGATACTGCTACAGCTTCCAATACCATCGTACAGATCTTTCATCTCGAAGCTAATTCCCTCGTATAGCTTCTTCTCCTCTTCGTCGACTGGCTTAACGAGCTCATTCAAACCGGGAACAAGAATCTTCCCTTTGTTGTCCACCAATGTACCCAATAGCTTGACAAGGTCGGTCATTGGTTCACTGACGGATCCACCATAGACACCAGAGTGGAGGTCTTGACCCGGGCCATGAACACAAATTTGGTAGTACGATACTCCGCGAAGGCCGTATGTCAGACATGGCTTCTCGGCACCAAGCCAGTAATTGTCAGAGATGCAGACAGCATCAGCGTCCTTGAAGAATTTCTTGGCTTCGTCGTGGATGATATCGTCTAGACCCTCTGATCCATATTCTTCCATTCCTTCGAAGCACATGAGGAGATTTACAGGAAATTCGATACCGGCTCTGTCTTGGTGTTAATAAGGTCGTATAAAACAATGAGGTCGACTACATGTAGGTTATACTGACTTTTGATGAGCTTCAATAGCGTTGAGCCATCCCAGACTAAGCACCCGGCATCAGCTTCATATAATTACCCACATTTAGCGTATTCAATGACTGTACTAACACGGGACCCTTATCATCCGTACTGCCTCTCCCAAACATCTTTCCTGATTTTTGGTCAACACTCAAGACGAATGGATCCGTAGCCCAACCATCTTCTTTCAGCGCGGGTTGCACATCGTAGTGTCCGTACACCAGGATGGTCCTCTTGCTCTTGTCGTTTCCATATCTGGCCAGGAGGATGGGTGGAATCTGAAGATGAGGCCTATCAGGCTCCGCCCCAGGGTGACGCTCTTCAACGGTAGCCCCAAGAGCTTCGAGCTCCCCCCTAAGGAATTGGGCCATTTTCACAACCTGGGGACGCATGGCATCATCAGCAGAAACGGAGGGTATCGCAACGGCATCAGAGAGACCTATGAACACAGTTTAGGTTTTATTTTTAATCTCAAGGTTGTAATTGGATACGAACGCTTGATGAAGCCCTCCGCCATTTCGTCCACCCTGTTTTATTGATTAGTCTTGTTTAGGTTGAAATGGAAAGCTCCAAACATTTATCCCCATGCTTTGACTATTACAACTCAATAGCTCTACATTTGACGGAGTAGGGCACTTTTACTATAGCACTAGAATAAAATAGAGAATGGAAGAAAGAATCACATACTTGTTGAAGTATCCCTGAAGTTGAGGAGCCATGATTTCTGCTTTAGAGGAATAGTATCTGGGTATCGGGTATCGACAGTGATCGACAATAGTAAAATTTCTTGGTGACAGTAGTGAACGAGGGAGTTTAGTTGAAGGCGAGCTTAGGCGAAGATGAGAAGAGGGCTTATGAACGAATCGATTGAGGACCCGTGAGAAGGGCCTT
This sequence comes from Morchella importuna, assembly GCF_003444635.1. Lineage (NCBI taxonomy): Eukaryota > Fungi > Ascomycota > Pezizomycetes > Pezizales > Morchellaceae > Morchella > Morchella importuna. The sequence goes on along the minus strand of NW_025763443.1, from coordinate 337,279 downwards.
GGGATCATGTGGCGGGGTCGAATGAGGAGGGGTAAGACGCATACGAGAGAACTCGAGACAGAAGGTGCAGCATTTGCCAAGACTTAGGTCATTTTTAATCAACTAGGTGGTACATACAACCGATACATACCGTTTTTAACCTGGTACTGTGTCGGACTGGGAAATGGGTTTATAATTTTATTTCCAAGCCTATTCGCCTCCAAAGTTTATGGATTTTTAGTGCTGTTATCATACACTTAGACAACTTCGGGATACTAAATTTATGTGAGCATCTACTACACAGGCATGAGTAGTAATACATGTAGATTTATGTCGTACGTTAGGAAAGCCGCTACTTGGAGGGGATAGATAAATCGCAGTGAAGACTTATCGTAGAAGTAACTTCAAACCCCTTCAGATTATTTCAGCTGGTTGCTGTCCTTCGCCATTAACCCGGAAAGGACTGTAGGGTGCTACAAACTCAATATTGGAAATGATAACTGCGACATATTCCGTTAAAGAAGCCTATCCCCACCGGCACGTACCCTATTTGGTATATTTACGGTTTCGTCATGATCCTATTTCCTCTGTCCATTCCCTTGTTCTCTTCGGGTGCTAATAGAGAGTTTGAGCTGCGCGACTTGGACGGACGCTCAGGCTATTTGAGGTGAAGATTTTCAATTCTGCTAGCCAATACTCCGTATACGATAACCATAAGTTATACGTGAAGATATGGTCTCTCGAGTGATTTTCAAAGCAGACGAGTGCGTAATCAAGTGGCTCGCTCATCCTTTGAGCAAGCCTTTAAAAACAATGTCAGATAGTACTATATCACATGTACTCAAAGTCGTAGCTTGATATCTTGCGTATCTATGTGGAATGACAAAGTATATCTATATAAAAAGGTAAATATATGAAAGACATGAATATATATGTCAAGTGTAGAAGGGAGGTAGTTCGTGACGTTAATCATGTGTCTATCGTTTGACAGCATGATCTTGGTTCAATATATTGTACCGATTCCTTATCAATTGATGTCCTGGCTCGACCTAGTTATCATAGACAGAAGTACCAAGGTAGTATCTATATATATAGTATGGAAACAACAAAACTTACTGCAGCAACTTCAACGTGAACGGGACCTCTACTACGGGCGTGTCAAGCTGAACGGGATGGGGTGTCAGTTTAAACGGGAATGTCGGGTTGAACTGGGATATTAGGCTGGGCTTCGATCAAGTGGAACGGATCAGCAAATATTGAGATTGAAAGGATACATGCAGCTAAATACCTAGTCAGCGGGTTCGTATTGAGACCACATACTCCTATTTAGTACAAGCGGAGTGCGGCCTTCGGCCGCCCAAATGTACTGAGGAAATGAGGTGCGGGCGGTACTGCGATAGTAATTTCTTAGATTATTGCTGTCATTCTGGATTATTGGGTCATCCAAACGTACAGGCATGCACTAAACCTCATCTCCATCTCTCCTTATATGGTGCGCACACTTTTAAAGGTGATATGGCGGCATACGGAAGTGGAACAATTGTGGCTGCAATAGGACCTCATGGGCCAATAAGAGGACCCATTTCTAGCAATTCTGCTGCGTTACTGCCACGGATCAGTCAGGTTTGCTTTTCTGGGGTATAAATGGGTATAATACTGTTCCACTTTGTTCAGTCTTGGCGGATTTTACATACAAAAATACGCAATTTCAACTTCCTAAGGCTTTACAACCCAGACAGATATTAATATTCTGGAAAAATAGAACGAATGTTCATCACTATTACTATACTTCTATTTTCTACTTTTTTGATATCATTTTTGGTGGTGAAGTTATAAGCGGTTGACTTTCCGTCACTTTGGGTTGCCTTTAAGAGTGGGCGCACCATATATAATCTGTGATATATTAGCTCTAGTATGCACTCTAAGTCATTTAATGAGTAGCGTTAGTATGTACATGTAGTTCATGATAAAATGGTATCAGGGAAATTCGACCTTCATATATAAAAATATAGCTGTAGTTCTGTCAGTGTTTGTTCCCTTATATCCATTAATTGCAATAGGTAACGCCTGTTAATGCAAGTTCCCTTCCATCTCGGGAGTAGTTCTTTGTCGAATCATGATATGCAATCAATATTAGAAATACATGCAGTGCGCTGTAACTAATAGGAGACGTTCCTGACGTGACGATGAGAAAGACTATATAGTTTAGGGAGTGCAACACCCGCGAGTACTTGTAGGTACAGGTGTTGAATACAGGAATAGCTTTTGATATCACGTGACTCTCGAGCTAGCGCCGAGCCACGCTAATGCACTAGCTGAACATGCTGTTCGGTATTTCAAATTTACCCCAGGGTTAGGGATCAGATACACCAAGACCAATTTGAAAGCTTGTGTTTTGGGGCTGCCTGAACCTATTCCAAACCTCGCAAACCTCCCACCCCCCGATAAACTTTCTTTTAATTCCAAACTCAAATTTTACTATGGAAAACCAGGACAGTACCCCACGCTGGCTCTCAATCACCGGGAAACCTCTTCCCCGCCTGGATCACCCTAATGGCATGCCAGGTGCGTGTTCTGAACCACAATGCAAGAACGCATCTGCTAACATATACCCAGGAAGGTGTCGGAACATAAAGGACTTCCAATTTCTTAATCAGCTCGGTGAAGGGAGTCAGTTAGAGCTCCGATCGCGCCACAATCAAAATAGAGACTAACAGCCGTGTTTATAGCCTACGGGGTAGTTCACCGTGCACAGGACCATAAAAACAATAAGGTCGTCGCCCTCAAACAGGTCCGAATCTTCGACTCGGACCGTGGTAATGGCATTCCCATCACCGCTCTTCGCGAAATATCAATTCTCAAATCCCTCCGCCACAATAACGTCGTCAATGTCTTAGATGTGGCCGTGGGGACGGAGCTGGACGACGTCTACATGGTCATGGAGTATGCTGAGCAGGTTGGTGGATTCTCCTTGGGCCGACATTGTCGGTTTTGATTTGTAGGGACGCGAAAGAATCCTGGGCGCACATCGGCTGGCTTATGGTTCCCTCGCCCGGTGTCGTCGGCAACGGGCGGGTGAAGCGCGCGCAGCTTTTGTTACGACGCTTTATAGGATTTGGCAAACCTTCTTGATCATGCAAGAGTTAAATATTCCGAGAGCGAAGGTACACTAAAATTACTCTACCAGCTTTTGGGGAATATCCTGTTACTAATTTAACTTTCAACCAGTAAAATGCCTTATGAAACAGCTACTGGAAGGGTTGGAGTACCTCCATAAGCATGATATTATTCACAGGTAAGTTCCCATCATCTATAAACAATCGTCCCCAAATACTAATAACCTAAATAGAGACATAAAAATGTCCAATCTCCTCCTCACTGCCAAAGGTGTTCTAAAAATAGGTAATTGCCTTCCCGTTAATCCTCTGGGATGTTCTCGTAATGCTGAACAATTATCCAAACAGCCGATTTTGGTATGGCCCGCGAGTACTCCGCTCGCCCCCTCACTCCTGGCGTCGTAACTGTGTGGTATCGGGCCCCAGAACTCCTCCTCTCCGCAACCCGTTACACCTCCGCTGTCGATATCTGGTCCGCGGGTTGTATTATGGGTGAATTGATCACTCAACTTCCTCTTCTTCCCGGGGAGACAGAGCTTGAACAGTTCGCTCTCATTGTCAAGTTACTCGGGTCGCCTTCCGACAAAATATGGCCCAAGATGCGGCTCCTCCCCGGTATCTATGATCGTGGCCGCATAGCCCCTGACGATGTCTCTGTGGGCGGTGCTAGAGGCAGATATGTCCCTCCTCCCGTTGGAGCGCAGAGGGAGAATATGTTGGAGCGCCGTCTCGTCGGACAGACTAAGGAAACAATTAGGGTCATAAACGAAATGTTGACGTTTGACCCTGAGCGTAGGATTACTGCAAGTGATGCTTTAAGGGAGCGGTATTTCACGAGGGAGATGCCGCCCCCGCAGAGACCAGAACTAATCCAGACATTCCCGGAGATTCGAAACGAGAGTGATATTGGCGCAAGGAAGGGCGCGGAGGGCGCGGGTGGAAAGCGAAAAGGGAAGGAACAAGGCGGGGGGTATGTTTTCGATTTTGGAGATGATTTTGGCGTGAGGAAAAAGCATAGGCAGCTCGAGAGACGCGATTGAGCTCTTAGAAGTATAATCTGCGCAGCACACTAAATGAGGATAACCAAGACAAGGCATGCAAGTAATTGAAAAATCATCAACGCTACATACATTAGTTACTACAGAGTGGATCGTGTGATGCAGTGATATGGTGTTTTTTTTTATCTATGGCTATAACTACATGTATATCTACGTTATAATAGATAAAGCAAATAAGAAAAATGTTTCTCGAACATGATAAATTCCCTGGAGTTCACTTCAGGATTAAGATTTTGAGTTGGAGTCTTTAGATTATCGTGAGAAAATTGCCAAGACCCACTTAGTAGGGTTAGGGGATGTCAATTATCAAATGATTGCCCGTACTGGACCACCGGGGCATATGCACGGTAATCTGAATTCATGTAGGTTACTTCCAACTACATAGTGGAATAGGTAGAGTAGATATAGTTCGGTAACATACCTAAACCGATGAGTATAGGCCATGGCTTTTTATTTAGTGTAAAGGCCCATGGTTGCTAGCTGTTGCTGCTTAAGGCTACGTAAACATGTTATGCCCATCACCCCACCAGCATCCAATCAGACACCCCAGTAGTACCGCTGTTTTCGTATCACCTTATCTATCATTTGACTTGTTGATCATGAAGGCTGCGATCTCGATTGTCGAATGCTTTTTTGTTTTTTGTCCTCTTCTTTACTCCTCATTCTCCCCGCCTTTCCCTCAACTTCATTCTTCTACATACCTCTAGCTCTATAGACATTTATATTCCCATTTTTTACGCAATGTCTAGAGTTGCGATTTACACCGCATCGCTGTTTGTGTTTATTGGAGGTATGTTGCAAAGTTACGTCATTTTAGCTCACTACTCGAGTTCTAGCTCTATTGAGCTTTTAATTACATCAACGAATGCATCTCGGCGAAGAGAATCAATTCTAACGCAATCACTCCCCAAAACAAAGTCACTGCTTTAACACTCTCCTCAATAATCATCCCCCGATGGACCTCCTACGAGGATACCAGTATCGTGAGCCACAAACCTCCAGAATCGCAAGAAGAGATATCAGAGCTAATAAATGGTATATCTAGCCAATTAACTACTATTATGGACTCCATAAACGCTGCACCTCAGCAGGCGACTGCGCACACTTCCCCAGCTACGCTGACTGCCATGGCACTGATCGCTACTTCTGTTCAATGTGGCGATCTACAGCATGGTTGATGAGCTTTACGCTAGTGATCGAAGGCATGAATATTGTTGCATTTATTGTTATTCTCGCTGGCGGTCCCGTAAAGAGAATGAACGGATGGAGAATGTTGGGCGTTTTATTGCTCTTGAATGGTATGTGCAATAAATCTCGCCGATTATGGTGGCAAATTTCTATATCTAACGTTGATTGCCAGCGATCATACAAGGTGCTGCGACCTCGTTGGTGCAGTATTTATATGATTACGATGATCGATTCTTTGTGGGATGGAGCCTAGGTATAAGCTGGGTTCTGGCAACTGTGAGTTGGGTTATAACGGTTATTCTAGCGGGGATTGTTGTGGTGGGTGGTTGGTATTTGCCGCCAGAAGGAGGGTATGAGTTTTTGAAATAGCTATAGAGTTGCGGACGACAACGTTAAGTTTGGCTTTTTTGACTAGCAAGTTTTGTTGGGTTTTAAGTGGATTCAATGCTATTTTTGCAAGTTTGGGTATACCCGTATTCGAAGAATTCACAGCACTATAACTACATGTATAACTTCATTCAAGCGCTATTTGAGTACAGTAAATACTAGAAAAGGTGCGGGTACCACGCTATTAAGAATCAGAAGCGAGTGAGATCCTATGTACCCGCAACGATTAGTAGTTGTACTAGTGTTATATGGAGTGATGGAAAGCATTCATGTCCCCACCACGGGGGTTTTGGTTACTACCTACAGTGTATAGGTATGTAGTGGCCTACCTGGTCTAAATCTATAGATGTCGGTAGATTGCAAAAGTGATATCTAAAATCTCCCACTTGAATATAACTTTTAGAATCCCCACCACCATAAACATGCAGGTATTTGGCCCAAACTCCTATATCTACTCAAACAAAACCAAGCGCTACATATAGCTGGCTTAACAGTATAACAAGGAAACAAAAGCGATATGTACTACCCCAAATCCTGTGAAATCTAATATATAGAAATAAAAGTTATAATTGTCGTCGCCGTCCCATAACATCAAGAACACAAGTTCCACGACGTGCATGTATGTGCATCAAATGTGTTCAATCCGCTCAATATATGATCAGTGCAATAGCCCCCATTATGTATATCTTTGTTTAAGCTCCATCCATGGGGAGCGTGTTTTCTCGGTTTATGAAGGTTCAGAAAGGGATATTCCGCTACTCATTATCCGCGGTGGAATCCGGATCTTCATGTACGGGTAAGGGATTGAGATCGCAAAAGCTGCGCCAATCTTCGGCTGGCACCTCTACCGGCATGGGAAAATGATTTGATGCATTCGAGGAGAAGTTATCAAGCTGAAACTGATCGTAATATTGAACCGCAGTGGTGGAGGCGATAGGTTCTGAATGGCTGCAACATGAGGGTATAAAAGAGGATTCTCCCATTGCCCGGCTTGTGGAATGGAAGAATCCAATTTGTCAAGAAAAGCAGTAGACTGGCTGTGTTGGTCCACGGTGATAGTGGTAGGTCGTGACTGGTCATTGTGTAATATGATATTAGAAATCTCCTCTAGAGTGATAGACGATCGGGTTTCTGACGAAACCTCAGAAGCAGTGACGTCGTCAACATCATGAGGACCAGACCCAGAACTATCTATATTAGAAAGCTGCACTTGATTGCAATCTTTTGCTGCCCAATCTTCATTGAATGCTATCATAACTTTCTTCACATCATCCTCATCCAACCCTAGACGGTCTTTAAAGCTTTTTGCTAGTCCCAATTGATACTCCAATTGCCTATCGGAAGGGATAACAAAACATCGTCGAGTTTTGGTAGATAGTTCGCCATCACAAGCCTGAACGGTTTTGGCTGTGGGTTGATTCCAATCTATCCTCATTCCGGTCAAAATCAGTATATATATACAAGTAGTTTCCGGCCTTCGGCTGGTACTATATGTATATCAATCAGTCCAATATACAGGAAAACCGCTTTGCGGCTTATTTCTCTATTTACCTGGCAGGCAAAGTCCATTACTATATCTAGATCTGCTCTGGTCAATATGTGCCTTTTCTGATATCCCCGATATATCAACGGATAGGTCAGACAACTTCTCCAGTTAAAACTACAGGTATATCCCTTTAACAGCCACCAAGCCGCTAAAATCGAACTACTAATCGATTCCCAGAACCAGTAGAAACCTTATTAACACTCTAACAGCACTCAGCACAATACCCTATGTTAATATCCAACACAACATGTTTCAAGTGAAACAAAAACATCCCTCAATGAACCAATCAGAGGACATTACATATGAAGGTTATAATTATATACTTATTAGATATACTCGCGACTAGCAACAAGAACCCGAAAATGCACGTCCTAATCTGCAATTTCCATTGGAGTAGAAGTCAAAAATACACCAAAGACTTGCACCTGCATATTCGGGTTCTTGTTGCTGGTCGCGAGTATAATCTTCTGAGGTACTCTTACATGGATCTGGTGTGTTTCGATAAAATAAAACCTTAAAGACCCGTTCCCAAGTGCAAGTCCTTGGAAAGTCTAGTTCATTTCTGATCTCCGAGTTGGTGTCATTTATCGAATAGGCAGACCCAGGCGTTTCTTCATTCATCTGACAATTATCGAATCGTGAATGTCGATTCATTACATTCTGAGTGTTGGCTTGAAATTCTTTGCACCGGTGACACCATAGCTTCAGGTGACAAGCCTTGCAATGTTCCCTCCATTATCAAGTAAGTTAGTACACCCAAGTAATAAAAGCTAGAATCTTAAAAGCATACTTCACTTGTCTAAGATTGGTATCATTCCACTGGGCACAGTCGGAATGTTTTACTGGATCCTTTTTAAAATAAGGGCAAGCGAATGATTTCTTAGACTGGCTGGGTGACCCTACTTGAGCCTATCCTTTTCGTCTTCTAGAAGGTTGATTAGAAGATTCATCATCTTCTTGGTCGTTCGACTGACCCCCAAAGCTTTGAGACATGCTTCGCTTTTTGGAGATAAGCTTCCCTTTCCCTTTTGGATTAGATGTATTGCCTCCGTGGTATCGATAAGCCCCAGTACCTTCTAAGTTGTCCGATACTTCTATATGGTAGTCACTATCGTCACCATTGTCGCCCTCGTCATCTTCATCCGCGTCCTCATATTGATTCGTGCCCTCATCTTCATTTGTGCCGTCATCGATGTCCTCGCAGTCATTCTCGCTAGTACTCCCACTCTCATCCCCTTGGCTCAGCTCAAAAGTTATGCAACCTTTGCTAGAAGATGATGAAATTTCTCCTGTAAAATCATCAGACAAAGGCGCATTTGATACGGTGTCATTGCGTATTTTGGGCTCCGGAGACTCTTCGTTGGATAATGTAGCACTCGAATTGTATTCTACTTCTTGATCCAAGGACTTATCGCAGCTCCAACCGCTGCTCTCTGGTTTTTTCGCAGGGCAGGCAGAATTCGTTGCATGAGCTTCCGGTAAATTATCAACTACCCCGAGGACCTCGAGGACCTTGAGACCAGTCTTAATAGCAGGGTGGCGTGGTGGTAAGGCCCGCATAACCTCATCGATCACCCGCCGACATTCTTCAATAGAATTATTAGTTCTGAAGTCCTTAGGACTCTCGATTAAGGTTTCTAAGTATTCTGTCACACTGTGAAGTGGAGTAAATCCATTCTTGTCCTTACACAAAATTCTGGCTCCATTTTCAAGTAGTACACCGATAGCAGGAAGACTCGTTCTGGATTCTGCGACGTGCAGTGGAGTGCGCCCCTCGTTGTCCTGACAGTTGACATCGCCCCCCCCCCCCCCCCCCCCAAGCAGCAACTCGATGGTAGGAACATCCCCCCCAAGGACTGTGTGGTGCAGTGGAGTGTCTCCACTGATGCCCTGGCGGTTGACATCGGCCCCTTGCTCAAGCAGTAACTCGATGGTAGGAACATCCTTCCCAAGCACTGTGTCATGCAGAGGAGTGCGCCCCCAGTTGCCCTGACAGTTGATATTGGCCCCTCTCTCAAGCAGTAACTCGATGGTAGGAACATCCTTCCCAAGCACTGCGTGGTGCAGTGGAGTGTGTCTATGGGAATCCTTACAGTTCACATCGACTCCTCTCTCAAGCAGTAACTCTATGGTAGGAACATCCTTCCCACATACCGCGTCGTGCAGAGTGCGCTCTTGACAGTTGACATCGATAGACTTGAGTTTAAGTAGCTCTTGAACAACCAGAGACCTCCCTAACAATGCCGCTTTGTGTAGCGCAGTTCGCCCATCTCTGCCCTTGAAATTAGGACCCGCCCCCCTCCCAGGTAGCTCGTATATGTCCTCTTTGTTGCCTCGCTGTACCGCAGCTTGAAAGAGACGATTGGCTCTGGGAGTAGATAATGTGATTCCTACGCTGGACTCTAATGTATGGTAGAACAACTTAATAGATTAGAGCTTGAAAAAGATAGAACCTATCGTCTTCCATCATAAACGTGATCAGAAATGCAGGTGTATAAACGGGTCGACAAAGCGAGCTGGAGCTATGGGAAGTGTTGACGACTAGGCTAAGCGTCTGTAGATGACATCTTATATGTTGTAGATATGTCAAAAGGGCTGGATCTATGATTTCCATGCCTGAAACTTCTTCACACACGTCGAGTGTGGGCGATCAACATGTACATAAGACCAATGAAATCTGATTCAATCTTTGCAGTCTGATAATCGAGGTTAGAATAAAACAAAAAATTAGTTATGCAAAAATATGAGGGACTAACTAGTTTGGAATTTAATGTGCAAAATTTATTAAACTTATCTACATGTAATTCTTAACACTATATATTATATAGCGTGCAAAGTTGATCGTACTCGCATATCAAGTATGTATTTGCGCAACCAGCAAAACACACACAGAATCCAGAGAGCTTTCCCATCTCTCCTAAAATTATGTGTCTTCTATCTAGACACCTGAAAGACTCTACAGGCCACTTTTAAGCCATATCTACAAAGAACAAGCACTGAAGGTGAAATGTGTTTAAAAGGGTCCTTTTATGGCACCTTTACCAGTATCTCAATTGGGCCAAGAATTTGAAGCATGGACCTCCTTTATCAAAATTATACTATACTTGGTCGTTGATATTTTGGTTTAGGTGTGGGACTTTTTATGAGTTGTTGAAAACTTCGATTTTTGGTGTGTTTTGCTGGTTGGGCAAATACATAATTGACGTGCGAGTAGGAATGATTACAAAAAAAAGATGGTCACGTGATGCACTGTATCGCTGTCTGATATTTGTACCCCTTAGCTGAGGCGCTGGATCTGGATGAATGGAAACTGTTATTGGACAGCTAACCGAACCGCTTCTTGCCTATATTTCTTACTTGTCAGCTCAAGCGCGCAACGGATCGAGTTGCATGCAGACATGTTCTCCCCTCATCCCGGTCGTAGCCGGGCTACAGAATTGGAGATATATTCTCCCAAGAGCAAGCTACGAAATACCGCAAAAACTCACGAACTTTGCTAGCGGATCTGACCAAAAACTAACTTGTAGAGGAAATATCTGAAGCTGATCTCTGCCTTTCAGCCAATCATCAATGAAGAAATCCCTGCACGGAGATAATCAAGTTGGCGAGTTTCTGCGGTACTACATAGATTTCTTGGGCAGGGGATGAAGTTGAGTACATACACTACTCTCGATTCTACGCGTGAAGTACAACAGCTCTCGATCCGCCCCACTATACCCAGCAAAAGGAAAGCAATTCATGTCTAGAGAATCCCGATTCAATTGGGGATGGCCTTTTCTTCGCATTCGGTATTGGGGTGTCTGCCCGAGTCATGGTTAATCACTCGCGTGTGTGAGTTCCGTAAACCGAACACCGGAATTACATAACACTATCACCAGCACACCTGTAGGCATTTATATATATATTGATCATTGGGATTTGCAATATACTCCCAGTAGGAACAATATCCTTCTGAATTTCGGGATTTGAAATCATGAGATATCACTCACATATGGGTTTCTGACGGCTATCAGTTTATCCCTGGGCCAGGGATCAGGGTTCAGGCCGCATAGGTGTATGATTTCTCTTGGGAATTTGGAAAAAAGAAAACAGCAATTCCCAATTCTAGCACACCCAAGGGGGACTAGTTGGTGCATCCTTACTGTTTTGGGCTCAACATCAGCGTTAAATGCCAGCGGTGGCGCGAGTGGTTATTCCGCTGGACCGCTTCACCCCCGATATTGGCAAGTTTATTCGTGCGGTGTATCTTAGGTAGTTGTGGATAGGCTTCGATTCATAAGGGTGTCCTGTAGGGTTTCTCCTCATTTTAGTTTTTCATAGTTGTTATTTGATATATCGGAATATTGAGCTGGTGAGGAGCTTGAGACTAGTTTATATTCACACGCGTGTGTGTATACAGCTACCGCGCAATATAATCCATTGACACATAGCCAATCCATCGCTAGCTCATGCTATAACTGAAGGTCTCATTGACACTCTGATGACTTATCATAGGCACCTCGACTATATATGTTGCCCATATATATTTGTAGTGTGTTGAGAATCGATCCTATATAACACATGACTCTCTTTAAAACATACAGTATTTCAAACGCTCTATTACTTCATATAACTATATATAGAGTCGGTTATTGAGTATTTTATACTAGTTGATCTATTTGGTCTAGTAACTGATATATATACTTAAGCACGTATGTATGCTACGTATACTCAAAGCCCGAAGTCATGATAAGCTAATTAAGCTTGCAATTAAGGTAAAAGATCCACTAATTCCCTTGCAAGAATACAGTAGCGACGAAATAAAGCCACAGCAGCGCTGCTACGCAGTACATAGCTCCCCGATAGCCCTAGAGTGCTCAATTGCACATCCTCAAGATAAGTGCTGGTTAGTATGGTCGTGGTCTATTGACTCTTATCAGGAGCCGTAATATATTATTAATAATAAGCGGTTAGACTCCAATAACGGAATTGCGCAACTGGGACCCCGGCCGGTGGGGATGTTGTGGTCTCTGGAGCGTTATGGCGTGAGTCCCATAGAGCCCAGAAGCCCTTCTCCATATTGATTACATATCCCAAATGATATATTACAATAGCAGGTTAATTCCCGCCTGCATCTGCAGACGTCTAGCTAGGTTGAAGATAGACAGCTCCACACGGGTATATATATATATAGCCACCACGCAACCAAGCTACCTACCCTACATAACCCCGCAATTCGCATCCAGTCCACCCCACACATCCCACATCCCGGGATGCCCATCTACGCATCTCATCTCCCCCCACAGACAGTATTCAACCCCCTCCCCCCCCACAAACGCCACCGGTACAACAACTATCATAGGCAATATGGATTTTAACGAAAGCTTCGAGTTCTACGCCCCCGGCCCCGAGAGCCACGATGTCTGCATCTCGACATGCAGCGGTGCCCTCTACCTGCATTCGCGAGTGCTAATCATGTTCTCGCCCTGGTTCGCCGCCAGCATGTCCAGGCTGTGGTGGAAAGAGCAAGCCCCAACGCTCAAGTACCGCTACAGCTACACGCTCGACGTTGACGCCGACGGCATCTCCACGCTCCTCCCGCCCTGCCAGAAGGAAGAAGAAGAAATAGAATATGAACCTCTAGCTCCAGACCCAGAACTATCCACAAACGTGAACTAGCCCCCAACCAAGACAATCCCCCAAAAAGAGAGAATGAGCCCCCAAGCTAACCACAACCCCCACCCCCCAAGTTCCACCGCCTCTACACCCAGCTCTTCAGCGCCTTCTACCGCCTCCCCCTGACAATCCTCGACCACCATTCTCTCTCCGCCCTCATCGACCTCGCCGACCAATACCAATGCCTCCCCACCGTCGCCGACTCCATCCGCTCCACCCTCTTCGAGCGGCCCACGCTCGACCGCGAGATCCGCGATGCCCCCACCCGCTTCCTCGCCATCGGCCACAAACTGCGCTCCGCGCGCATCTTCCGCGAAGCCTTCATCCACTGTGTCGGGCTGCGCACCACCGCCGACGCCCCCACGCCGCAGATCGCCGCAATGATCACAAAGGAGACGTACCGGCTCGAGCAGCTAGTCGCCACCGCCATGCGCCGGTTTCTCGGGTTGAGTGGGTTCGGAGAGTACACGAGGCATGTGAGGAGCCTGGTGAGGGGAGAACTGGGGAGGTGCTTTGATCAGTATCCCGAGGCGGGGAAGGAGGGGAGGCTGTTTAGGATGATTGCGGAGAACCCGTTTACGGCGGAGGAGCGCGGGGAGGAGAGGGATTGGGGGGGGCTGCAGTATCAGGCGAGGGGACTGGTCGCGAAGGTGAAGGCATTGGCGGGCGCGCTGGTGGTCAATAATTTGAGGTTGAAGCAGGAGATGGATTATTTGACATGTGCGGAGCTGAAGGAGGATGCTCTGCCGTGGTTGTAGAGTGCGGGGGTGTATGGAGATGCGGGGTTGGGGGGGGGGGGGTGGTTCGGTTTGTTAGAGCGGGCTCTATTTTGTCGTTTTCATTTCCAGTTTTTTTCTATTGACTTGATATGGTGTTAGGAATGAGTGAAAATATGGGGGTAAGAGGGTGGGGGTCGGGGTGGGGGGTACTTTCTTCATTCTCGTATATTCGGCTGCTCTAATATTCTACGATACTACATACGCAGAGAGAGGGCTAGCTCTAGTATTAGCCCTGGTACGAATATGTACATCTAGATTCTTGTAAACAATGTACTGTATCTCGTACAAGATTTCAGGTAAGGGAACATGTTTCTTTTTTTTTCCTACCAACTTGATCATTACCACCCGCCCACCAACCACACTTGGCCGAAACGGGAATGGTTAGAATGTTAGTCCCGCCCCGCCCGCACCCTCAGAACAAGTCCTAGCGCGGCAGCTCATCTACTCTAGCTGGAAAGAAAAGAAAGCACAATCCGCGCTATACCACTCAGAGACAATAAATTAATAGCACCTCACATTGGTCGGATTATTAACAACCTATACCGAAAGTACTGCTAACCATCCGTCCATCTGTCTGTCTGTGTCCCTTCATCCACGTGTAGCAAAGCAAGTGCTCAGAAAAAATAAAGAAAATCCTCACCACGTTTCGCATCCCCCCTTCTCCCGGCAAACAAAAAACAAGCATCAAGCATTGACCACATGTCCAAGACCGAGTGACAACCCATGATCCACACCACCCACACCCACACCACCGGCCAGCGAGCCAGAGCGCCAGGTACGACACGAGTTATGGCCACACAAAAACCAAACTAACCCAGCTCTCCCCTCCGCGACTTGCCGCAATCAAAAAAGTGATCGCCCTCCCCCCCCGCCCCCTATCTATCTGTTCACGCACGCAATCTCGGTAGATCTATATCATCCCACCCACCCCCCCGTACGTACATGTACGTATGCAATTGCCACTTATCTCTCCTGCCTTCCCCCCACACATACAGTACAGACATACGCCGCGTGACCGCAATTGTGGTCCCGACAGTGCGGGAGCTGGATCGAGCTGCGGATGGATGGGTGGGCGGGTTGACAAACCAGAAACTAGGCAGCGGCCGGGGAGAATAGGAATAGGAATAGGGGTGTGGCACTAGCGGGGGTGCACACCGGTGCTTGTTAGGCGCGCGAGAGAGAAGAAACACAGTGAGAGAGAGAAGTCATATCGGAAGGGTACACAAGAAAGAGAGAGGTTGAGTTACACCGCAGTGGATGTACACGAGTGTCTTCGGCAAACACACCGTAGTGGGTGTGTGTGCGTGTGGGTGGGTGGCTAAGGCATGAAACAGCACATCATATCTATCGCAGGTTACGCCGGCCTCTCTCTCTGTCTAGCTAGGTTACAGACACATATGATCGATCTCTCACTATGCTGTGCGTGCGTGCGTGTGCGTGTGTGGATGGAGCGGGTGAGCGGGCGGGCGGTAGTTCTGCTTGCTTTTCTGCTAGTCCGCTTGTCTGCTTGCTTGCTTGCTTGCTTGCTTGCCTGCCTGCTTGTCTAGTGCTAGATTGCTAGCTTCTTCTTCTATCTAACCTTCGCTACCAACCGGCGGGACGGAGGGAGGGAGGGACGAGGCCAGAGTAAAAAAAAAAATAAAAAAAAAATTAAAAGTCGCCCAAATCATCCGGCAGTTATTTTTCCCCGGCGGTTCATTGCACATGACACCTGAGCAGCCTGTCTGGCCGGCCTGTGGGGGGGGGGGGGGGGGGGGGGAGCGCGACAGAGGGAAGAGGGAGGAGGGGGAGTTTGCACATAGTTCATCCGAAGCTTTTTGGGCTCTCCTGGCTGGCTTGTGCGTGGCCTGCAGGCGGCGCAACATACTGTAGTGTTGGGGGAGATACCATAGAATACCTAGGTAGATTCGTGTATGTAGGTGGTACTTGGGAGTGCGAATGTGTACTTGTTTGTACTTACATCCGAAGACCCCTCAGTCCAGGTGTTCTGCCACAATCTATTCCTCGGCCTGGCCTTCTCCCCCTTTCCCTCTCTCCCTCTCTCCCTCTCTCCATCCCTCCTCCTCCTCTGTCCATCCTCATCATTCCTCCCTCCTCCCCCCCCCCTCCCCATACCCATCCAACAAATTAAAAAAAAAAAAAAAAAAAAAAAAACCCATCCCATCCTCCATCTCGCCTCTAGGACGTCATCCCGTCACATACCCTGCCCGTCCCGTCAGCCCTACGACAGGATAGGATACGAACGCTTATACTTGCACTTCGGAACATTGATGGCGTATGTACATATATATCCCCGGATTGCTTTTTTTTTTCTTTTCTTTCTGTTAGTGAATGGGGTGGGCGGATAGGGACGGAGCTAGCTAGCGCCGCTTGGCGTTCATCCTATAACCTCAGCGTGGGGGCGAGTGATTTTTCATGTTCCATAGTGGATAGGAGCTAGTGGGGTTTTTTAATAGTAGGTAGGCTACATGTAGCTAGTGGGGGTGGGGGAAGGGGGGGGGGTCTTGTGGACTAGTGGTACGTTGGAAAATTATTTATTTATTTATTTATTGGTTTTGTTATTGGATGCCCCTGGCATAAGCACATGTAAGTGTGAATAGTCGACGAGAAGAAGAAAAAGATGAGATGTTACTATTTAGTACCACAGCTAGCCTAGATCGAAATACCGGCCTCGATTACAGATGGGTCCCCTGATCAACAGTGGGATGCATCTTCCTCTCAGTGTTAACAGTGACCCATAGAGAAACGCCAAACCGCGCGCCATCATATGCATATCATCGTGAATTGAAAGAAAAAAAAAAAAAAGAGAAAAAAAGAAGAAAAAAGACAAGTACTTTACGTTAGTAGAAAGCCCGAGGTTTTAATCATAGAAAAGCACCCAACAATAGCAAAATGAAAAAACGTAAACTCCGTTTTTTTTGCCCCCCCATAATTTGCCCCCCGATAATTTGCCTCCTCTTAAAAAAAAACATGATGAGCCCATGCAAGAAACCTGGTTTTCTCTCCCCTTTTTTTTTCTTTACCCCAAATAAATAACAAAATACCCGGTATGCTCCTCCCTAATATCCGTATCCTAGACTAACAAAACCAAACCAGAAACCGCGATGCTTAGGTATGAAAAAGAAAGCTAAATAGAAGAACTGAATATAGAAAACGAAAAAAAGGGAAATGATATACTGGCTTAAAAAAACAACAAGACCCATACCGTCATGACCATAGAATAATAAACAAAAAAATCTGAAAAAATGAATCATACACGAGGTTCGCACCCATAGCTACCGATTTATAAACCCAATCATACCGTAACCGCCAGCCCGCGACACATGAACTCCACTAAAAAGTAAACCGTAAAATAAAAAAGACGTGATATGCATGAGCAATTGCAAATAAAAAAGAAAAAGGCAGTCATAGACACAGGGTGGGGAGGCCCTTGAGACGATTAATTTAGCTTTTGTTTTGGTATGCTTTTTTTTTGTTGCCAGTGCCAACTGGGAGGAAAGTTCATTCATATACGAATGAATCTGTAACGCGGTCGACCATGGGCGACTTTCTCCTTGGTGTATGGTTGAGGTGTACTCCCGAAGAGGTAAAGCTGTGAGGATTATAGCGCGAAGCATTCCCTAGGTTACCAAACATGTTGGAAGGCAGGTCGCCAGTAGAGCGACGGGGTGAAAGAGAGGACAGTCTCTCGGTAAAGTTCTTTTGGGTGTTCGACTCAATGATGAATTCCGATTCTATTTCCGGGGTAGATCTTCCTGTGGATGCCGAAGCACTTGGCGGCGGCGTGATAGTCTGTTGTTGCTCGCTTCTTCTTCCACTAAAGACAATGACGCTCTTGATCCTTTCTGAATTGGCCATGCCGTCAACGCCGTGCGGGAGAGCTTCTGGACTAAAGGCTCTTTGGTAAGCACCATGAAACCCAAGAGCCCTCTCAGATTGACTCGGCACCTTTTGATCTGGGACAGTCTCCAAATGAGATGGGGTCTTCCCCTTGCCCTTCCTATCGCCGCTCTTCTTGACGCTTGTCGACTTTGCTTTTTTGGTACCTTTTGTGTCGTCACCGCCTGAACTACCACTTCCCCCATCAGAACGTCTCCTCTTCTTTCCAACAGTACGATCGGGAATCCCTTCATCTTCAGCACCATCCTGATTATCATCACCACCAGTGTTGCCGTTCCCATTTTCGTCCCCATCCCCATCAGGTCCTCTGATAGGTATCGCCATAGTCAATTCAACATTCGGCAACAGCTCTACATCAGGAAACTTTCCACCATTCTCCTGCACTTCCACCTCGATCCTTTCGAGAAGTTTGTAGACATCGTTGATGGTCTTTTCCGTTCCAGTATGGCGCATGATCCAGTTATTTCCACCGGTAGAGCTTCTACGCCTGGGAGTAGCGGTGCTGTTACGCCTACTGCTCTCTCCACTTGTTGGGCCCCCATCACCGAGCTCAGTATCCTCGTCTCCGGCGATATGATCCTCAGCCTCCTCTTCATCCTCCAGTTCCTCTCCGTTTTCACCACCCTCGCGGTTCATCCGAAGTTCCTCACGTCTGCGGACCTTGATCACCCAGTCCTTGACTCCACCCCAAAGCTCAAGACGTTCACATTGGCGTTTGACTAACAATACCTGCTGTCTAGCAAATCCCCTTGGGTTACGATATCTAGAACGTTGGTAATGTTTACGGCAGTAGTAAACCCAAACGTTTTTAGGGATCTGCCTTGTTGAAAGTTTGTTACGCCCAAAAATGTGAGATACCACTTTCCGAAGCGGGGAACCAGTGGTGCAGCTGGCGCAGTAAGAACATTTTGGAGATTGTACCAAGAAGTCATGTGGAGACGAGACTGTATGTAACGGGCCGGTGCTAGAGTTAGTAGAAGGTCCAGCATCCATAGGCGGGGCGACAGGGTCCTGTCTAGGCGTGGCAGTCTCTGGTATTGGGAGGAATAAAGGAGTATCCCGGTTGTAAGCATGCTCATGAACGGATCTGGCTATTAAAGCAGATCTCTGGGCCTGGAGAGAACGGGAATCTCGAACATTGCTCATTGAACCTTCATCCTCAATAGTCCTCCCAGTTGAAGTCACGGATCCTGCAGAAGCGGGCCTCAGTTCAGGGCTAAAATTTGTCAGCACAGGTAAAAATACGAAGACCCTGGGCTGAGAACTTACTCAATCTCCACCTGGAACGTTCTACTGCTATTAATAGGCATATGGTTTGATGAAGTACGAATATTATGGTCGGAATGTCTCAGTGAGCTACCACTACCTCTACGGCCAGCCAAAGCCTCTGCTGCCTCTACCTCGAGACTCCTACGGCCATGAACCGTAGAAGCTCCCACTGCCACTTCTGCAAAGCCCAACAGGGTACCATAAGGACCACGATCTTGCGGTGGGGGTGGATATGCGGAAGGCTGATGATACTGCTGCTGCTGCTGCTGCGTAAAGGGAACATACGAATTTGATGGAGCTGAAGAGAAATAGCTGTTATCAGACGTCTGATGGTGGTAATGATGAGATGTTGAGCGTGGTGACAAGGCGACTTCCGAAGAATTAGGGTTGGCAGAAATGGGGTGATTATTATTGCTTAAAGGTGGAAGGAGCCTTCCGGGGAAGGAAGAACCAGGGCTAATAGTAGATTCGTTTATTTTATCGTTTGTATAAGAATTCTCAGCACTTGAAGTTGCATTAGAATGATGGTGATGGGCAGCCATGGGAATCTCTAACGGACTGGTAGCAGCAGTTGACTGCAGTGAGGGCCCGCTGTAAGAACTACGGGAGGAGATCGTAGATTGGTTATTACTGTTGGACTGATAGTCTCTGTAAGCTGGAGTGAAATGATGTTCGTCTGTAGGGCTACGGGACTGAACAGGAGAATTTTCGATGTTCTGGGCCATATGATCCTGGGGCCTATTCTTGTAACCAGAGATACCTCCAATGCTACTGTTACTGAAGGCAGTATCGGCGGACCTTTGGGGAATATTCGAAGATGGAGAATTGTTGAGAACAAAGTTGATATCCATGGTAAAGTAATTGACCTGGTTGAAGTGTATTTGGAAAGTTTAGCTACCGTTGACGTGGTGTTAAGACCGTTATGCCGTTGCCAGTGGTTGTTGACGGAGAATTTGAGTGGGCGACAGTTGCGTTTGCTCAGTGATCGTGACCTACGGGAGCTGTCGGTACGTGCCACGACGATCAGTGGGAAAACGCTGTGATGTGTTTGAGCGTGGATGGGGGGGAAGGAATAAAATCGTTGGTGGATGAGATGGGTGGGAGAAGAAGCGGATGTCAACACGGGGTGCGTTATAAGGACTTGTTCCCAATGGATGGGATCCAATTCTATGTAGGATCGTGAAAAAGGGTAAGGCAAGGGTACGCTGAGCGGTTCCTACTGTAGGTAGGTGATGACTGTCTGTCTGGACGTCTGGATACCCGCCTCGACCAGTCAGCCAGAGAGAAATGGACCCAGGAAGCGAATTGGGTGGCGCTGAATAAACTCTTGATCTGGAGCCCCTCCCTACAAGGTAGTAGTAGTGGCAGTAGTAGTAGGTAGCAGTAGTGGTATGTCTCTCTTTCCCCTCCTCTCTCTATCTATCTCTGCACAGTTCTTCTCTTCTGTATGTTCTTTCTCTGTCGTTATCCCAGGGTTATTCCTCGAGCTCTTTTTTCTCTTTCTTTTGTTTTTCTATTTGCCTTTCCTTTTTTTCCCCTCTTTCTTTTCTCTTACAAGCCCTATCTGTTTCTGATGATGAGAATTCTATTTGGGTAGAGAAACAATAAGGCAAGGATTGAGAGAGAAAGATGGAAGTAAAAAAGGCACGAGTTCGACGATAGAAGTGAGCGATGACGGAGAGGCTCGGTGACGCTGCACACAACCAACCAGATGCGGCAACACAAGCAGTTGGCAGCAACAGCAGAGAGCAACAAAAAGGCAGCAGTAGCAGCAGAAAGAGGAGGGATTGAAATCCGCAGTCAAATCAAGTCAGGTCACCTCCCTCCTCCCCCCGCAAAATAAAAGATAGAATTAGGGGATCGGGATCTTTTTTTTCGTGGGGGGGATGGTTGTTCAGCTGATGTGGGGACCCGTTTAAACTTCCGCTCGAGGACACAACTGCTGCCCGTAATGCTTTCTGGAGGAATGATCGGACGACGATAGTAGCTTTCGCGGGAGAGCGAGAGGCGTCAGTGAGAAGTGGGAAGTGAGATCGCAGCCAAGAAGGAGCGAGAGCTGGCGGAGCAAGCAACGGAGTGGGATACCGAGTGCGAATGAGTGAGCAAGCAAGATTGGGCAGCAGGGCGCAAATAATAGATTGAGTATGGTAGTGATGCTGATGATAAATTCTCAGTGTTGCTAATGATGCTGATGCTGATGATGATAACACACAATTAGGCAGGAAGCAGGGACGGTTGTCCATAGGAATTAACGAACAAGTGAATGGATCCAATTCCAAATAAAAAATAATAATTAATTAATAAAAACAATGATATTAAGTTCATTGCGTTCGGGCAGAGACGTTTGGCCATTGGCATGGTCATATGTTTTTTGGGTAACCTTTTTTTTCTTCTTCCTCCCGCGGAATTTTTTCCTTTCTTTTTTTCACTCAATTAATCCTCTCTACTCTTCCTCATTCACACACAAATTAGTATGTATCTAATCTTCCATTTCAAGTCTCTTGACATCTTCCCTCATAGAGTACTTGAATGGCTTGATTGCGAATCTCCTCCACTCCTCTCACTGCGTCTCGACCCTCTCTCACTCTCCTCTAAGGCTTGCATGCGACTCAACGCACGACACCGCGCCAACTGCAGGCCAATAAACTTTATGAGATCCGCGCCAGTGCACGAACCAGTAACGGTCGCGCTGACGATCCGAGCAAAGGGAAGGGAAGGACCCTGTAGGCCGTCCCTGGCGCTGCTCTAAGCAACCTCAAGAAAAAGCCCGGAAAACAGAAATGGGCATGGGAAAATAAAAAAAATAAAAAATTCTCAATAGTACCGGTGATCCTTTTGAGGAAGACAAATCAAGAAGGGGGGCAAAATAGGTTGTTAATCAAACAAGGCAACAGCAAGCAGGAGCAGCAACAGCAGGCAGCAAGTGCCTGTTGTTTGTTTGCTTGCAAAGTTATTACTTCTACTGCTGCTGCTGCTTCTTACTGCTGCTACCAGGATGGGATGGGATGACTGGGCTCGTGCAGGAAAGCAAGCAAATGCTAACTGCTGCAGTGCCCGCCTGGAGGCAAAGGAAGGGAAAAAAAGTTCAAGGGTTGGGTGTTTGTGCCCGAAAACGATACCCTGGAGCTGTCCCCGTCTAGTCAAAATTAGGATAAGCGCTTCGAGAGCTTAGGCGGGGATGACGATTGGGGCCTTATGCGAGAACCATAGCTATGCGGGGAAGGAAGGGGCTTCCTCCTACTACCACAAAACTCCCCCGAAAGAACTTGGCCGGTAAACAGTCTGATCTTGGTTCAACCCCACCATCACCATCCCAGCCATCCGCCCATTTCCATTTTCCGCTACCACGGTGCGGCCGCTACTCTACTATTAGGTACAATCCTCAACGTACGGTAACTCATGACAGCGAAAAAGAAAAGAAAGGCGTTCTAAAGAAAGAATCGAGGAATCGTTAACTTTACGTTTTTCAAGACATACTTTACTCTAGGCAGGGGAAAGAAAAAAAGCCACATGGCCGCTGAAATCCCAAGACGTCCACCTTAACTATACCAAAGAGAGTATAAAAAAGGTGCTCGGACGACATCGCGGGGTTACAGTACTTGTGCGATGCGCGATGTGCGATAGCTAATTACAGATGCCGCTGTTGCAGTATGTATGTACATACAACATCCACAGGTAGTAGAGTAATCATAATAGTGGTGGGGATATGATTCTCCTCGCAGTCGATCGAGAAAAAGAGAGTACGAGAAGAACTCGATGAAGGGAAAAGAGGATGGAAAAAATCATGTACTTTACATACATAAGAGAGTCCTCAGTCTACAGGAAAGACAGCCTGCGTCGACCGCAACGACCAGGCTTTGGCGATTTTCTGCCGCAAAGATCAACCCGGTTTTGACCTGGGCGGAGCTGAGGGATCTACTTTTTTTGCCCACCCTCAATCACTTCACTCCTGTCAATTTTTTTTTCAATTCTTTCACCCCCCTTCTACTGGTCTGGCCATGTGTACGCAGTTTACTTGAAACCTCGAAACACTCATTCCGAAAATGTGAAAAGATAGGGTTTTTGATAAAAATCCGTGTAATGCATAAAGATTTCCATCCCGACTGGATGGAAAGGAAAAGACCTCCTTTCGGCCTCCGGATCGCGCGGCCTCTGTCGGGTGATTCAAAGCGAAAGGCGCCGTTACAGGAACATATATAAAGAACTGGCCTGTGCTGTCCAGCAGCTGTAAAGCACAGTCTATGTAGCACGTCTACCTACTTTAGATCAAGCAAGAAAATATAGGATGAACTGGTCACTACTGTCATTTCAAACACCCCCTCCCCCTCAATTAATCATTATTCTCCTCCTCCTCTTCTTCTTCTTCCGCGTACCAGTCACCCCCCTCCCCTCTCTTCGGCGCGGCACAACTGTGTCACGGTACTTCATCTACCGTTCTGGTTGTACACATTTTGAATGTACCTCCTACCAAGTACTCTACTCCAATCTAGAGTACGGTACATACAAGTTCGGCGTAAGTCAGTAGATGTAGTGACTTCATGCACCCCCCTTGACAACATGAGGCTCCTTCGTCCATTCTGGGGGTCCTATGGAGGATTGGTTTCTCGACCAGTAGAAATGCTTGGTATATACATTAATACGTATCGATCAACCACAATGATGTAGTATGCCCAGGGTCCACTGGTAATGAGCGCGCACTCATGTTACTCTCTACTCACTGGGTAGCATGTAGGTAGTTACATCTCCACTGACTGCCTGGCACTGCAACAAGCTGGTATTTGCAAAACGCGGCAATTAAAAAAAATTCATGATCAGGGAACATGACCCTTTATCGTCCGTATTGTGGTCGATGTACCGTACGTCGTATGTACGTCCCAACCTCAAAGCTCTCCCCAGGCCCTGGTCGCCGTTAAAGCGAAGTTGTCGTCTGATTGAATTCTTCTCGTCCTCGGGCCTAGTTGGCCTGTGATCGTGAACCATATGAGTCCTCCATCCTCCCAATTGAGACCCAACCGGGCGGAGTAAAAAAATTATTCATCATTTAGGGTATAGATTTCTGTCTCTCCCTCCCTCTCTCTTTTCCGGCCATATTTGCCAAGGCTCCCCTCCCTTCCAGCTGAATTTCCCCTCCCATAAAATTATTAAAAAAAAATGAAAATAAAAGAAAATCAAGTGGTAGAAAATTCTCCGCGCGGATGACTCGTGGAAAATAGTCACGATCGATCGGGATTGAATTCAAGCTTAAGCTCAATGGTAACCAGCTGGGGCTGGCCGCTACTTTCCTGGGGTAACCGCGCGTGTACATATTTGTACATACGTACGTGGTGGATGAAAAACACCCCCCGCGGTGGAGGAGACATGTCACGATACCTACCTACCTGGGCTACTTAATTACGCTCCCAGCTACATACAGTAGTTAGTAGCATACAAAACAGAGCTGGTTAGTAGGTAATTGGAAAGTAAATAGTCACACGCCTCTTTCCCTTCCTCGATTCTCAAGGAAAAATAAAATAAAGACAAAAAAGAATGAAAATGGATTCCCCATGCTAGGCAATCCAACCAGCCAGATTAGTCGGACAACAAACAGCGGCAGCAGCAGCAGCGGGCAAAAGCAATCAATCAATCAATACTACTAGCAACGTGATCTGATCGACCGCCGTCACAACTCTCTATCTTGCGAGTCTCCGCCGTTCGTCTTATTAACACTCCCCGTTACGGATGCGCATTCCCCACCCAGGCAGCAGCAGCAGCGGCTAGCTTTTCTCTCTGGCCAATTTCTCATATAAGCCCAGCCCTGCCTTGTCCGACCCTAATCATGAACATGAGTAGCTAGAGGTAGCCAATGTACCGAGACACAGTACTGTTGGCCAGCTAGCTACCAATCGGTACCGGTCCGTTTGCGTACCACAGTGTACAGGTCGGGAAATAAAAGAACTTCGGACCACGAGTTCATTAGGAAGTGGAACTGGGGATTTGTCAATGGGTGATGTTTCAACCAGGAACTAAGTATTGGAATGGATTGTCATGTCCGGCCGTGCGTAGGATAAAAATTCTAGGGCTTGCAGGCCATGACCACGCGCGGTTCCAAACTGCTGAGTGGGTTGGTTGGGTGCATAACTGACTTAATTAGGTAGTACTCTGTTACTATATATTGATACACTGTTTAGCTGTGTTTGTCCCATGAAGGATGAACTAGAGATTAATATCGGGAGAGGTTATTAGGTGAGGCGGAGGAGGGGGGGGGGGGGGGGTGGAGAGGGGGTTTATTGAGAGAGGGGTGAGGTGGTTATGGCCTGGTCTGCCTGTCTTTAAACAGTTTGTACATACTGCTTCCAGGCCCGATCTGCAAAATACAAACTATCTTCTTTCTCCGCCTCCCTACCATTCGCTGATGACGCAGGCTAGGGATAACTGAGTATCGAACATGTTGTGAGGGGCCGTCCGGGAGGGGCATGAGAAGAAAAAACAATCTCGTCCGGAAAAACCTGATGGGAGTTAATGGAGCTGGCTGGCTGACTGACTGATTGACAGGTCTTACCTAGGTACGGGTAGAGTAGAGGAGACGAAAGCCGGTTCTGTGGATTGTGTAACTCCGGGATTTGTTTTTTCCTAGCAGACAGGCATCTATCATAAGCTATCATCTATATATCAGGGAGGGTAGGACAGCTGAACTCTCGCCTCGTTAATTTTGACTTGATAGCCATCGATTGCTGAGGCTTGGTATTTTGAGAAGTGAGCATGAGCATGAGCGTGATGGTAATGATATGATCGTCTCTCTCATAATCGTATGTTCTATTGGAATGAAGTGTGTGTGAGAGCTTTATGAGTGGATACGATATTGCTAGCGCTTTTAATTTTTCTCTTTCTCTCTACTCTACACGGTTGCGGCAGCTGACTGGATGACTGACAGACGTGCAAGTATATTTATGCGTAACTACACTTTACTTCAGGTAACTTACTCCACCATGTAGAGTTATTCTGTTTCAGATATCAAAAAACGGAAAGGTCGTTAGGAGCAGTTGCAGGGCTGAAGAGTGAAAGGAAAGAAAGCAAAAAACCAGTTTTGCAAAGATATCTTAAAACATGGGTTTCGGAGAAACATTGCATGGTTGGTGGTCGGGGATTAGATCTCGCGCCGCCTCACCATTCAGTGTCCGCACTCTACTCTCCCCCCTGTCTACACCATCATCCCCGCCGGTGACATAAACCATCGTTTTGAAAAGAGAGAAAGAAAAAAAACGCACACCGACCGACCGACCAACGACGATCAATCAATCTGATTCATCAATCAATCTGATTCATCAAACTACATCAAAACACCTAGCCGATACTCAACGGTACGGTAGATAAAATGCTCCCCTCGATCCGTGTCTATCCCCTTCCCCCCTCTCTCCAAATATCATCCAATCAAAACCCGAAACCCATGAAGAGCATCTGTTCAATTAACTTTACTCTACATGTACCTACTGCAGTTATGGAATTGAACCGCACAGCACTGCCAACCCCGGCCTCGACAGTGAGGTCTCGTGGACGCCATCGGTTCCGCAACGATTGGGCCGTTGTTGCGGCGCGCCCATTCATGCCCAATCACTCGTGCACAGACCAACAATGCACGCACATCCCACCATCCTTGACCCCAGCGGCGGCATATGTACATACCTACATACGCCAGCCTTCTGCACACAATTTTTTTCCGGCCCGTCCTCTCCTCTCTCTGCTAGCTATAGAGAGAGTAGTGAGTGACTGAGACAACGAGGGTCCTGGAGACATCTGATCATGAGGCTATGGTGCTAAAGCAGCAATTGGGTGCAGATGGGGCGAGGTACCTAGGGTTTGGGCCGGATGTGTGCCTAAAGTGCGCCTGCCTTCCTACCTGGGTGGAAAGCTGAATATTTTATAAGTATGGCGCGAGAAGGCATAGGGGGTGGGTGTGTCAACTTCAGAGGAACTTTTTTTGTATGGGAATTAGAGAAAATTCCACCATTGGGCTAGGCGCTAGTACCATTATGGGAGTAGATCTCCCAATTTCTATAGATTGATTGGCTGTAAACGCCGAAGTTTACACACCTACCCACCATAGCTTCTCGAGCCATACGTACTAGGTACATATGCGGACGTCGAATATTTTTCATTCCCGCATCGATTCGCCTATTTGACTGCACTGTTAGGGTATTAAGCCAGGTGGACCGTGTATGCAATTAATTGAGACCCCTCCTCTCGGTATCTAGCGTCGTTCCAAGTGGCGAAAAGGAAAAGGGAAAAAATAACTTTGGATGAATCAACCCCAATATGGCGCGGGTCGAGAGCAGCGACTAATCATTGCATGGGTTCATCATGAACTATCACTCATGGATCTGCGACAATCAAATCAGATCCCCAGATTCTCCCCCCTACCAGCTACCCTATCTTACCATATCCCTATCTTACCCTGCCCTACTATATCTAATCCCAATCCCTGGCTCCTTTCACATCTTTTATCTCCGAGTGGATCCCGACTAGCACATTTCTCCTTGATATGATAGTGGCGCATAGCTTGGTCAGCCAGGCAAGCAGGTAGAATTGTCCCCTGGATCTTAAGCTCACATTCAAAATAGATCTTAGACATCAGCCCCGGCCATAGTTGACGTCCCAGACAACCGCTAGAGTGCGGAAGTGCCAGTGACAGTGCCAGTTGTTGCATAACCATGGCAGTTAGCTGCAGGTCGTGGTACATGGTAGGACAGGTACCAGCCAAACCCGATCTGCTGATTCCTGATCCAGAAAGGAAAAACATCGACAAAAACCATTTCTCAACATTGACCTGTAAGTATGGTAGATCCTATCTATAAGAGCCCAACCCCACTCTTTTTGCCGCTAACCAAGGATTGAGTCTAACAAGGAAGCTAGATAGAGACCGGGGGCGAGCTTCGTCCGATTTTAATCGAGAAACCAGATTAGACAACACATAGAGGAACAAGGCTTATGAAAATGCCTTTGGCCACCTGTCCAGTTGAAACGCAGGACGGCCGAAAAACGAAACACAAGATTTGAGCTTGGGCCCGGAAGGTGTCTGGCTTCCTCTAGCTGCTGCCACCCGGGCCGCGATATATAGGCCGATTTTCTCTGAGGCAATCGAGGAACCTAAAATAATCGAATTCCCCTTCCAACCCCTTCCATACCAACCACGGCCGCCCTTACTGGCGGTTAAGCGGTATCGCTTCACGGGATGCCCAGACACCTCCTATAAGCTAGCCGCCTAGCACATACAGTACATGATTGAGCTGTCTCTCAAAAGTCAGGAGTGCCTAAGCAAATCTTTTTTAATCTTTTCTGCGGCCGTGGCCTTACAATAGTCAGCGCCACACATAATAGAAAAAAATCAAAAGCGGGGTAAATCATTCTCTTGAGGTTACAGCTGTGGTTGCAGAATATATCGGACCTTTCACAGCATAAATCACAAGATTAAATTGCAAAATATCTTCTACGGGGATTAAGTGATGTGCCGTGGTTACCCATCCATTGCTTGGACAACCTCGAGCATTAAATGGATTAACCGAAGGTTTCACTGTGTGCTATGGACATAAGCCATCACTCGTCTGTTTATCTAAAGTTGGGCCCAGATGGCCATTTCCACTCAGAACACCGATAGGGAGGGCCGCAGGGCAAAAATTTGCTCGCCGAATTAACTCGGACCCGCGTTCCAAAATCTTAATAAGGTGTTTAAACCTCCTAGACTATATCATCTGTTCTGGAAGTTGTTTTGTATCCTTTGTACAAATCACTTACGTACATAAATCCGCATGATGTGTTTCCGCCACTATCTATTGCGCAGGTTATGGTTATTAATCATGTCAACGTGATCGTTGGTTGCGTGGGAGTTTCGTCCGGGTTATCGAGTGATCTCTCATGAAACACATGGTTCCTTTGTGATAGGTTCAAATGCACGTAATTTGCCGACTTCTTTTTACTTATTTTTGCACAAGCGCATAAGCTATTTCTACTTCAGGGGCTTTACAGGACCTAAGAACGGGAATAGTTAAACATTACAAGCGAACAGACATGAATGCACGTACCCCGGCTTTCTTTAAAATTATACTTTTCAGCTCCAGATACGAATCCGAGTACATGAAGGAGGTGGAGAGCCATCATGTATGTTAACTAAATCGTATGTATCTATGCAAGCGTATAAGGAAATCTGCACCTATTGTTAGTCGAAGAAACCTCCTATGCAACAATGAGACCGAACAGGCCATGGCTGAGCCCGCCCTCCTTTATCAGGGGTTCATCAATTGCGAACTCACTCGGCCCGAGTTCAAAGATCAATAGCTTTTTCACATATGTCCTCCTTATCAGATAGGGTGTCGGTTCCTGACATCAGAGAGTAAGCCTCTTCCAGAAAATGTTAGCCGCGTCGCTTGCTGCAGGGGACGTTGCTCTGGGAAGGGCCTGGATTCGCTGTATGTCTCAACCGTACATCCGGACGATCTATGAAACATCTCTTTTTGCCTTGGCCCCCACATTGTGGGCCATCACTTAGTTTCCGTGAATCATTTTTCGGAATATTTTTCTAGGATCTTGCTCTACTGCTCACTACAGTAGTATTATCAATAAAGAGGCTCGATCATTGCAATTCTATACTGGACACTAGTTCGTCATTATTGGAAAAAGCAAACGGAATGTCGCTTTCCTTGCTTTCTTACCCCTTTATAATATGTAGAGTGACTCTACATAATATCCTTCCATCGAGGATCAATGTCGCCATTGCATCACATATGCGATCTGGAGAGCTGATGAGATATGTGACCTGCGCATGCTTATTAGCGACATATATATAGGCAAAAAAGCTCGATCATGAGAGTTATTATCATACTCACCTGTTTAATGAATATCTGCGCGGAAGCTCAAAGGATGTTCCTGAGTTGAAACAAGAGGACCATCGCGGGGAGATTAGATTTCTCGCACGAGAGGTTCTGTTATAACCTTAATCACGCTCAAACATGCTGTCCTTGCGGCCACGTACTTCATGCTTAAGAAACCTTTAGCGGTTAGCTCAGGGATAGCGTTTTAACGAAACCAATGATTGCTGATCATTGCATCGCCATTCCATCAATTAGGCCCGTGTTCTTGGAGCGAACTAGTTGAGGCATGTCCGCGTTGCAGAAGAGAAAGAAGGAGGAGCAGGAGCCCAGAAATTATACTGCATTAGTGATTTTCATACAATAAGTGCCTCATAGATAAGATATACGGGTTCTATTATAGAGGTGACCTTATATTATGACAAATGGCATGCTCTGAATGGGTCTTCGATATAGACTCGTAATGATTACAACCATATATCATATTCAACTTTTTGCTTACATCTCTAGACTAATATATTATTATCACAGGACAGAAGCTTAAGTCATTGCAAATTGTAGCTGGTTCTTTAAAATTCCTTGTATAATTTAGAATTCGAAGCGTTATATACAATTTATGACTAAGAATTGGAAATTATATATACTTGATCGAATGCGTAGATTGAATATACCAGCCTTGCACATGTCGGAGATCACAATTATGTAATTTTACGTTGCCAACGATTTAAGACAAATTTCTATATATCCCTGAGCTTCCATGTACGTGGCTTTTTTTATTTTTTTTGGTAGTCTCGTGGCCTTAAACATAGGATATCACTCGCATTACGCGCTTTTTTTCTTTACTATTGTTGGCAATATAATACACGATTTCAACTACATACATGTATGTAGGTTATTTCCTTTATTCTTATAGTGAACGTAAGCCATAGAATATAATACTTCTTGTTCGATGTTTTGAAATGGACCCGGTTCATGAAACTAGGAGCCAGTAATGGCCTAGTGTAGTACGTAGTCCACGAACTATCTCATGCAGAATCGCGCCCTACTTCGAGATACCTACATGTAGCTTAAAAGAGACACAAAGTATCTACATGTAGTCTCCGTAGGCTTTAGCTAGTAGCGAAATCACTCTAGTTCTTGATAGTGGAGGGAAAACCAGCTCCACCAAGCCCGCATTAGAATATAACTACAGAGCTAATTAACCTACAATTCTGTTACCTGGTTGATTGAGGGAAAGCTCAGCAGCCCTCGGGGGCTTTCAGGAGCCCCTACAGCGTTCCCTATGAGCCTGTACAGGGATACATGCTCGCCCCATCTCATTCAATAGCGGTGATCGCTTAGGCTCGTCCCGCCGCCCCCTATGACCCCAGGCCCAAACCTATGCGAGTGATATCCTATGAAGAGGCCGAGTGCATCCTCTGCAAGCATCCTTGACTTCTCAACGCTGGCCACCCGAAAGATATACACACCTCCTATCAGTCCCTCGAATAAACCCAGAGGCAAATAGGGGACTGCAACCCCCGTGAGTAGCAGGGTAGGGGGGCAAAAAAAAAGAGGAGTGAGTGCTCGAGAGAGCGAAAGACTGGACGGAGAAAGGGGGGGGGGGGGGCGGTGTAATGTATGGACCCTTTTTGGCCCCTCGGACAGCGCCCAGAGACAGATAAGAGTCGTACTTCCTCCTTACAGAGGAAGCAACAGCGGGGACGAGAACAGGGGTAAGAAAAGCGGAGGAGGAGCGGGGAACGTGGGGATATATAGGCCCCCCTCAGCCCCTAAAACGGAACTTAAAAACCAATAGGGGCCATACTCCCTCATTTAGAGGGGAGGCAGCGGGAGGGGCCCTCTAGGCCTCTTGGACAGCGCCAAGAGACCAATAGAGGCCGAACTTCCTCGGCAAGGCCGGAGGAAACAGGAGCGGGGGCGGGGCTGGGGCGGGACGGGGCAAGAAACGAGGGATATGTAGGCCCCTCTCGGTCCCTCGGACAGCGGGACAGCGCCTAGGGACAGATAGTGGCCTCATTTCCTCCTTTCGGAGGAGGCAACGGCGGGGAAATGGGGCGGGGGAGCTTCGGGGGAGGAGGCGGGGGGCTCTACGGCCCCTCTTTGCCCCTCAGGCAGAACCCAGGGGCCACTGGGGTCGTCCTCCCCGTGCGGGGATGGAGCCACAGCGAGGGAACAGCCAATTCTACGGCCCCCCGCACCGGAGGGCCACAGCAGAGGAGGGGTGGTCTAGGACCCTATTGGCCCCCCGCCTGAGCGGCCAACAGAGCCACGCCGCCCGCGTGGGAAGGGCCACCACGAGGAGAAGGAATATGGCCTCTGGGGTTCTGCCCCAGAGGTCAACAGAGCTCCCGTTGCCCCTCCTCGGAGGGTAACAAAGGGCCTGAGGGTCGTGATCCCTGGAACAAAGCCCAGGGACCAGCCGACAGAAGCCCTGCTACCCCTCCGCGGGGGCAACAGCAGGCCCGAAGAAGTCAGTCTCTGGGACCTGCCCCAAAGACCAACAGAATTTGTGTTAGCCCCCCTCACGGAGGGGCAAACACAGGCCGGGGAAGGTGGCCCCTGCGGTCAGGCCCAGGGGCCGCCAGAAGCTGCACCACTCTGCTCCTGGGCCAGCCCAGGAGCCGAGGGAAGTTGTACTTCCTCCGCACGGAGGAAGCACAAAAAGGGGCTGGGGGAGGCGGGAGGGAGGGCCGCTCGGGAGGCGGCAATTCCATAGCCCATCCCCCCATAGCCTCATTAATATTTGTGGAAGAAGAAAAAGGAAGAGGGGAAGGTAGAAAAGGTCGGGTTTTATAGCAGCCCAGCTGGTGCCAAGAATCAATTTTCGCCGACATGTAGACGCCTTTTAGGGTAGCTACTCTTTATGCTGTAATTCCGGTTGTCTCGCGAGTGATGGACTATGATGGAGACAGCCGTCTTCTTCGGTAATAGGAATCGAATCTACCAGGTTAGGAAGTCACTCAAAATCTCAATAAATTATAAAAGGGCCCTTCAATGAATGTGATACGTAAATTAGCGTCATCTGAAGAAAAGAGCCTTTGGAATTTTCGCGATGAACCTAGCTCCAGATTGGAACCCTAACCTTTGAGATAGTACTCTGGAGGCTGGCACCTTAATGAAGCCTGCCTGTCCTCCAGATGTACACTCTAAGAACCATATAATCCCTAGCGGGCTGCGTTCGACACAGACCGATTCCAAGCATCCGATATAGTGCTTACTGTTTCCGAAGAGCTGTGCACGTGCTATTATATGGTTAACAGTGGCAATACTAAATTGAAAACTGAAGAGCCAGACTAACATCCCATAAGTACATGGAGTATTAAGCGAATCAAAATGAACCTTACATAGAAGCCGTCTAGCCAATCTAACAAGCAGTGTGATCTAGTGGAGAACGTTATCACCACTCTCTTTCGTCGCGGCTGGTCCTGTATTTTGTTTCCCTCGTCTATTTTCCTTCCTGGGAGACAGCGGATAAGGGGATCAGGTGGGTTTATCTCTGATCAGTATATAGAGAGCTCAGAGTCTGGAGGGTGATAAAGAATGTTAGTTGATTACGCCCGAAAATACACGAGGCCGGCACCACACTGGGGTTCAGAAGCCACCTTGCACATGTTACGTATCCTAGACCCACCTCACCTTTCTTCTCACCGCCCTTTCTCCCCCCCCCCCCCCCCCATCCTTATCATATCTACAATCAAACCAATCATGCGCCTAAATGCCAATGCATCGGTGCGTGTAATTAATGTCCTATCATTTACCTACTGAACCACATGGTTACATACCAAAAAAGGGTATGGATTCGCTACGTTATTCCCCTTATTGCGCTAGTAATGCAGCAAGAATACGGCATTACTACGGTATTCTTTTTGTAATGCCGGTTTAATTCCATATTTCTCGCTAAATCCCGTAGCCATACAGTACTGATTTCACCCCGTTTTTTCGTACTGTAGTATATGCACCAGCCTTTACATGGCGTGCAGAACGTTTTGGATGAAAAGAACACTCTCCCAGCATCGTGAGCTATGGTTAACACTCCAGCAGACACATGGGAACATACAAAAGAGAACAAGTCTTTATGCGAGGAGGTAGTCAGTGGCGCAAGAAAGTGTTTGAAAGTGGTGGCCCGTAAAGTTCGTGGCTTATAGGTACGTCCGAGGTGAACACGATCGGTTTACACCGGAGATTCTTCTAAGGACTCCTTTCAAACTCCTCGCCGCCAAAATCCATCGAGATTATATTCACTTACTGACTGAGGTGATCTGTAGCTCGAACCGCATCGATTGATTTAAAAGTCTAAAGATACCACCGAGCGAGTGATGCCTTATGATTTCCAAGCCGAAGATGAAGCGCCTCTAGGGAGAAAATTCAGTAGATACACCAGCGTATACCGTATTGAAAGCAAGGCCGAGGAGAAGGAAAGGGATGCGGTAGGTATGGGAGAGCTATAGGGCTCGGTAATCGGGGTTTAGTAGCGTGAGATCGACGCGTTCTAGGTCTACACATGTAGGATTTAAGCGTACCATGTGTTTGGCCCTTTGCCTCATTACCCCCTTACCGTAAGCAAATCTTTTCATTTATCTTCAGTACCCCAGATCCCAAGTTTTACACGATGCCCCATGTTGGCGGTTGAATTAACGGCTACTAATCAAATCATAGGCTATCACTCGGTCTTGTCACACCTTTTTCTTAGGGATTTCGCCGCCAAAAGACAACCAGCCCGATGTAATTATTGTCCTGTGGATGGGGTAGACCTTGAGAAGTTGATACAGGTACTAGGGCTACTTTATTGCTCTGACTGTCTGTATGAGGGATCCCTGTAGGTGTTTGGGGCAGGGGGCTTAAGTCTGTTTAATTTTAGTTATCGCGGAGTCTTGATGGAAGACTGACAGGGTGAGTGCGCCTTGATTACTAACGAGAATTCTACTCTGAGTAATTGATGAGCATTACCCCAGGATTGGCGCATGTCGGGTTTATAATTGCCGGTTACAGAGGAGGAAGCTTAGCTTACTGATAGGCCGATAGGGGTATTGGGAAGTGATAATAGATGCCCCAAAAGGTGCGTTATAAACAACAAGTAGTACCTAAGTACGTAATAAGGGCAAGGCTTACAAGTATTTTGGTACATGTAGTTACTAAAAAGATTCCCGACTTCAATGATCTCAATATAAAGGATCACCGAGGATATGTACTTTTAGCTGCACAGCCCACTTGAGTTCGGAATTCGGATAGAATAGTAGGCTGCGTGACCCACCCTGTCTGTCTATCCACTGGGATAAAAACAGCAGCTACCCCACGCATGGAGGACCAATAATTTAACCCCCATGATGGTCCTTAACTTTGGTAGAAGTGTCAATCATGCATGCCGGTATTCCCCCAGGGGTAACTATGTGGTCATTTATACGTGGATGTGGATGATCAACTGTCTGCGCCTTCTGAAATAGTAGCTCATATATAACCACAATAACAGTGGGCTAAATGCCTATAAAGAAGCCCCAAGCCCCCCATTATCAATTCCTCATCCAGAACCAGATTCTGAAAACTCACCTCAATAATGTCGACTATTAAATCCTTTTTCACACTTCTCCTTCTCCCCCTCCTCCTTTTCACCACCCTTACCCACGCCGTCTCTCCCTCCCTCGATGGCGCCGCCGTTTCCATGGGCAGCGGAACCTACCCCCGAGCCACCCGCCTCAGCGACAACTCCCTCCTAGGAGTCACCACCACCTTCTCCTCCGGCACCAACATCATCACAATCGTCCGCAGCACCGACGACGGCCTCAGCTGGACCCCCCACGGCGAGGTGACCCGCGGCGTCGGCGACATCGACAACGGCTTCCTCCTGCAGCTCCCCGACGGCCGCATCCTCTGCGCCTTCAGGAACCACTCCAAGGACGGCGACGCATACACCATCTACCGCATCACCGTCTGCGTGTCCAGCGACAACGGCGCGACCTGGACATACCTCAGCACCCCCGAGACCGGCTCGCCGCCCAACGGCCTCTGGGAGCCGTTCATGCGCATCGGCAACGACGGCCGCATCCAGTTGTACTACTCGCGCGAGCTCGCCGCAGACGACCAGGACAACCTCGTGCGCTTCTCGTCCGACGGCGGCGCGAACTGGAGCGCGTCGAGCGTCATCTCCGGCTCGGGCATCACCTCGCGCGACGGAATGGTGGGCGTTGCAAAGTACAATGACGGTGCGGATAGGCTCATTGCTGTGTTTGAGACCAACGAGGGCGGCGTGGCGGGGTCGTTCAGGATCAAGTCTGTTGCGTCGTCGGATGATGGTGCGACCTGGGGGAACAGACAGACGGTGTTTGAGGCCTCGGGGACAAATAACAACGCTGGGGCGCCGCAGGTGGCGAATGTGGGAGGGAGCTTGGTGGTGAGCTTTATGACGGATGAGGATACAGGGCTGCATCAGTGGGTGAGTGGGGCGTCGGCGAAGATTGTGGCGTCGACGGCGATATCGTCGGGGAGCGTGACGTGGGGGAATA
The DNA here is from genome assembly GCF_003444635.1 of Morchella importuna. Classification (NCBI taxonomy): domain Eukaryota; kingdom Fungi; phylum Ascomycota; class Pezizomycetes; order Pezizales; family Morchellaceae; genus Morchella; species Morchella importuna. The sequence continues at coordinate 301,067 of NW_025763443.1, read as the reverse complement.
AGTTGACTGTGGGCGGCGTGCAGTCGAATTGGCCGGGGATGTTGACGATTGATGATAGACATGTGATGGTGATGTATGATAATGGGGGGGCGAAGAGCCAGAGAGTCTTGCTGCAGTAGATGGTGGTGGTGGTGGGGGTTGTATGTAGATTATGAGCTCGAATAGAATATGATGCTAGTGTTATGTGTATTGCAAAAGTAGAATTGCGGGCATGCTTGAATTAACCACAACAGCAAGAGAATATTGGATTAATTATTGACGGTCATCCCCAAATATATAAATAAATCGAACGTGCTCTGATCCAAGACTCCCGTGAATGTGCAGTGGCCGAGGGCTAGGGGTGCTTTAAACCTTTGCCTTCTCAATCATTGGCACAGCTACACGTTGTGTTAAAACCCGCTGCAACGGTAACTACATGTAAGCGGTTAAGGATATACAATGTATGTTAGATTAGGGGCGCTGTATATATAAGTCACCGATTAACCCAAACCATCATTTCTTCCATCCTCTAATCATCAGCCGAGAGACCGAACCCGATCATCACCAGCCTGAAAATATTTGCGTGGAGACGCCCTTAGCTCTTGATTTATCCCGGATATATCCAGAGATCCAAAATTTCAAAATGAGGCTAGAAGCAGCTAGAGCTGACAAGGTGGTCGTAAGCTCTTGCTAGTGCGGAATGCCTATATATGGGCCCTACTTAGAAGAGGCCCCTCATCCCTGACCCCCTAATTGAGTGTCGCTAAGTACTCCTCCGCAAGCTGGAGGGCAGGATGGCAGTGAGCAGAATGCCTGACGGGGGAAGAGTAACGGCGGCCGCTAACAGACAAGCAACGTTGATGGGGGGGGGGGGGGGGGGGGACATGCACTGTCCCGCTAGCGGTCTGCTGTTGGGGTGTAGGTACATGTGTTCCATGATCGGTCCGAGGTATGGGGTAGACAATGCCAGCAAGGCGGGAACTGTTGTTTTTACAGTCTTTTCTATCGATATGTTTTGGTTAGTTATAAAAGAGCCTAGGCTGTTCCTTCTTCTCTCGTTACCTTTTTTTTTTTTTTAATTTAATCACACAATCCGAGTTCGATTCTCTTCCGTCTCCTATAAATTCACAACCTAATCAACATAAACAGGAAAGTAACACCACATGAATCTTAACGACATAATACGTTAGGGCCCACGAGAACGGAGTACATACATGTATGTCTACTGGAGCCATGTTAGCTACACAGTTTTGGGCGCGCCAGGGTCGGTCGGTCGGTCGGTCCTAGTTCCCCTGGTATCAATGCTCCATCCAACGTTTGCGTAATGCTTATACCCGGCGCCGGGTTTGGGGATGTGGACTGAGGATTTGGTGTTGTCGGGTCTGCGGGGTTCTTGGTTGGGGGGTTTTTTTTTTTTTTTTACTCACCCGTTCTTTCTCTATTCTGGGCGTCTATCGCGTCTAGGGTTACGGCATGGGCATTAGGTCTGAGCCCGTCTATTCTTCAATTGATCAAAACTTTGATGGCTACGAGATGGGACGAGTGTACGGGATGAGATGAATTACACCCAGGAGTGCAGCCACCACCACGCTTGGCACACACACACACACACACACCACGCCGAGTGATACAGCATGACTCACTCACTCCCTCCAGTACCTCCAACCGAGTGATATCCATGACGCAGCACACCCGTCTCCACCTCCGTCTCCTCTCCCATTTCTTTCTTCCTCCCCTCACTCACTCCCCCACAAACAAACAACCAAAAACCCACAGACCCCCCACCCCCCCCCATTCCCAGCCCTCCGCAGCACACGCGTACACCACCTCCCACCACCCCGACCCACCCTGCACAACTTTTTCCCACCCACCCATTAATTCTTTCCTCACATCCTCCTCCCTCCCTCCCTCACCCCCGATCGGCCGACCACCCGCACGCGTCGCCCCTCCGCCCCTCCGCCAACTCCACGACCCCGTAACCCCCCCCCCAGCAAATGTCAACAACAGTCGCAGTGCACGTGCCGGCGTGGAAGAAGATTGGCTTGAAGCTCAAGAAGGCGGGCGATGAGCCGGAGGTGACGGCGGTGAAGGACGCCGTGCCGGAGGTGAAGGCGCACGACGACGGCGACGACAGCGAGGACAAGAAGGAGCGCAAGCGGAAGAAGAAGGAGCGCAAGGAGAAGGAGAAGAGGGAGAAGGCCGAGTCGGCGTCGGGGGACAAACCAGCGGCAGCGGGGGACCAGGCGGAGGAGGGAGCAAAGGAAAAGAAGAAAAAGAAAGGCAAAAAATCAAAGTCGTCAACCAGCATCCCCGAGTCCACCACTCCCTCAACCACCACTCCCTCAACCCCCACCCCCGCCGCTCCCTCCACTCCCACCCCCACAACCACCACCACCACCACCGACCCCAAATCTCTCCTCCTCCGGCACCCACGCGCGCCCCCCACATCGCGCAAATCCGTCACCTTCACCTCCGACACCAAAGCCACCGACGGCGACTCCATCAAGACGCTCTACCAGAACCACGACCCCTTTGCGCACTACGACTCGTACCAGCAGCACCTCGCAAACTACCCTTCCTCCTCCTCCTCCGCCGCCAACGAGTTACCCGCGGGCTTCGACGACGCCGTCGAGCCAAAGAAGGGCGCAGAGATACAGTACAAGTTCGGCTCTACGGGCAAGAGGAAGAAGTTTACGGATGATGACGAGGTGGATGCTACTGCTTCTGCTGGGGGGTCCGGGTCCGGGGGCGGGGGTGTGAAGGATGCCACTCCGGCGACCACCACCACCACCACCACCACCAAGCAAAAGAAAGAGTCTACCGGGAAAGCAAGCGACAAAAAAGACGACGCCCCCACACCCAAAAAGCGCAAACCCAACCCTCCCAAACCCTCCACCGCACCCACCGCCAACACCGCCCCCTACCTCCACTACCTCACCGCCCACCACCTGCACCGCGCAACCTGGAAGTTCGAAAAGTCCAAGCAAAACTGGATCCTGCGGCACGCCTTCGACAGCGCGCAGATCCCGGGCACGCACGACGCCGCGCTGCGCGGATACATTGCCAGCGTGCAGGGCGCGGCGGCGCGCGACCGGCTGCTCGAGGCGGCGAACGAGGTGGTCAAGCGCGGGAGCGACACGATTAGTCGTGATGGCGAGAAGGTGGATGTGGTCAGTCAGCGGGAGGGCGTGGGGAGGGCGAGGCTTGTGTTGGCGGCGTTGGGGCATGGGGAGGATGATGATGAGGAGGAAGAGGGGGGGAGGAGAGTGGTAGTAGTGATAGTAGTGATAGTGATAGTAGTAGTGAGAGCGATAGTAGTGAGGGTAAGGAGTGAAAAATTTCATGGGTATGGGTTATGGGCTTCTTTCTTCTTCTTCTTCTGCTTATTCTTGTTTTTTTGTGATTTCTTTATTTTACTCCTTTTTTTCTTCTTTTTTTTTTTTTCATTGGGCATGTTGCATACTTCATGATATGTGGGAGAAGAGAGAGAGGGTTGAGTTGTACTTACTGCTGCTGCTACTGCTGCTACTGCTATTGCTGCGGCAGCTGGTCCTTTGATGACGGGTTTATGGACCTGCTCTGGGGGGTTTATTGTTCTTCAGACACTGTACTTACTGCTGCTTCTGCTGCTGCTGCTCATAGTTATAGCGAGAGATTCCAGCAGAGAGATATATGGCCAGGCTAATTGACAGACACACACACACACACGAACTATCCAGATAGTAAATAGCAAGAGAAATCCAGACCAAATAAAGAAAAGAGAATAATAATAAGCAGTAGTGAAGAAAGAGAAAAAATTGAAAAATACAAGTGTTGTACATGACCCGGTCACAGCCACCCCACCTTCCTCATCCGCACCCGCCTCACCTCCACGCCCGTCATCCCCGAGCCCTCACCCGTGCCCACACGTACAAGCCCATCCTCACCACCACCACCACCACCACCACCACCACCACGACTGGTAGCCCAATCATCAACACCAGTCATCCCCCTCCGATGGCACTCCATCCTCAACTCGCTGTCCACCACCGTGCCCTCCTGTCTCGTCTTTGCCTTACTCACCGTAATCGGCGTCCCCAAGAACTCGGCCACATTAATCTCCGTCACCGCCGTGCTCGGACAATACTCCATCTCCTTCAGCGCCGGCCAGACCTCCGCCCGCCGCATGATCTTGAGCAGCATCTTGTTGTGCGACCAGCCCGGGCAGAAAAACACCAGTCTCTGCAGCTTCGTGCCGGGCGGGAATGCCGCCTGCCACGGCGCGAGACCAACGATGGACGGATCGTCCTTGTTGAGCATGATGGTGCCGGGGTCGGGCCTGTAGCGCAGTGATATGCTCAGGCTCTGGAGATCGGGCATGAGGACCAGTGTCCGGGGGAGCCATTTCTCCATGACGTGTGAGTAGTGGCCCTCGCTGGATATTGAAAAGCTCCGTAGCTTCGACCCGCCCCCTCCGTGTCCGCCTTCAGCCACACCCACAGCTCTGTCAGCTCCTGCCGGAGCGTGCCTGCCCATTCTCCAATGTCAATCTCCACGCTCAGCTCCGTCAGCCTCCCCTTTGGTACGCATCGCAGCACCCGCAGCGTCGAGCTCTTCAGCGACAGTGATTCCAGCGCCCCAAGGCACGCAATCGCCTTCTCGCCCTCCTTCTCCGCATCCCCGCTCTCCTCTGCCGTCGCACGGGGGTAATAGAACTGGCAGATCTCCAGCCGCCGCAGCGCCTGCCAGCCCATATGGAATCTCCGAAAGGCCGGCACCCGAATGTCCATACAACTGGATACCCACGACCACTCCACCCACGCTCCATGCGCCGCCAGCACCTTCCACAACCTCCTCTGCTGTGTCAACGCCCGCGTCTGCCGCCCGCGATACAGCGTCCCACGCGACACAAAGTTCAGCGCATCCTGCTTCAGCGACTCCATGTACGGGTCCAGAGGCGCAAAAAACACACACGGGTCCCCAACGATCCTCACCAGCCCCGAGCATAACGATATCAATTTTGTCCACAGCGGTAGGTTCTGGTAGTCCCGCGATATGCGGTGGTGCATGTCGATCTCCAGCACTCGGAACATACCCGCCAGCTGCGGGCGTGCCGTGAGTGTCCGGAGAAGCGGCTTGAAGTAGCGCTGGGAGAGGTATGTGGTGCGGCGCGCCCACCAGTATTTCCCGTCGCCCCATGCGATGCCGCGGTTGTGGTACTCGCATACGTCGTCGAGAGAGAGCTTGAGCGTTGAGTAGAGCAGCTCCGTGGCGGGGCCGTTCCAGGAGCGGGAGGCCAGTGCGATGTTGTAGAGATTCTTAAGATAGCAAATAGAGCAGTAGGTGCGGTGCATTGGGTCGCTGGGCAAGCGCTGTTCGTCGAGCGCTTTAATATACGACAGAACCTGGTACGTGATCTCCGGCGGCAGGTGGAACGCGGTTCCGTCACCATCATGAGCATCATTACTGGCACCGCGGGCGTGCGAGCGGGTCAAGGCTGAGAGGATTAATTCTGTTTGGTGTGAGAACTTGCACGCTCTCACGACGTTAGGATGCAGGGGCACTCACTTCTACGAGTAGGGGCAGGAGCGGGAGGGTGTACTCTGAAATATCTCACGACATCTGAGTCGAATCTAGCAGAGCGGGTACTGGTCTCAAGCTGAAGGGGCACAAAGGCTCCACGATTGAGGATGCGCTTCTCGCGCGGGATTTCATGGTAGTGCTCGAGATCAGGGGAAAGCTCTTGGTCGCTGTGTGATATAGGGGACATCGTGCTGATAGTGGAACGTAGGCTGTTGACGATCCGGATGCTTACACTCATGCTATCCACACATCACCACCCGCTGTGAGGAGAGCGGGGAGGGTTACATATATATGGCTCACTACTTAGCCAATGAGCCAGAGGATAACAAAGCTCATAGTCATATTGCTTTTCGGCATTTCGTGAGCACCGAGTGGACGCCTTCTTAGCCCGACCCAGTCGTCATAATATGCCCAAGGTTCCAATAATGGTTACACCGTGAAACCAACATATCTTCGGGGGCGGTGATCAAAATGACTTCGCTTGGGCTTAAATAGGCTTGCATAATAATATGATACAGCCTGCCTGAAGGTGACGCCGCTCTCACGTGACTGTGGCGGTGATGGCCGAGTGAGAGATTGTGATTACAAAGTTCTATGATCCTGGTAAGTTGACTGAAGATGCAGTGTCTAGAGATGAAATACCTTATACTACCATGAGAATATTATGGTGTTTCAGCTACGTATGGTGACGAACAAATCGACTATTCTGCCAAACGGTATGTGCAAAGATGTTAGCTAATTACACTAATCCGCTTATATAAGTACAAACAGGAATAGACCAAGTACCGCACTGATTCTATCCCGCCGCCACGAGATAGAGAAGTATTCTTTACAGAGGACTCCTGCTGTGAAACCATCACGATATGCATCCTTCCCCAAACGGTCAAAGTCCCGCTATAGAAGCCCGCTGTTAACTTGCTGCTGCTGTTATTTGTAGGATGGTATCACTGTTGACTCAAGATGACAATACAATACGAAAGGGCGTAGAATGTGGAAAGAGGATCCTCCTATATATATAGAGGCCATGAGTATAGCTGTCAGACCACGTCAGCGGGACCTTAATGACAAGAAATCTGTCCTCGACGCGGTTGTGGCCAATCAGGTCGGAACAGGGCCTGAAGACTCGATCATAACGGTAATAACATCCACACGGCCTGTTTCTTACAGAATGAAGCGGTGGCCCCGGGCGGTATTCAGCGGGGATGAGATAAGGATGTTCTGGAGGCGCTGCCACCAGGAAGCCATTGGTGGATCAGACCAGACATGGAATGTATAATCACCCTTTCTTTTGGGCTTTGGTTGCTGTTTAAACGTTTTTTATGCATGATATTATATTATCATGGTGCCTTTGAGACAGCTGGGCCTAATGTCTTTCGCCTTGGGGTTCACAGACCATCACTCGATATAGCATGCTATTACTTTTCGTGTCTGACTTTCGTCTCTACATCTAGCTAATGCACTATACTTATCCCTCACCACAAAGCTTTATCTAACGGTTTATCTAACGGCTTTTTATAATTCGCTTCTTGAATAGATTTACAAAAGTAAGGTCTGGTTCAATTCCTTTTGGGTAAGAGCTATCTTCTCGCCTAAATCCACCCAATTCACACGCTCCAGCTTCACAAACATGCAGTAACCCCTAGAAACTCGTAAGGTCTCATAGAAAGCGCAAAACGGAGGACGTAAACTAAGATGGAATAAAGAGGTGAAGAGAGACCGCTAACACAACAAATGGATGAAAAACAATGTTTCTTCCAGGACACATCAATTTCGTGCAACATAAACTACCATCATCATAAATCGTCAATTACCCAGTTGCCTCAGTTTAATTGGGTGATATAGCTCTCGTCTCGACCGTCGCCTGTTTCGAATCTGATGATACTTCGGCCGTCCCATCCTATACATTATTGTGTTAGTGGATCATATATAAGTTGAAAAGGCTGGAGGTGGGGGACTAGGGACTTACATCAGATCTTTCTGCAGGTCCACTAGCAATCGCTTGATTGCCCGTGCCACTGTATGAGAATACACGTTCGTCCGTCTTAAGCTGGTACTTTACTGGCCCTACGAGGCTGAGATGATTCCTTCTTGACTCGCCAGTACCAGTTTGTATCACCTTGGGGGCGATGAACAGATACGGATGACGAGACTCTGGGACAACCGTGCCAGTCTTCCCGCCCCAGCCAACCTCAGTGATCTCGGAATATTTATCGTCTTGAAACATACTTATTCCTGAGTACCTCGCTCTTGCTGCTGGCTTCTCTGGTTGCTCTGGCTTCCCCTGCACCTCTTTTGCGTCCAGGATGTACGGGATGTGCTCTAATCTTCCATGCCAATCATCCCGATCACCGCACTTCTCTTCATCCAACATCCTGTACAATTGTACGGCTTGGAGGCCTGTTGCTCGCAAAGTAAACCGGGAGATTTTACCGCTGTTACTGTTGGTGAATCTGGTGCATCTCGTTGCGAGTAGGAGTATATAGAGGGAAGCATAGATGACTGGTACGCTGATCAGAACCCTGAGCGAGAGCGCTTTGACTTTGGTGCTAAAGACTACAAACTTTTCGACGCCCTCTTTCGGTTTGCCGGTGGCAGGGTCGAGAGCAGAATTAAAAATTCCGATATCGGGAGAAAATTGTGTCATGACGGTATCTCGTAAAACGTCTTGTGTCGCAATATATGATGCTAGGACTAAGCGTTCGAGATCTGCAGCGTATGAACCTGCTTTTGCGTCAAGTAATCCGTACGAGCTACTTGCTGACATCACTAGAATCGAGGATCCAAGCGAAGAACCGATATCAAATATCATAGGTGTGGTGAAACGGTGCCGAAAGAGCTCGTCTGTAATTGTTTTTGGAACATCTAGGCCAAGCTGATCCAGGTCGAAAAGATTGACCTCTTTTCCTTTGTAAGACCAAGTATCCTGGTGCCAGCAAGAGAGAGGTGGGCGCCCCGTGGATATAAAGTGTGGTGGAAACCCATACTCGACATCAATTTCCGGCGACGGCTCCGTAAGGTACCATGGATCGGATGATTTGGTGTGGCTATACCGGCCGACAGTGTCTGGGAGAATATAATATCTTAGCCTTGCTCCGTTTGGGTTGTTGTATATTTCAGCTATATCGGAATCACCGGCCAATCTAGGCATAATCATTTTTCCGCCAACGTTTGCGTCCGAAAATGTATTTAAAGTATAATTTGTACCATATATAGTATAGAGGTCGCGGTAAACCTCAGTGTCCGTCCCTTTGTATGCCTCATTATCAAAACTGCAGCCCCCTTCGGTTTTCAGCATGAAGTTGCGAGCATCTTTGAGTTGTAACCCAAAGTCCACGCCGGTTACGTTGAATTGATATGAGGTAACTTGGTCCTCAGAGATAGAGAATGTCACCCTCTCACGTAGTTGGTTTTTCGCATACTCAACAACTCCCACGGCTCTTTGAGCTGATGGCGCCCTGACCCGTTCAGCCACCCATTGTTGCTCGATATTGTTGAGATCAGGTATTGCAAAAAAAACACTTTGGGGATTCGCTGGGGCCACATTGCCAAGTTCAAGATTGGCTGGAACGACGACACCGGCAAAGATTCCGCCAACTACCAGTAAAAATGCAACTACTACCATGGCAACGTCGAACAACCCTGCCCGCTTATCGAATTTGAAAACAACCGTAGCATGTTTTATGAGTAACACCATGGCAGTATATGGATCGCTCGAGTTCCAGATCGCTACCAAAGCGATATACCTGTTGGCCTTTCGTCGGCGGACATTGAGCAATTCCGCGTTGATACTCTCAATTCCATGATCTTGGTCCAGGGCCGACGAGTCGCGCTTTTCCCCGGAGGCAGAGTTTGTGTGGTAGTAGTCGTCAAAATCTTTGTTCTTTCTGGCTATTATCGGGCCCTTATTTCTCGATAGTACTTGACCTATAGTCCTCCTATCTTCTGTTGGATAAAACACAAGAGCGAAGTAGGTAGCGAATTGCCAGAGGGATCCAAAAATTGCAGTTATGAGAAGTGCGTAGCCGGAAGCTATGTAGAAGGACTCGCGATCGGTAACTCCTACGCCACGGAAACCACCATCATTAGAGGGCATCAAGAAAAGCGTGTGCAGTATGTATGCATTGTCAAGTGGGTCTGAAAAAAGCTCAGCGCCCTGAGGTTTTGAGGATATCTGCATCTTAGCGCAAGATATGTGTACCGTACCCCTAAAATATCAGATCATTAGGAACAGAGAAGTTAGAGTTTAAGTTGGGGGCTTCCATTTCAACTTACCTAAGCTAATGTTGCGAACGTGGTTTGACAAGCTTTAGGTTAAGAGGGAAAGGCCAGACCGTGGACCTTTTGAATACAGGATTCTGGCCCAAGAAGGGGTTTGAAATTCGTGCCTAAGCTGCCAGTTAAATCTATTTTCCCTCTCATGCTGGTGGTACACACGGCGTGATCAGATAATCTGCACCCCTCATCTAAGCAGAGGCCTTTTCCACCAGTACCTCAATTACCTATTCTAGAAATAGCATCTAAGCCAGCGCGCACACATGTCTATGTAGCCATTCAGCCATCCAGCCATCCAGCCATCGGATGGAGATTATTGGATCGTCTGTGAAACGAGGAAGAAAAAATAATATGGAACTTTTAAGACACCTGCGCGTGTGAGGTGTAGCTTAATGGCTTCTGCAGCGGGCGATTGTATTACGTGACTTTATCTTCAAGATCGTAATAACACACGTTCTCCGAATTAATAAAAACACCTTTCTCAATATTTTCAACTCTAAAAGATCCAGTTAAAGCAGTTCCATAGGGTAAAATAAAAAACATATCAATACAGAAATATTGGGTCTAGTATATCGTAAAAAGCCAGATGCGAGAAGCTTATGTTACAAGTGACAGGCGAGCATATAGTACCGTCGATATAAATGCAACATTCTGTGATTGAAGTATGCATACATTTCCTGTATCGTGTATCAATGATTTTATCTTCTGAGATCTTGAACCGTGCTTATTGGTGACGTTTTACTACATGTAGGCATAACTTGATACACGGACCGCACTCTATGGCACAAAGATTCATCAGTAAACAACTTGAATTCGTTAACTTCGGTACACAGTGATCCCCAGGACTGGCCCGACTAGTGAATTCTCTTCATTCTTGGCTGAGACTCTATCACCAACATATGCGACTCTACCTGAGCACATACTCTGCGCATGCCAGGATCTCAGACCAATAATTAAGAACAAGGCTGTGAGATTCTGCAAGGTTTAACCAGATCCGGTTAGTGCGTATATATGCACTCGAGATGTCTTACATGCTGGCTGAGGTTGTACAACAGATGCAAGCCTTGTGAGGTGAGTAGAAAATAAGAGGGCGGATATAGTTTTGAAACAATTCGGTGTTTACCCTCTTGGATTTGATGCTCACTAGAATCATAGGAGATGTATTTCCCATCTGACGCCCTGTCCCTAGTCCAACTGTTGATTGGTCAATAAAAAGAATACAAATCTCCTATGGCCAATTCTACGCTACCAATAGTCTGCGTGAGATTTTAGATAGAGTATCTACATGTGTGTGGGTAGAATACGCATTTTTTTGTATATTAGCCTACTAGACCCTTGTACTCTAGTTGATATAACCTATATAACTCTAACCAAGTGATCGCATATATCCAGTAGCTAGCAGGCCGGCGATCTGCTCGCGGCAGGCATGAAGAACCTGAACATAAAATGCGCTAGCAGGGGTCAAAGTGGTTGTTACCAGAAAAACGATGTTCATGCCTACCGCGAGTACTCTATCTAGTTATTCGATAGGACTAATTGTATGTACCTACTCTAATTTTTCGACACGTCACTTGCAAAATTATCCCCTCAAAAATCCTTTTGGCATATCCCCGGTGTAGCGTATGTACATGTACTCGGGGCAGGTAAGAAGAACCTGAAAATGACTTTTGATGGTAACAACCTCTGATTCGCGGCTGGCGAAAAGCTACACCAAATTGAGCACCTGTTTGCAGCTTGCATTTTCAGGTCCTTATTGCCTGCCCCGAGTATGTACTTTGACCGGCATGAGCAGGATGAGACAAACACACCCATGCGTAGTGTGATAGCTTATTCTAGTCTCGCCCGCAATTGAATGACTTGAATCATTGCCAAGGGGGTAATCCGAGTACCTAGTGATCTCGAGGCTGAAGTACATGAAGGCAGAGTTCCCGTTAATAAATTCCACGAGACGCCCCCCCCCCCCCCCTCCCTTATCCCAGTTACTATAGCTAGCGTCCAGCGTAGTACTCCAGCATCAATATCTTTCTCTCCTCTCTACGCAAATTAATATTTGGCCGTCATAATTAATTGCAAGGAACATGTTCAAGTCACTGTCCCTCTTTACTCTTCTCCTCGCCAGTGCTTCCTCGGTCACCAGTACTGATGCTGAGGCGCCTAAATATCTTGATATCAAGGCCGTCTGCAAACAAACCCCGAAGCTGGGCCTCTTTGGTCAACTCCTCGAAGAAAGACCAGACATCTATGCCGCATACGTTGATTTAGAGGACAAGACCTTCTACTTGCCCTCTGACGATGCCCTTAACGCATACTACGCGGCTACAGGCAACATTTTCCGCCGAGCTGTAGACGATGTTGCTAAGGCCTCATATCAGTACGTGAACGGCCAGGTTGACCTCAACGCGGCGAGGGAGAAAAAGCGGCTTGCTCAAAAGTCGGGCGACAACAAAAACACGGTGGTGATAAGTAACAATGCATCCAGAAGGAAAAGGCAGCTGCAGCTTGGAAACGACACCGTTACAACGGCAGGAATCACGGTTTCGACAGGGTTGGGGACGAAATCGGAGATTCTGTTTGGGGATATTCAGTGCACTCAGGGCCTCATCCAGGTTGTTGATACGTAAGTTTGCATATTTTCACTTTGCTGCTCAATTGTGGCTTTTATAATATGCTAAACTGTGTTTTAGACTTTTTGAGATTCCTGTACCAATAATCGAGACGCTCGATTGCACCGACGGTTCCGAATTTCTAAGTGCACTTAAAGATACCGATCTCGCAGACACATACAATGAGATGGGGAACGTCACCTTCTTTATGCCTCAGGATGGGTCATTCGAAGCCAACTCCACCATGGACTGCGCATCTGTTCAACGACACGTAGTTGAAAACCAAGCTCTCTATACTCCTGACCTCAAGGATGGCGATGTCATCGAGTCTGCATCAGGCGAGAACCTTTATGTAAATATTTTGGATGATGAATTCTACATGAACTGTGTCCGCGTTATCAAGTCAGACAACATCGTCAGTAACGGTGTGATTCATACGCTTGAAAAGGTAAATACTTACTCTCTCCCCTCTTGCCATAACGTTTTTCTGACTTGATATGAATTTAGGTCATTGAACCCATGTCTGCCCCCCCGTCTTGCTGGGCAAAAAACACAACAGTTGTACCACCACCAGTGAAGTTCACCGGTTCCGCATCAACGAACCAAGTCGGCAGCATGCTGGCTATTGTTGGTTCTCTAACCGCCTTATTCTTTGCTCTCTAGTTTTGTTTAGCTCTACTAGATTTGCATTTCCTTTATGAATATCGACGTTGGTTATGAATGATGCAGCAGTAATGATATTAATTATAATGTTTCTGTACCTATGGATGTATTGTATATAGTGCCCAGACACGTTCTCGGGCAGAGTCGACAATTCCAAACCGTGTTGTGCCTTCACCGCCAGTAGTAGTAGTCTAGTGTAACATATCCCTGCCCCCAACAACCGCACCCAATGGTGTTAAAATAAGAATTTCAAACTGGACCAACACCGCCGATCACCTTCCCACCCCAGCCCACCGCTCGCTTCCCGCACCCTTTTCGCAAGCACATCCGAGAGACTTGTGTTACCCGCGTCTGGCTGCTCGCTTAAGATAAACTCTTGAGGATCACCCCAATAGTAAATATTGCCGAGGGGGGCGGGGGGAGTCTATCCTCCCGTCCAGGAAAAAGAAAGTAAATGATGGGGTGTGGATTCCGAATGCCGAATTTGTCCCCGAGAGCTACAAGCACATCCCTACTCTAGAGTACTGCAAGCCAGTGAAAGGGTTCAGTTCCAGCCCACGATTTAGGGTATGTACTAGGTACTCCAGCGGGTCGGTATGTGGACCCGTAAAATAGAGTAGCGGGGTGTGGACGCCATGTCGCTCCTGGGCCGTGGGGTAGATATTAGCCTCGTACCCAGCCCGTTACTTGCAGCAAGCTGCCACAGTACTCTACGTCCTCTGGAAGCATGGAAGTAGACGGGTTGGGGACGAGCCTAGGTAGATATCAGATTTGCTTTTATCTATACTATCAGTTGATAGCTAGAGCCAGAGCTAACTATCCTCACGACCACCGACATCGCCAAAAGGAACTATCGAATAGGCACCATACTCTTACACCCGGCTGTGAATTCGCCATTAACGCTTTTCCAACCCACCTCCCATTGAAAACTCCCATTGAAACCCCCATTTCAATGTTCAATTGTAGGATTGAATTAATGTACAGGATTCGATGGTTGCCGTAGTTTGTGACAATATATAGCTGTCGGCTCTCCTTTTTTTTTTTTTTTTTCTTCTTTTTTTTTTTTTAAATCATGTAGTTTTATTGCTTCTAGGTACAAAACTCTGCATGCAGTCATAGACTATGGCATAAAAGCACCTTTCCCTGACCTGTTGAACAGAAAACACGGCCCCAGATAAACGTAAACATAGGGAAAAGTTGGAACGCTGACGATAGAATACTCGAAATACAAAGGAGAAATGAAAAACACTGGCGGCCCATATGAGGGTACCCTTTATATATATAAAAAAATACTCGGCCTATCAGGAGCCCGGTTCGCAGACTACTTTTTTTTTTTTTAGTATGTGTAGTTTTAAGGGTGAAATGCTCCTTAGTACTTTTTTTTCTAATTTTTCGGTGTGTGTTATCTACCCTTATAGAGAGCTAGAGCGGCCTTTGAGTTGATCGAAATTGGAACCCTTCGCCTGGCCCTCAAAAAATGTTTTAACAAGATTGAATCAAGGTGCACTATCAAAAATTTAAAAACCGAAAATTCCCAAAAATTAAAAGTGAACTTTCTACTCTACCAAATTTAAACCTAACCCTAAAACATCTATACGGGTAATATAACTGCTCTCTCTATATATATATATATATATATAGCTATAAGGGTACGTACGACCTAACTCGCGATATTTCCGTATCTTTATACCTAGGGAGATCTGAGTCGACTGTACTACTAAAGCGCACAATTAGACGATCATGCAACCTGCCTATTGACCTAGAATTATATAGAGTACTCAGTGTTTTCCGTACCATATAAAGTACAAGTTCACTTAATTGGCATTATGGGATGTATAGTTCTCGTTCAAAAACCATGGGACAACGCAACCGCGAGTTGCTACGGGGCTTGTCCCAGGATTTTTGACATGGCGTTATACCTAGAGTACATATTGTGTCCCAATACATGTACCTACATGCGCATGCGCATGCTCATCTCCAGGCACTCTACTCTACTCTACTCTAGCAAGTCGGAGCCGAAGATCTAGATACATACCCTTCACATCGTGGCCGAGAGTGAATCCCGAAGCATCGCAGCATACAGGCCGCCGTTGGACAAAACCAAAACACACTTCCCCCCCCCCCCCTACCCAACTAGTGCTAAAGACACGGCCGGGGCCGCAAATAAGCAACCAAAAGATCTAAACTCTCCGGCGCACCCACTGCCAGATCGGCCACCCAGCCATCCCCGTTTTTCCCACGTGCAAGTTTAGAGTAGGTTATGCATGAGCTTTTCGATCTTGCAGCTAGCTTGTCGTTAGAAACGAGATCGAGATCTCTATAATGATATACGCCAAACCAAAGCACACCCAAGTCCAAAACACTCAATTCAACAAAAGGTATTCCATTTCATAGCTAGGACCATGGCCATATATTCCAAACCCCTAGCGCATCATACAACTGCAGCCCTAGCCTACAGCTATGCTATGTTTAACATGTACCAAAAGAAATGAAATGCGAAAATGCGAAAAAAAAAAAGTGCAAAAAAAAAAAAAGAACCAAACACCACATGCATGAAGTAGCTAGTTAATGGGTATCCCATTATACTCACGATATACCCACATGACAAAAAGAAAGAACCATAAAGCAAAACGTAAAACGAAAGACCCATAAAAAAATTAAAGAAAAGAAAATTAAAGAAAAGAAAATTAAAGAAAAGAAAAGAAAGGAAAAGAAAGGAAAAGCGAAAGTAATAATAATAATAATCCAAACCGCTCCCAGCCAAAAAAAATACAAGCCATAAAAAAACCACACGCTTATAATTACTATACACTAGTGTCCCTCCCCTTCCCCTTCCTATCCACCCTCGCCGCACTCCCCACATACTTCCCCCCTCCCCCGCCCCGTTCGTAAACGTCCCCGCCCCCTGCTCCTCCTCCTCCTCCTCCTCCTCCTCCCCTCCTCCCCCTCCTCCTCCTCCTCCCCCTCCCCCTCCTCTCCATCTCTCTCCCCCTCCCCCCCAACCACCCCTTCACCCCCACAACATCACTCCAATACTCCAACCTCCTCACCTCCTCCTCCGCCGCCGCCACCGCCGCCGCCAACGCCCTCACCCTCCTCTCCCTCCTCTCCCTCGTCCCCCTCACCGGCTCATCCGGAACCCCCTCCTCCTTAATCGGCACCGCCACCGGCGGCACACTCTCCTCCACCGGCGACGGCGGCAACAACAAATTCTGCGACGACGCCGAAATCTCCGACAACGGCGTCGTCGGCTCCCCCTCCCCCACCACCACCGGCGGCAACGGCGCCTCCGGCACCCCCTCCTCCACGGGCGTCTCCGGCGCCTCCACACCCCTCTCCGCCTCCTCCCCCGCGCGCACCAACAGCGCCAGCAACCGCCTGCGCGACGCCTGAAAGATCATCAACCGCATCACATCCGGCACACGTCCCGCCAAATACTCCACCTCCTCTCCCGCCTCCTCCAAAAAGTTCCTCACAGCATCGACCTTCTCGCGGTCGAGCCGCGACGCGCGCAGCACGTTCATCAGCGTCGGTATGTCCTTTATGCCCTCGTGCTGCGCCTGCTCCGAGTCTTCGCGGCCGTCGCCGTCCTCGTCTTTCCAGTCCCAGCCCTCGCCGGCCATGACGTTTCGTTTTTTCTTTGTGGTTGTGCCGTTTGTGAGGGTGGTGCTGCCGGTGATGGTTGTTGTGGCGTGGTGGCGGCTGTGCGAGTGGATCGTGAAGTAGTCCGGATTGAGGCCGTGGCCGCGCTCACGGCTGGTGTTGCGGCTGCTGCACTCGCTGCCGTTGGGGGTGTGGAGCTTGATGCGCTTGCGCAGCCAGCGGCGGCGGCGCACGAATGAGTGGAACCAGATGTGTGTGCCGTGCCATGAGAAGGCGGGGCTGAAGGAGAAGGAGTAGGTCCACCCCTCTTCGTCGACGTCGGTGGTCATGTCGACGTACCAGGTCTTCCATGCCCAGGCCCATGACGGGTCCGGGACTTGTGCGTTGACGATGGAGACGGCCGAGTCGTGGTGGTGCTTGTTCTGCCAGGGGCCGGGGTCGAAGTTGAGGAGGCCCTTGGCGGAGAATAGGGGGATGCCGCAGACAAACATTCTGCAACACAAGAGGTCAGTCAATTCCCCCCTTCTCTGATCTGGTTTCCTTCTGGGAATTGGAATTGGATATATATCGGGGGAATGGGAGGGGGCTCCTACCCGCGCTGGTTCTCATAAAGAATATCAATCTCGGCCACCTCCTTCTCCTCCCTCCCATCCTTCCTCCTCCCCGTCCTCCTTTCTTCCCCATCCCCATCCACCCTCGGCCTATTCCCACCCGTATCACTCCTCATCCTCCCCCTCTCTCCCTCCTCCCCCCCACTCCCACTCCCCGCGCCCACAACAACCTCCTCATCCCCGCCCACACGCTCCACCACCCCGCAGCCCGCGGATCCGGCGACTCGCCGCTCGCGACAGACAGGTGCTCGTCGCTGGGGAACGGGTCCACGCTCCATCGTTTATACTTGCGGTGAGCGATTGCCTTTCGCAGCGTCTCGCGGCGGCCGCCGGGGGCCTTTGACGACGAGGCCGAGGGCAGGTTCTCGTCTGATGCAGTGGGCGAGGGCGAGGGCGAGGGGGCCGTGGGGAGTGTGTTTGTGTTGTCGAAGAGGGTGATACGGCTGGGGGTGGGGGTCGTGCTGAGGGAGGCATTGGCGGACGGCGCGGTGGCCATTGGTTGGTTGGTTGGTTTTGTTGCTGCTGCTGCTGCTGGGTAGGTTGTAGGTGGGTAGGTTGTAGGTGGGTAGGTTGTAGGTGGGTGGGTTGTAGGTGGGTGGGTTATTGGGTGGGTGTAGACGCGGTGTGTGGTGGGTGATGTGTGGAGAGCGGGCTGGGTAAATTGGCTGGTTAGGTGCGTGGTGGTTGGTAAGGGGCTGCTGGGCTGGATGACATGGAGCGAGATCTGGGATCGATGGGACGGATGGATGCACGATAGATTAAAGACCGAGCAGGCAGGCAGGCAGGCAGGCAGGCAGGCAGGCAGGCAGAGAAGTAGGCAGAGCAGGTGTGTATGTATGTAGATAGAATGTACTGTATGTGTGTATGTGTGTAAGAGAAAGTGAAGTGCGAGAATTAAGAGAAGAGAGGCCGGGGCCGGGGGTGCGAGAGAGAAGAACCTGGACAGATTAGATTCTTGGTGTTTCATCACGGAGAGTTAAGTACTCCATGTACGGTGAGCGAGCGAGAGTGAGCACCCACACAGATCTGCACAGGGAAAAGAAAAGTGCTGGGCTCAAGCCACAATCGATATCAAGATCGCGACGTCACACACATGGAGCGATCGGGTTGGGCTCCTCCTCCTTGACGAATTCAACAAGGAACCAACAGAAACGCCGGTATGGGCAGAGGACATGGCATTCGAGGTTCCCCGTTCTGGCTTTGGCTTTCTGCATGTGGTTCATCGTGGCTCCTGCCAGGGCAGCGGTGCTGTTTGCGACCAAGGAACTGATAATTCCCACGCACTGTGCCCACTCTCACTCAGGCAGACCCTCTCTTCTTAGCGATGGAGAAGAAGGCTGCTTTACTTGCTCTACTCTGCCTGCTCTCCTTCTCCCCTCGCCGGTCAACACATGCGTGCGGTAACCGTTGTCCCGTCCTGGCTGTTTGTGTCACAACACTGACGAGCGATGACGTAGTGCCGCGCTCACCGTTTGCATCCCCATCCCATCCCATCCCATCCATAAATACATAAATACAGACAAAATAAAATAAATAGCTCTTCTCCCCAACCGCCGTCGATAATCCATCTCGCTAATTATCCTCACATCACCCACATCACCCACATCACCACACCAAACAAAAAAAAAAAAAAAATTCAATTCAATTGCCCCCCTCTATAATATAAATACAAAATGTCCACCGGCAGCAGCAGCACCCCAAACATCCCACGCGCGTCGACCGGGCCCCCAAGAACCGCATCCCCGCCTACCTCGGCCTCGGCGCGGCCGCCATAGTCGGCTACTACCTCTACACCGCGGGCGGCGATCCCAATGTTGCCAAGAAGGAGATGAAGCGTGAGTATACATATATATATACTTCCATTTAATTAATACAATTGGGGGTTAACGCACGGGGTACCTATTATCAATGGTGAATTAACACTAACAACGCTGGCCGCCAGACGACGCCGCCTCCGCCTCAACCACAGTCCGCGACCAGCTCCCCGGCCGCGGCAAAGAGGCCAAGGCCTCCGTCGAAGAGGCTTTCGCCCGCGTCGGCAGCGAAGTAGACTCCACCGTCCGCGAAGGAAAGCACCCCTCCCAAACTCTTATATATAGGTAAATCTAATACACCACCACCACAGGCAAGAACCGCATAGCGCAGGGCCAAAAGGTGCTCGAAGAGACCAAGGACCGCGCCGGCAGCAAGATCATGAACGCCGTCGACCAGGCCGACCTCAAGCTCGAGGAGGAGGCCGCAAAGGCCAAGAAAAGCGTCGGCGGCTGGTTCGGGGGAAGTAGACCGGCGGGTGCCGGGACTTCCTTTTCTTTTGTCGTAATGCGGGTGGCGGCAAGGGGGATGGGGAGAGGGAGAGGGATATGAGGAGGGGGATAAGGTGGCTGAAAGCCAGCTGGCGAGGCTGAGGTCGTGGGATGTTATTGGCACGGCGCTGGGCGAGGATGAAGATTGGGAGGATTGAATCCGGGTTGTAATTAATAGTGTATTTTTTTTTCCTGGGGTCTTTTTTTCTTGATGTGTGTGAGGTTCGAATTAAGGGTGCATCATGTTGCAATGAACAAAGTTGTGAAAGAATGATATTCTCCGCGGAAAACTATGTTTTACGAGAGATGCTAAGACCCTTCGGTTTCGTGATTGGTGCCCGGGTATAAAGCCTTACTACTATGGCATATATATATATATAAAGTGTTGCTCTCTTCATATGACACCCACCACACCCCTGGCACGTAGAGAAAACAAACACACATACCCTAGACACACACTATCACTCGCCCCCCGCAACTAACCGACCAAAACCACCCACTCATCCATAATCCACAATCCATCTCAGGATGCCCCCCCCAATTAATGCATAAAAAACAAAAACAAAACACTCATCCCCCTCCCCTATTATACAAAAGTGATTGCCGCCCTCAACTAACTGCACCCCGAAAGTTTTTACCAAAAATATAATTTTTTCGAAAAAATACCTCCGAGTGATAAACCATGACCAAGATTCTCGTTTATGGTATGCAACCGAAGAACAGACCTGACCTTATTATAATTATAATTATAACTACATGTATAAAGCATATAAGTGCTCTCGGAATCAAACATCTGATACCAGCCAGATCAATCTCAGCCACCTTTCTTGATCGCACGGGATGTTACTCTACTTTTGAACTATTGTATTAGCCTTCAACCATCGCTGCCAATATCGCTCTCCCGGAGGATCAACTTATTGGCCCCAATCAATCAACCAATCAACCAGCCCCGGAAGGCCAATCTGACCAGAGGCGGGCTTTCATTTAGAACCTCTCTTGAATTCATATATTTCCGATGGTATTCCTTGCTCCCATGGGCCATGGCCAGTACCGAGCTCCGCAAAATTATAAGCCTTGCATGAGGGCCGTCGCCGACCCCGGTTTTATAACCAATTCCTCTCCATATGCCTGCAAAAGTTCGCGGGGAAAGAAACTCCCCATATCCGCAGCGACTGTAGAAGAAAGAACTGTATTAATAATATTGGGGGGGGGGGGGGTGGTGGTCTGTCGATCATCAAGCGTCAAGCGTGGCTGCATAACTTAGACCTTATAGTAGTATCTACGTACTCTAGGGCTATTACTACGGCGATGGGAACGTTAAAGTCAAGTGGTCTATTAATCCAACATTTAGTATTATCGCTTGCCCCACGGTGGTTTTGACTATACAATGCGCGAGAGTATCCTCCGCCTTGTCCTTCTTGTAGTTGATAGGATCTCGATGGGATCGATTTCCATCATGCTTCGGATCACCTTCGAGTGTATTCACTGAAAATTGATCACCAAAAAATAAGCAATACGTAAAAAAAAATATCCAGCTGGGTATTATAGATATCAGGTTGCTGTCTTTACAGCAGAAATCAAGAGGGAAATCCATACGACTTGGAAAGAATAAGATTAAGAGGCATTTACATAGCGTGTGCGTAAGGAAATAGAAGGATATCTGATATTTGCAATGAGTTTAACTAAAGAACTTCTTGTAAGCCTGTTTCTCCTTCTCCTTCTTGGCATGGACCCTGTCCTTCGCAGCGTTGAGATCCTTCAAAATCGCCGCGTCGCCAGGAGCATGGGTGTTCGCCTCCTTGAGGTCCTCCAAAGCGCCATCATCATCCTTCAAGGCAGCCTTGGCCATGGCCCTTCGGAACAAAGCTTTGGCTTTGTCAGTGCCAGTGATGTCCGGGATGTCCAACGCCCTCGACGCAGATTCGTCGGCCTCGCGATAAAGCTTTTGCTTGTTTTGCAACAATGCACTGTTGGACAGTAGCACAAACTTGAGGGCCTGAATGTTCTTGAAGAGCTCTGGTGGGTCGTTATCAAGGGCGACTGGGTACTCGGCAAGGTAGCGGAGACCCTTTGTGTATTTCTCAAGGCCGAGCTCCAGGTCGCCGGCCTTGAACGCTTTGTTGCCAAACTCCTTGAGCTCGGTTCCGATTCGGAGAATGGTTGCACCGTCCATTTCTGGGTTCTCGTCATCGGGGAAGTCCTCATATCTGTCGCCGGTGCCGTCGTCGCCGCGGATCGCACCGACTTCTGCATCACGCCCTTTGAGTTCTCCACAGTCTACGCTCTAAGGTTAATACTGTTGATAGTACCGGAATGGTGAGTGGGGGGCAACCGACCTTCAATTACGACAGGTTTGCCGGGCTTGTCGGTGTTGTCGGTCTTCATTTCCTCGATTTTGCGGATTACGCTTTTCCCGGAGAGAACCTCGCCAAATACAACGTGCTTTTGATCCAGGTGAGGTGTCGGGACAGTTGTGATGAAGAACTGACTACCGTTGGTTCCTTTTTTCCACTATTAGCCATCTCCGCCAAAGAAACAAATCAAGTGAGTCGCATACCCGGACCGGCGTTAGCCATAGACAACAAGAAAGGCTTGTCGTGTCTCTTTATGAAATTTTCATCCTCAAATTTCGTGCCGTAGATTGACTCTCCACCCGAACTATAGATACTATGTCAGACTTGTCATGATCATTAAAATTAAGATACTACTAGCATACCCATTTCCAGCAGTAAAGTCACCACCCTGGATCATGAAGCGCTTGATAACACGGTGGAAAGTTGAGCCTGGCGAAGAAAATCTTGATCAATCACTAATAATTCCAGTTTAAGAGCACAAATCTAGGGTAAACAAACCTTTGTAGTGAAGTGGCTTCCCGGTCTTTCCAATGCCCTTCTCACCAGTACAGAGGGCACGGAAATTCTCTGCAGTCTTCGGGACAACTAGGTCAAGCTGTCAGCTTACTATAAAAACCCTGTTTACGAGCTCTGTTTTGGAGCTTACTATCATTGTACTATTTTCATTTCGTTAGATTACAGCACAGCAACAAGAGGATGACCGAGAGTGCATGTTCATTCATACCAACTCGAAAGCAACACGTTCAGGGCGTTTGCCACCAACTGAAATATCGAGAAAACAACGGACACGTTCTATGTATGCATCAAAGGGTCGTCAGCTGTCATGGCCCATTGTTTGTACCCCGCAAAAAAAATAACACCCCGCTATCACGGCAGTTTGAAACTTATTGGTAGCAAACAAAAAGAAAACTTACGGGTTGGGGGTGGGGCAGATTCTTCGGCCATAATGAACTTTGAGCTTCTTTCCTTTGCGGTTCTTGGATAAAGATTGTCGTATCTGTGAATGAAGGGTGGGGAGGGGATAGGAAGATGGGATGGGATCGAGGTTAAAGAATGCCTGTCAACCTTTTTGAGCACCTAGGGCGCGGAAGGTTCCAGAGCCTCTCTCGGCGATCTTGCGCAATGGCATCGCTTCTTTCCCCACCTTCTCCCACGCCCCCCACGTCTTCTAGCTTTACTTGGACTTGACAGGCACCAGTTCTGAGATTTCTTTTCATGCTCCTAGAAATAGAACTCCGCATTGGGCAGAGGGTAAACAAGGCGCCTAGGCATCCCACTTTTTTCAACGAGTTATATAAAATGAGGTTACAGCTACATGCATGAATGCGTCAGGCGTAACCGTTGCATGATTTCTTGGCCTGAAGGGTTCGAGTGACTGGGTATGAGCAGCGTCGCACGTCTCTCTCGTCGTCGCCGAAAGCGGAACAAACCCATCAATTCCTTCTCTACCAAAGATGCATGCTTAATGTCTACTCGTAGGTTCATGACGTTTCCGAACACGACTGCTATTGCATGCCATACAAAAAAGCGCCAAATCCACCTTTTTGTATGTCATGCAATATTGGTCGTGTTCGGAAACGTCATGAATCTACGAGTATTATGACTTTCCGGATTCTGCAAGAGTACCTGCACTGCATGCTTTAGTTACAACTACATGTTGTGTATCTACGAGGACCCCTACTCTACTTGATATATACATGTAGGTATACGTGGACTTGGTTTCTTCCCAAAGCCTGCACACACTCCTGCAACGCTTGATATACTGCGGGCAAGTGCTCTAGAGTACTCTACGATAAAGATGTACACATGTTGGTAGAAAGAGCGTTCCCCCAGAGCACAAACCGACATTTTTTTCGGATACGTGTACAAAAGGAACTATAACTAAGATATTAAGACTTGTGTGGTCTGCATTGAACCCCAAGGTTATGATGAGAAAAGTATGCTGTTGATTGGCTTTGAGAAATCCCTCTTACGGCTTTTTTTGTTTTCCAGTCTTTAATAATTCGGAGGATTCTAGTATCCGGGCTTCGCCATTATATTTTTTTGTCTATCACTAGGTATCTTGCACCAGGTGGGCAGCTTAGTCGCTATTTGAGATGACATTCCCGCCTGTATCCCCTTTCCCTTCCCCTTCACTCTTTTCTTTCTTTCCACCTTTATTACTCGTTACAGTCTCAGATTTTTCTGGTGTCGAGAGCTCGAAAGTGACTGGGCCGTCGTTCACCAATGCAACCTGCATCATGGCTCCAAAGACACCATCTTGGACTCTCGTCATTGCATCCTCCTGTGCTAATCCCTTCTCGCCAGCGTATAAAGCTCGTGTTTTGTCAAGCAGCGAGGTATAGATGTCTGCTGCTAGCGCAGGAGGACATGCTCCATGGAAATCAGGCTTGCTCCCCTTCTTGGTTTTGGCAAGAAGCGTGAACTGTGATACGAGAAGTACCTGGTAATCCATATCCATGGCAGACATCTTCCATCGCCCACCATCTGAAGGTGAATCCCACACTTTGAGTTTGAGTATTTTGTTGGCGAGTAATTCGACATCCTTCGGAGTATCGTCTGGGGCAACTAGATCGGGAAAAATAAAAAGGATATAATTTAGATTTGTATATTTCAAAAAAAGAAAAAAAGGTTTCCTACCAGCAGCGAATACGAGGATGCCTTTGCCGATTGAGGAGACAATTTGATTGTCGACTGTGACGGATGCTGAGAGAACGCGTTGTATTATAGCTAAAACACGAATGTTAACCCTTAACTGGTAGAGGTTGCCTACGATAATATAGGGTGAGACCTTTCATGGTGAGTGCAAAAAACGACTTCGATTATTTACTAAGTAGTGATAGTGATGATAATAATGTCTTTTGTTAGTATGGGTGGGGTGAAGCGGGGCTCTGCCTAATATCTGCGTCTCAATATGCGAGGGCCTTGAGGCTCTGTCTGCGAGTGTAGGTATGAGATGCCAGTTCTAGGCAATATCATCCGCTAAGACTGAGGCAAAGCATTGAGCAGGTGACATGCTCGCCAACTTGCAGGGAAGTTAGGGGGCGGTTGGGGAAGTCTCACTAAGGGTTGGGGGTAGCAATTGGAATGTCGATCTATTTGCATACCTGTATGTACTAGAAGTACATGTACCTCATAAGATGCGCCTGATGAATAAATGTAACTCCAGAATGCTTGAATGGTAAAAATTATAACGAAGTAAAGAATATCACCAGTATCTCATCGGCATAGACGGGAAATCTCACAGAATACAGGAAGGAAGCTGTCGAATCTTGCAGCCTCATTCAAAGAAGTTGCACCAAACAACAACCCTGTCACTGCCGAGAGAGATCAGCCCTCGCATTCATCCCTCCATTGCTACACTAAGAGGTATCGACACTTCACTCCATCCACGAGGACCCCCCAATCAAACCTACAAACTTCCCCTCCCAAAGTGCTTCCTTCTCCCAGAACGGTTATTCCAGAATCCTCTGACGACATCACTTATTCACTACATACTGCCCTCTTCCGGCGCAAACCACCATCACCAACCACATCATCCATCTCTCTGTATTGTCGACCCCTCCTCCAGTATGTCGGCCCGCAAACTCCAACAAGAGGTCGAGCGGACCTTCAAACGCGTAGCTGAGGGAATAACCCAATTCGAATCTATCTACGAAAAGCTTAACCAATGCACAAATGCCTCCCAGAAGGAGAAGCTGGAAGACTCGCTAAAACGCGAAATCAAGAAGCTGCAGAGGCAACGGGATCAGATCAAGACATGGGCGGCGAGCTCCGAAATAAAGGACAAGAAGCCGCTGATGGACGAGAGGAAAAAGATCGAGATGGTAAGGATAATCGAGCCCCCTATGTCCAGCCCCATATTATCGAGTTCTTTGGGCAGCGATGGAGACGAAGAAGCAAGTGGCGGAGAAGAGGGATTGAAAATGTGTCCTTTGTTCTCTCCATGTCAGTCTTCAGATTTTTCAGTTTGCTACTATTTCTTTACACTCCTGTTGCTTCTATCACAGGAAAGCACTTCATGGCTTGCTTCTTGGTTTCTATTTTACATCAGTCGGGACGACGTTGCTTCTCTTTTTCCTTTTCTCTCTTCAAGGATCCCATTCATATACCCCCTTTCGCTACTCTTTCTTGAATGTCATGTTGTTTGTTGGTTCCAGGCTGATGTCTTCTCCTCCCCCACCGGGGCCATGTGCATATACTGCAGCAAATGGAAAAGTTCAAAGCTGTCGAAAAAGAAATGAAGACAAAAGCCTACTCGAAAGAAGGCCTGATGGCATCTACTCGCTTAGACCCAATGGCCCAGAAAAAGGCCGATCTAGTAAACTTTCTGTCCGACTGCACCACCGAACTTGACCGTCAAATCGAGGCCTGCGAGGCAGAAGCCGAATCCCTTACCGTTACCTTGAAGAAAGGAAAGAAGTCTGATGCGTCAAAAGCGGACAGGGTAGCTGAAGTTGAAAAACAAGTGGAGCGCCATAAATGGCACCAAGGCAAATTAGAGCTGATCATGAGGCTACTTGAAAATGGACAATTAGATGCGGAACAGGTAGAGAGAGTGAAGGACGACATCAAATTTTACGTTGATTCAAATCAAGACGTTGATTTCGAGGAATATGAGAATGTCTACGACGAGCTGGACCTTGACGAGGAAAACGCAGAGGATCTCTTTGGAATTGGTGCGGATGTGGATAGGATGTCTAGCCAGGACACACAAAGCATACAAGACGATTTATCTGAAAAGCCAGGTTCGACGAAAGATTCTGTAGTTGGAGGTCGCAGACCAAGTACTCAACTAAAATCTCCTATGCCCGCTCTAGCAACATTACATCAAGTCCCTATTACTACAAATACAATTATCAGTAATAACGGGTTCCCCCCTTCGAATGGTTCCTCTATGAAGCCTGCTCCTTTACCGGCCAGACCAGCGGGCGAAGTACTGAAATATGCATCCGTGGCAACCGCGGCGGCGGCAGCAGATAGAAATGTCGGGATCGCGCCACTTCCGCCCCCACCCGGAATGGCTCCCCTACCAAGTCCTCTTAACGCACCTACAGGTCCAAGTGGAATGGCTCCTTTACCACCGCCAACCGCTTCCAAACAATCCTCACATCGGTCTGGACCAGCCTCCACGCCATCGGCAACGAGCCCTGCACCTCCTATATCTATTCCTCATACGCCATCACTGGACAGCTCTGCCATTGTTTCGCCTTCTCCAAAACCCGCAAGTGCAATCTCCGTTTCTCGAGAACCCTCAAACCAACCGCCAGAACCATCACCTGAAGAGGCAGCGCCTAGTAGTATTGCTACAAGCGACCATAGCGACGCTGGCAGCGAGGCAGACTTAAATAGCGAAGACCCATCTTCCGAGCCCCCTATAGAACCACATACCAACGGTGCTTCATCGTCAAGCTCGGCCGCGCAAGTTGACTTTACATCACCACCAGTAGAAGAATCAATTTATCACTTACCACCCGGTTTACAAGACCTCATGTCCTCGTTCGAGAATACAAAGAAAAGGCTTGTTCCTCAGCCGGGGCAGGTCCACCGTTACCTTGAGTACTCTCTTCTTAACGCACCAGACACTATCGACGCAGAGAAACCCCGTCATTACAAGCCTACAACCAAGTATGATACAGCACGTCACTACCCACAAGAACCCTTACCGATATTTGACGACCCGTTGCTATACAAGCGTGTAGATGTAGATACACTTTTTTACGTATTTTACTACAAGCAAGGGACATATCAACAGTATTTGGCAGCCAAGGAGCTCAAGAAACAGAGCTGGAGATTCCACAAACAATACCAGACATGGTTCCAGCGGCATGAAGAGCCAAAGACCATCACGGAGGAGTATGAGCAGGGAACATATAGATTCTTTGATTACGAGAGTACATGGTGGGTTCTTTTTCTTCTTTCTATGTCATTGTTATTACTGCTTTCACTGCGTAGTTGCTTTGCTACTGCTGCGTTCCCTCCAGACGGTTGGCTGATTTTACGTTTTGGTGCATTGAAGGATGAACCGTCGCAAGACGGACTTCAAGTTCGCGTACAAATACCTCGAGGACGACGTCCTATAATCTCGCCCTGCTCGTTTTCCGGTTGCATGGTATGGTATATTGCTGTTTGGTTTTGTTCAAATGCAAGTGGAAATAAAGAATTTTCAACAAATTATAGGTCATCCTACTTGCTGGTCTGTTTACGTTTTTTTTTTTGTGGATTAGGGCGGGCAAAAATACAAGGCCCGCCAGCACTGGGTAAATCTAGCCAAGTAAAAAAGAAAAAAACCGGAATGGAAAAAAAGACGGGGGGGGAGCCGTGGGGTTTTCATTATCTATCTTTAGTTTGTGTGAAGTACGGTGTTTTAGTCATTTCTTTTCTCGTTATCTTTTTTTTGTTTGGGCGGCTACATCCCTGCGATCTTTTCTTCTTGTTCGGGGGTGTTGAATATTGCAATGGTTACATACTTTAACTACCAAAGCGCATACGGGTCTAACATTCAGTTGATCAGGCGAACCAGTCAACTCACCCTCCTCGATATGGATCGTGAGCGTCGGTATTGGGAGATAATGTTTGAAAATCTTACTCAACCTATTACATGGCGACTGAAAGCTGTTGGCTAGCAGTTTTACGATATTCAGCGTCCTCGTTGAATAATTCTACTGATCTCTGCAACATACTAGGTACATAATGAGTGTCTAGTTCTCTAATGCACAGAATCAATCTCGGCCGTGAATGCCTTTCACTAGTTGTCGATTTGCACATGTGTTCGATCTCGTGTGAATATCGAGTTCCTGCCCGGTAACAGCCGCGTGCACTTACTACATGCATCGTGATTCCAAAAACCTGTTTTTATCTCGAGAATCCGAGCTTTGGTGCCTTGAGGACCTTGCTTCGTAAGCTGTCGAGTGATACTCAGTGACGAGCCCACTGTGTAGAGATCGGCATGTGTCAAACTTTTGATTCCGTAATCAATTCGTACGCCCGAGGTGTTTGGGTGCCCCCACCATGTTTTGTAAACCCCATTCAATGGACATGACAACTAATATTTTCTGATATATTGTACAAATCTGTGAAATAGGCTAGCGTGCACTCTTGGCACATGCAGAGCCCCATCTATTAATTAGCCGTAGATGCCGTTCCCGAGTAAGAACGAATTGTTACCGCTTCAGTAATCTGCGGTACACAGGATATCACTCGGGATATTTCCACGAGGAAAATCGAGCCTTCCAAAACCAACATTTTCCACCAATAGATTAGGGAGAAGGAAAACTCGTAGAAAGATCTTTTCTGTCGCCGCGATGTACTATCGAGCTAGTCTTAATCTAGAAGAGCCGTGCAATACGATGTATGGGGGGTGAGGTACGGGGGTGAGGGCACACTGAACTTCAGAGCCGGACCTGTCAACCAACCAGGAACGCACATACAGGAGCAAAGATTTTTTTTCTCTCCCCTCTCCCTTGGTTCTCTTCTCCTTCTTGGTGCCCTTCTTCCTCTTGGTGCCCTTCTCTTTCTTTTTCATATCCTTTTACGCCGTACTCTCAACTCAACCTCACCACAACATCTTTCCCACAATGTCTAATTCTCTCTCCTTATCTAGCACATTAATTTCTGACCTCGACACGAACTCGTTATCAACTGGGCCGTGCAGGGTGAATCATGGAAGAGTAATTCACCCCCTAAACTGGAACACCCGTCAAATCCAAGGGTACCGGGCAGAGGTGGTAGATTACTCCAACTATGTTAGCTCAGTACGTGGTGAACCTATGGCGGATACATCGGAGTCTCTGCTTGATGATCTGGTACTTCAGAAGGATATCGATTCTCTATGGTATTGGGCCAAGGAAAATAATAGGGATGAAATGGAGAATCATCTGGATAAAGCCTTCAAGAACCTCATCAAGACCATTGAGTTCCAATTGAAACAGAAAATCTTCATTTGGTACACCAAGTAAGTCAACGTATCCTACCTACCTCTGATAATACCAGCATACTTAAACAGTTGAATCCTATAGGAGAAGCACCCGTGAAGGAAATGTCACTTTTATCAACCTCCTCATTGGAGGGAAATCACTAGCCCTAAACCCGCAAATCTTAATTTCCACCGAGAGAATGCCTTTCCTTATTTACAACAGTTTGCTTTACAACACAGAACTGCGTGGAATGTTTAGGGATATTTCCTGGAATATCAAAGAAATAAATGATCGGAAGGATCCAAGGAAGTGGGGGGCCATCGATGGTTATAATCTCGCCTGTCTCATCGCTCTAGCCCAAGTACAAGAGGGTCAGGTGATTAAGGCTGCGCGTGCACATGGTCTTTCTTTGGACACCCACCAAGAGTATAAAGTATGCTACACTCGTTTTGGATCAGTGTTATGAAAATTAGCCAATATTTCCGATAGAATACTAACGGGGATATTGCAGGTTCACTTAGTCACCCCTGCCACACCACAAATCGGCCTTCTCCTATTCAGTGCCACCATCAGCTCAAGGTACCTGGCTGCTTTTTTGTCCTCTTCCTTGGATAGATTTGATAAAGATCTTGTCATCAGAAAAGAATTTTTTGATCTTTCCCCTACAAGAATTCAAGAGAAGCGGCGGAATCTGATCTCCAGATTTGCGGGTATTATGGAAGCCGCGTATATGAACCATAAAATCCTTGGCCTCTTGAATAATTCAAGAAACACCGTCGCCCAAGGAACGCCTGTCCCGACAGCTCAGCGACGCCCCGACGGAATTCTCAAATACAATCATGCGGGAGGGGCTGAATCTGCCAATCAGGTACGGAAGAAGAACAGGGTTGCGTTTCCTCCTGGAGTGAAGTTGGGATAAAATTTCTCCCATTTAATCTATCGAATGGCTACTGGTGACGGATGGGCTGGGTACGTGTGGATGTGGGGCATTGCACAGACAACGGTCGACAGGGTCGGTATATAAACTCTGAGGGATGATTGGTGTGGGTGTGTGCTGTATATTTGTGTTGTACGTTGCTCATAGTAAGGCCAGAGTTGACGCTGGAATTTTATATACCTACATATACATGTATGTATGTATAGACCAGCTAACCGACAATTAGCATGGATACTTGCCTTACTTTCGTCATTCCTATTTCTATAAAAGTACAAATTCGCTGAGCGATTTCTAGTGGATGGAAAGGAACAAGTCCCTCAAACACTTAAACAATCTTTCCCAAATAAATCATGGGTACAATATATTTACATGGATTGCTTACATAGGAAGCACTAACTCTCGGGTTTTAACTATACATATACTACATGAAGTCTCGGCCGATTGATTTTTTTGCAGAAAACAAACATTCTCGGATGAAGTGTTTAGAAAACTTCAGAATTTTCAATTTTATAAGTTCAGTGCAACTTTTTTTTTTTTTTTTGTTTAATTCATACACGCATGCAACCTGTTCAGTGCAACTCAGAGCTAGTATCTTGGACGTACCCAGCTCAGAGCCGGCTCCACTCGCGCAGGTATAATGGAACAAACAAAAATAATCCAACATTTTTATGAGTTGTACGAGTGTGATAAACCTCCGGCATAAGTGTTCATAATCAACCAGAGAAAAAGAAATTGTTAATCATAACGTATCACTCGTATGGAACCAAGAAAAGCTTATATCCCTGCTTTATTTCTTACAGCACAACGATCTTTCACCAGTGATTAGAACTCTTTGTTACATGGATTTTGACTTTAATTACTCCACAAGTCGGTAAGAATCAGTCAATCATTCGATTAATCACGGGCGGTAACTCCGAAAAGTTTGTCGAGTGATGACTCATGATTGAAATCCTTGCATACATTATTTCAACGATCTCAACAGCCCCTGTCTACGCAGTAGCACATGAAAAATCTTGTCAGCCAGGTATAATATACAAAGACTGAGAAGGTTACTATTTCTCTTAGATCTTCAAATAGAGCCGAAGGGTTTATAGACAAGGACGTGGAAATATAGGGTTTTAATTACGCAACCCAGGTCCCTCCTAGTCCATAAGACAGAGCCCAAGGGTCGAAAGAGCCCAAAGTAATTTGAACCGTTCCTAGCCCTTATGTTCTGTAAAGTGTTGATTGATTGAGATTTGGTGTAAAAAGTGGTTCAAGGGTGCAGAGACCAGTTACAACAACTCCCTTCTTAGGTGTTGTCCCACTAAGGGGGAATATACAACTTATTTTTAAATCCATTCAAGCCCAGGGTAGAAACACACAATAAAACTTCCAGTAGAGTATAACGACGAAAAGAACTTTTGTTTAAATCATAAATCCAGACCCAATTCATACCCAGCCCAACCTAAAAATAATTTACAAAAAAGGAAAATTTAGCTTATTCCTTCCCTGGGATAAGCGCGTACTCAAACCCTCCACTCTTCTCAAACTCGGCCATATCCAACGCAACCAACGCGGACTCTCTCACGACCTGTTCTGCATCCTTTGCATACTCGTTTAAGAAAGTCTCAACATCGTCGCTTGCGATGCTCCCGAGAGCCTCCACGGCCTCGTGTCGTACCATCGGGGCCTCGTTCTTGTCGCCGGCCACTCTAACCAGCGCCGGAACACTATGAGGGTCTGACAATTGACCAAAAACAAATGCAATCTATGACCCACTTCTTATTAGAAAAAAAAAAGTTCTGGATGGTAAAAGAAAAAAGAAAAAAAATTCTCGGTGGTAAAACAAGAATTATATAAACAAAATAAAACAAACCTCATGTCTGAAAAGTGCACTAGGATCAGCAAATCCACTCGCCAGCGCATCAATCGCCTCATTCGTTGCAATATCCCTCAACCGAAACATCGCCCTATATCTCTCAAATAGGGTCTTTTCCCTGTCCATCAGCTGTCCCTTCAGCTTCTCAACGTTCGCCTCTTTGCCAGCGGACGGTGGCGCCGGGTCCACACTAGCAAATGCGCTTTTCTGCAGCTCCTCTGCTTTAGCGGCTTCGCTGTCTTCCCATTCAATTCTTGCGATGGCGATCTCACAAGTTTCGCGTACAACCTCTTCGGCGTCTGTGAGGTGTTTACGAAGAAGATCAAGTGAGGCCGTATGTCCGAGGGCGCCAAGGGCTTCACCGGCTTCGTGGCGCACCATAGGATCTTCGGTTAAGTTGGAAAGAACAGATTGGAGTGCAGGGGCGGCATAATGATTTTTAGACTGGCCAAGGCAGTAGGCAAGTTCGTGTTTAAGTAGGGCTGTAGAGTCGTCGGAGATTAGTTAGGGGTGTACCAAGGTGGTGAGGTTGTGTATTTATCCATACCTGAATTGCTGGAGAATGCAGCAGCAATGGCGTCAATTGCAGGGAGGTCTCCTTGGGTAGCCAAGTGCTTGAGTGAGAAAAGAGCACGGAAACGGAGGGCGAGATTGTCGCTGGAATCATCGCAAAGGACCCTACGAAGCTCGGGGATGGGATCAGGTTTGGCCTCGGTGACTGTCATCGTGGGTATTGTTCCGTATTTGTGGTGATCCTAGTGATGTTGGGCTTGTGGGTGGTAAATAAGAGATCGAGAGAGGGAGAAACAGCTTTGTGGTAAAGCTTCGAAATAATTTTGGTTTGGTGGGGTCGAGACTCAAACCCCACCATCTGATTATGCTAGTGGATCGGATTATGTGCGCTTATGTAATGGCATTACCAAAACTGTGACACGCTATTCCCAATCCGACCTTCACAATTCTCTGCAGAAACAGTTCTTCCCCCAGCAGAACAAAATTCAGGTATTAACAGATCATTTGATCAACGCCAAAGTACAATTTTTCATAATGATAAGATAAGACACTACAAAAAGAGAAAAACACCGCGCTCATATTTTATTTCTCTGGAGTCATCAAACCCAAAGAAAACCATTATTCATTTGCGTACGCAGCCTCATAGATATACACGCTTAAACCACTCTCTTGACCTGTGTTCGCAATCAATATCATAACCTCTGATAATTTCGAATCGCAATCACAAATACACTAGGAAATAGCTTACCTCGAAGAACCTCTTCAAATACCATACTTGGAACACCCCATTGCCTCCCACAACGCCCAACTGGAAAATGCTCCACCACTTAACCCTACTGTTCGTGCTTTCGGCAGTATTCCTGTGTACCCTTTCCCTGACCACAATATATTCCTGCTCATCTTTGACCTGGTTCAGCATCTCACCGAGGCTCCTCACCTCACGTTCGAGCGGGTCTGCGCTTTCCGGTTCCTCTGGAACATACACAATGCCGTGGACGTTAAAGGATACCTCCTTGGTGTTGACGTTAGAGTTTTCGTTCGAGAAACAGTAGGTGTAACGTCCGTCGAGGTGCGCATCGAATGAGTGATCGCCGGAGGATACGGCGTGTTCGGAAACCTTCAATACGCCGGCCGGATCTTGAATCTATAGCCACACGATCACCGATTAGAACCTTCTTCTACTCCCCCAGGAAGAATATCCGACTAACCCAAAAGTCGACGTCCAGATTTCCAGCCCCGCCGAACTCGCGGTCTCCAATCTGGAAAGTGACAGTCATTCGGTCATCCTTGTGTAGTGTCTCATGGAAGCATTCACGGCCGTGGGCATTCAGTTGGATGTTGTGCGCTGACACCAGGGACGATGTCAGGAGAGCTGCTGCCGAGAATAAGGTTGCGAATGAGCGCATTTTCATACGATAATTGTGGATTTGTTTCTGCGGAGGTTTTGATTCAGGCTGTGAATTCAAGATGACAGCTTGTCAGGTTGAAGGTTTCGCTATGAAAGGGGTCTTGGCGAGTTGTTAAGGGGTGGTGATGTGGTCTTTTGGGTTAGGGTTCGCCTGCCAAGACAACCAGCTCTCGAATTCATTATAACTACAAATCAAACTGTGGGAGTACCTGCTGCGATCACTGTTTTTCTTTCTGAAATTACATGCACTTAGGAATAGTTCTTTCGAAGATTTCAGCTCGCGGCTAGAGCTATGCAGTGGTGCTGCGAGTGATAGTTCATGACCCAACGAGCGACGGCAACCGCGTGGTCTGCAAGCCGACCGACAAGCCCGAAACCCAACACTGCGACTCTTTGGAACTTCTATTTACTAACTACATATTCAAGCAAGAAATGCGCAAAGGTTGTCCAGTGATGGACGGGATTTTCTCGGTCTCTTGGCATCAACTTACATACAGCCACCCATATAAGTGTTGATTCGTGATTCGCCTAAATTCGCCGGTGGGATCGTAACAAATTGGATTGGGCCACGATAACTGATAGCCACAACAAACCTCATGGGTGTATATATGGGGGTCAATAGGTAGTTGATGTCAGGCTGTGAACGAGGTACATATGTGCTTTGCAGATCATAGATTGAGCGCACCTAAAACCACAATTTTTACTCCGTATGTACGCCGATATATATCATGGTATCACAAATCTTATACGGTGATTGTACTTGCTATCTAAACTATGTTGTGTTTGTTTTGTATTTGGAGGGATTTTTATAAACCTGATAGGTATGGCTGTTGGGTTAGGCTCATAGGGGGTGTTTCAAAATAGCCGTTGGCGCTGAGTGTGATGCACAGGGCTAAACAAGGTCAATGTTCAAATAGGAATAAAGGGATATACGATGAATAGACAATCGAGCAAAGACATACCAAACGAAGTAGTTTAATTGTCATCTCATCTCACACGATCTTGATTAATTAAATCTTTTACCACAGAAGCGACGCACCACAACCCATATTAATTTGAGACTCTCATTCTCGATCAAATACAATGGATTTCTACTACTACATGTATCTACCTTACTACAACTTTGCAGGATACATTCATGACGTCTGAGTCATATGAATTAAACAAAACAAAAAAAGACGTCCGAGTCATGTAATATCACTCGGTAACCACGTCAGGCCAGGATTATGCCTTGCATCAACAATCGTGCCTATCAATAATCAACAAACTTCCGTCAAGTACAACAAAACAGAAACTTCATTTTCGTATTTTTCATCAATGTATACTAAGTACAAGAATCCCATACTGTACACTAACAGAAAACAGCCGATAAGCCGTAGTACACATGTATGTGCACGGGAATAAGACTCTCCACCAATTCCAACGCCCCATAACAGAAACCACAAGTAATCAAAGCAGGGTAAAAAATTACAAGCCCTAAAGATGGCCAACGAAAAATTATCAACCACCACCATCTTAATATTTTAAATCAATCAGCCAGCCCATTAAAATCTTTTAAGGCCAACCTTTTTTGCTACAGGCTTCACCACTTTCTTCGTTGATTTGGTAACCTTTGAAGACGTGGTAACAATAGGTTTTGGTTGTGAAGTACTTGGTGTCTGCCCGTCTTTGATTTTTGGTGACTTTCTACCACTTGCTTCTTGCTGCTCCTCTACCACAGTTTGCTGGATAGATAGCACAGAATCTGGCATTGGGCTAGGACGTTTGCCAAGCGGAGACCTAGGACGTGTAATTTGTGGGACTCCAGTCTCTTCGTTCTCCTTCCCTGAATCTCCATCAGAATCGGAGTCGTCTTTTACGGTAGAAACTTTGACATCCTCGTGGCGCTTTGTGGATGATGGTTTAACTGTTTGCTTCACCCTCCGCTTCTCAGTAGGCGCTTTTGGATCCGCATCTTTGGCCTTCATGACTGCCGCCTTTGTGGAAACGCTCTCTTCATCCTCGCCTCTCATTTTAGCCTCGTTGGCAAGCGCTTCCAACTCTTCCGGCACCACCGCATGAACACCTGTCATGACTTTTGCATGCCTTGTGTACCCCTCATAGTCCTCTTGCAATAGCTGCCCCGCTTCTGCGTTTAGAGAGCTCGTAGGATTGGGGTAGATGAGCAGGCACCGGATCGTGATAAGAACATCGGTTAATGTCGTGGAGGGCTTCCAGTCCCGCTTCAGGGTGCCGACACAGACATCACCAGATCGGTCATCGATATTGGGGTGAAAAATCTTTGTCTTAAAGGTAGCCTTGGGGGGTTCTTGTGGGTAGTTACTTGGCATGCGAAGTTGAATTAGGAAGAGACCATCCTCAAATGGTGTGGATGTAGGCCCATTAAGGTAGATCTCTAGCGAGGAAAGATCGTCGAGCTCTGAGTTTGGTGGGAAGAAGAAATCTGGGGGAGGGTCAGATCGTAGGCTAGCTTGGTCTTGCACGAGGCGACGACGCTGAGCAGAAGACTAGAAATGGAATAAATCAGTGAACGAACGAAGATAGTGTGGCGGACGAGTGGCGAGTGTAAATGATTACCATATGGGATATTTTAAGATGTTTATGGATGAGGTCACAGAAAATATGATAAGGAAACACAGAAGTGAATCGTTGTTGCGGTGATGAAGAGCAGTTGGCGCAGAAATTGGAACTAAGTGAATTCTATCTAGAGGGATAACGCGTAAATGTTTGTTTATGCCAAGACATTAAAGATTCCAAATGCAGAAATTCTTGAAACGCGCCGGGGGGCAACGGGAAAGTTGCGCGTTGCCATGTGCTGCTTGGAGCAGCAATGGAGCTGCTGGAACGCGAACTTTTGAGAACCCAGTCGCGTGCTCACTTTGCGTGTATTTCTCAGGGTCCAACTCTGCATGGTGACGTTGTAAATTATCTTTATCCTTCCCCATGCTTATCGAAATCGACGACAGCTAAAGCTTCAGGCCCTTGAGTATTCAAGTTGAGTTTAATATTAGAATGCTGTTTCTCAGCTCGTTGCTAACTTCATTCTTTGTTTACATATTACCCTTTCAAGTCAGCCATTGGTAGTTTTCAATGCCCCTTCCCCCAATAGTAGGTGGGAGCCAAAGGGATTCTTAGAATCCCATACCCACCGATCACGCTCCCGCGGAAAAACCATAGGGTCACGAGGCCTTTCCCTAAAAGTAGACCTACGAATAAGCCAAAGCTCTCTCCTGAACAGTACCAGAAGAGCAATTTGAGATAATTCTGTTCTTCGGCTCAGATGCACGAAAGCTCATCTCCGAATAGACACTTTGACACAGTCAACCATCTCGAACACCTGAGGCCAGCAAGAAGTAACCTGATCGGGTGATGCAACCCTAACCCATGTTATTATTGGGACTGGATCCGGACTATGCACAGACAACTGCAGGAGCCCGAGGATCGAGAGTAGAACTTCTGCGGGCAAGGAATAGATGTCACAGGCGGCCATGGCCCTGGTTCAGAGAATCGATCTAACTTACAACGGTGGTGAAGTACGGGAAGCACTTTCACACTACGCCATAACTCGAAAAATTGGCTAGCTTCCAGAGATCAAAAT
The DNA here is from genome assembly GCF_003444635.1 of Morchella importuna. NCBI lineage: Eukaryota > Fungi > Ascomycota > Pezizomycetes > Pezizales > Morchellaceae > Morchella > Morchella importuna. Next base: position 262,884 of record NW_025763443.1, on the reverse strand, counting down.
TACTTGTATGGGAAACTTCTGATGCAGATCGATGCCATTCAACCAATCACTCGAGTGATAATCCCTGGCCGGAGATAGCCAATTTTTCGAGTTTTGGCGGTATGCAAATCTCGAGGAGAAGCGATCGTTAGGAATTGAAGATTCGACGGGAGGAGCTGGTTAAGCTTCTGAGATAATGTGGGGAATCACGTCAACTACAAAAATATCTTCTTGCAGTTCCATTCTAAGGTGGAGGTACAGCTTACCAGAAATGCACTTCTCGATTAGACACATTACTTTGACCATCTATTCTGGGTTATGTGCCCTTTTCACTTCGGCGGTTAATACGAGCCTCCAGAATCAATTTTCTCTCACATACCGATTGATAATTGGTAGTAATAAAAGAAATAATTCTTTGCGTTTTTAGTTTTTTTATTCCCCAGAAACGCGCGGTAAGTCCGGACATCCGAGAGGTGAACAGCTCATAAGTGTGAAAATATTCAAGAGGCAGCTGCCCACAAGCTAATGCAGGTACGCCACCTCTCGATGCTTTATTGACAACCAAGCAATTAATTCCTGCCTAGAGCTCGGAAAGTCTTCAGCGACACACATCTTGGTATGGTTGTGGGTATCGGCGTTAAACGCAACGTTTCGGTGGCAGTTTTAAAACGTGTACAAGAGGAGGAGCATGAAAAAAAAGGCTCTCAAAACTTTCTGAAACAAAGGATTGCTGTTACTTTTGCCAAGAATTCTGGTAACTGGTCAGATCGAAAAGGTTTGCAGGACGATGTTCGGTAGATTCGATGTCCGTCGATGAATCCATATGTGGCAGTGCGCTGTTCAGTGTTTCTGCCGCCGACGACGTCGATGTCCCAATCGAGATCCTGGTGTTTACGAGTCAGCAGTTATGATTCGAGGGCATCGAGCTAGTAGTAGACGCGGGTACAATAGCCCGGTTCTTGATGCGAGCAAAGTCAAAGCCCATCTGTTCTACCTTCAAGAGTATTAGGTAGAGTACCTATTTCAAGTCGTACCAATTTCGGATTTACAGGTAGGTACTTTCCGGTAGCAGGTACAAGTATTAAAGAATTCTACTGACAATATGGACGATATCAAAGTTTTTCCCTCTCTCTTTCCTCTTGCAGCACATTGCAGGAATGAAGGGACCAAGAGAAAGGAAGAAAGAAAAAAAAAACTCATTCATCATGACCGTAAGTTTCGGGTACATATGTAGAAAATCGGCATGTCGAAGAAGAAAGCAAAACGCAAGACTACTGGTAGCGTACGCAGGATGTAGCTACAACAGCGTTAATAGGACAACGGATGCGGGCAATGATTCAGTGAACAACAAGTATTAAACAACACTTCGGCTGACATAACTGTGGTTGGTGGGCACGGGGGCCGTTCGTCCAGTAAACAGTAAAAACAGAAGAAAAAAGAAAGTGGCATGGTCAACCATTCGGGTAGGCTTGCAGCGGTTCCCACGCCCATCATAGGTAGGCACAGAGTGTATCGCTGCTTCGCATCCGATGTAGAGTGTGCTCGGGAGGGACACGCCAACCGTTCTCTATGCATAAACACGTGTTCTCCTCCAAGTGTGTTATGGAGTGTGCGTTTTCCCTGCGCCGCTGCACGAATCAAACAAGGCCTGGTGCAAAAGAGACTGCCCTGTACCTTCTTGAAGACAGAAGGGAAAAAGAAGTGCGACTATGCACATATAGTATTGAAGGGGGAAAAACAATCCTTTGAGGTTAGTGTTCTAGTGAAATAGGTAACGTTCAACGCACAGAAGAAACCCAGGTCTAACCTACGCTGGATGGTTGTAGACGGAAAACGGTTAGAAGGAAGGCCGCAGGGGGATTGACGTAAGGGCACGATAGCTGTATCAGGAAGAGCTTGGGGCAGGCTGGGGTGACTAAACCGGGGAGGTCGAGTATTGAGGGGGGTTGAGTGGTGCAATTGGGATAGCCAGTGAACAGGTACATCCTCTCTACACGAAGAGGAATGGAGGAAAAAAAAAGTCAAACCTTTCTCAAGGCCGACCAACCGACTGACCAGGCTCAATTCAATCAACGATTTCAACAAAATACTACAGTTGGACGGACCGAGGAATAAACCGAGAAAGGTCCAGTAAGAAAAAAGAAAGGAAGGTACACAAAGGTAAGAAGGAAAAGCAAAAAAAGAAAAAAGAATACCAAGGGGAAAAAAGAAAAGAGAGAAAAGCTGGGGATACTTGACCCGTAAATCCAATCCACCCATCGACATCTATGAACTGATTGACGGACTCGATTCCACTCTAGAGGAAGTATGCCTGTCTGACCTTGAACTGCGCATCACACACACACTTCCCACCATCCTCTTTTTTTCTCTGCTCCGCTGGTCATCGAATAATTCGACCTACCCCTACAACTCTAGAGACTGGAGTATCTAACTCTTCTCAATTCTACTATTCTACCTACTCCCTCTTCTAACTCCTTACCTACCTCCCCCCGTTTCATTTCCTCCCCCATCTCTCTCCATTCATATTACATATATTTTCTTTCTTTCTGGGTTCTTTATACCTTCTTCTACGGGACGCCTTACAGCTCTTCTTCATACACTAGTGTTAATCGTACATCCTCCACCCCACACACCCCAAGAAAAAAAAGGCATACTCTAGTCCATTGGAAAAGAAGTACCTACCTCTAGCTTTATTTCCATATCCCATGTTCACCGGCCATCTGCCGAACCAGGTGAGTCCCAACCAATCTCGACTTGCCTCATACATGGCAATGCTTTTTTCGTACACATCTACCCCCGGAGTCTTAATTTAGCTGACAGCTGGCCCCGTTGTCCATACAGTCATTCGGTTCGTTGTAAATTCGAATCAGTAGTAAGAAGAGGCAGGAATTGAGTTAGACGCGGGTAGGTAATTGGCTCCGGCACTCACCCACCCCATCGTCCCAGTGTGTGTGCCCTGTAAGGTTGCTGAGCTCCAGAAGAATATAGGTAAAACGCGAGTCCTCGCATTTCCACCACCAAGCAACTTCAAGTTGTCTCCCTCACCAGCAACAGATACCTTCGAATATTTTTTTAAGGGTCAACCACCGTCCTCACCTCCAGTGGTCCCTTCAGAGTACCAGGACTCTTTCTCCCCACGCATACCATCACCTCATCCGGAGCTCTCACCACCCCGGGACGCGCACCTACGATCCTGCTCAAACTCATCTTCTTCCAACCTTACAACAAAATCGTTCATTGTTCCTTCTATAGATCTAGGTTTAGAGTCACAAGGAGGCTCTCAGTATTTTACTCCCGCGGGGAGCATCAGGAGCAGGAGTAGCCTGCAGCCCCCGCTTCCGCAGAGCAATAGCAGTCAGATCTCCGGTGGTGGTTTAAAAAAGCCACAGGGTTCTCCTGCTGGGAGAGGTACAGAGAAAAGTTGTTTAGGGACTTCAGCTAGCGGTTTATCTAATATTTTCACACCTATAAGGAAAGCGCAGGCTCCAAATTATTCAATTCAGAAACGTTATACCGAGGACTGGGTCCTTCAGCGTGGATTTCAAACACACCGGCGTAGCGATAGTAGCTGGTACTCAGAAAGCTCGGACAGTTCAAGTTCCGAGGGAAACGCAAAATTAGGGACGCATCGACGTTACCCTTCAGACGCAAAGACTATCACTCCAGCTGATTTCCAGTCTGGAAGATTCTTGTTAGCACCGAAAGCAGAGCTTTCTTCGGACGCAGATACAGGAACCAGTGAAGGAGCTTGGAAAACAGCCCCACAGTCTTTTACCGAGAATAAAACAGGCACATCATCACCAATGCCTATGTTAGCAAGCATATGGGCGAGCACGCCTGCCCCGATCATGGAGAATAGATTTCCTATAAGTAATGGGGTATCGGATATCCGATTAGAACCGGAGCATCCGAATTCAGATTTATCGGTGTTTGGCGTGGTAGAAAACGGACCAAGCACCAACATGATCCGAACACCCTCACCTCCATCATCGACTGAGGCAACGGCGACACGCACTCCCGTACCGAATGGTATCTCGGCAAGCTTATTATCACACACACCCCATCAGTTGAGCCGATCGGGCACACCAAATATCAAGTCGAGGAAACGGAAGTCGAAGACCGTTGTCAAGGTCCCTTCATATTCACCATGGGGACTACCATTAGAAGCAGGGGGCAGGCCAATGCCATTGACTAACCTCGAGATGGAAGAGCGATCACGGAAATGGGAGGCTCTAGGTTACACACCTGAATTTCTCAGTGGTCCGGGGGTACAGAGCAGAGACATCTTCCTAGAAGACACGAAAGAAAAGGTTAAGGATGTGGTGGTTAATATTCGTGATCCAAGTGGTATGTTAAATTTTTGTTGTTCTGTCATTTGCGCTTTCAAATACCAGGATGTTATACCATTGAGGGTATTTTGAAAAACATCCAAGATTCAAGATCGATGGTTTTATACATATTCGCACTCAGAGAATTAGAACCACATTTCCCCGCTTTCACCTTTCTTTTTCCTATTCTTATTGGGGTGAGGTTTCTTCTTGCTAACCTTAATCAACATCTAGAGTGGCAGGAATATTGTAACCAACTTCGAGAAGAGAAGCTCCGGGCTTTAGGTGTTATATTGGCCGACGAAACACCAACCGTCATGCCAGCTAGTACTACTACTGCAAGGGGCCAAACTCCACTGGTAAGCCTTTATAGACGCAGCGAGGGTTTAGTTACTGACATCTATGAATAGTCACACCAAAGCCCTGCTCCATTCCAAGCTAATACTTACTCACCACCTCATCCTACACAATCCGCAATGTCCAACGGAATGGTTCATAATGGCAGCCAGAACGTAACTTATCACGGACACCACTACTCACCCTCAATGGCCCAGGCCCCTGTGCATATGTCGCCGATTCCAGCGCAAGCAAACCATCCCCTTCCCTACCACATGCCACGGCAATCAATGTCCATGAACCCAACTCCTATTAACCATGACTGGGATCTGTATAACCCCAATATGTATACCCCGCCACCACCACAAAATCAACCCACTCCCCCAATGATGACCGGGTCAGTTTGGAGTCCTGCTCCACCTGGTCCGTTTGCTATGAGAAATCCTTCTCCAATGGGCGGAATGGGTCACCACAGCCATTCACCAAGCATGTTTACACCCTACATCATGGAGGAGAGTCAGGACTACATGGTTCCTAATGAATACGTAGAGAGCCAGAGAGCAGCAGCATATTATAATCATAACCACCACCTCTCATTGGTTGGTATGGACCGATTCCAACAGCACCAGATGCGCCGAGGATCTCCCCTGGCTCATCAATCTGGGCACCTTCTCGAGGAAGATGAGCAGCAGCACCATATGATTGATATGATGGCAATTGATGCACCAGTTCCCGGGCGTCGTCATAATCTCAGCATGTCACTAGAAAAGGATATGGAGGGCATGGAGAACTACCAAAAGGAGATTGAGACACATATTGGTCACGGTCATCATCTATCAAATGGAGACGGTTTCAACACAAATCCAGTTTCACCAGCTCCGGAAGCTATGTACCCACAATATCCTGATATGCCATGCGTCGAGAATGACGTTCACAACGGACCAGAGTTACTCTCAAACCCCGAAGACGATGTTCCGGACGTCGAGACCGAGCGACAACACAACCGACAGGCTGCTCGGGAGCGTACACAAAGTATCGGAATGAATGGTCAGCAGTATGATAGCAATTCTCTGCCCATGTCCGGAAGCCAGTACATCCCACAGAGCTACCAACCGCATAGCCGAGACACCTCGCTTTCTCACATACATTATGATGCGATTGACCCTAGAGAGAACTCTGCACTCTCAATGCTCATGGGTGCGCTAGACGACCCCCTTAGTGAGGGCGGTTGCACAAACCTCTCTGACATCAATACCAATCCCAGCGAACCATCAAGCCCTCGCCCGAAATACAGTACATCTCACATGCACAATATCTCCAACACTAGTGCCAACGCGTGGATGTCGGATACTTCCAAGGCTCCAGGATCAACCACCTCGTCAAAGAAGTTCAACGCCCAGGCACCAGAGTTCAAATTCAAACCTGGAACATCATTCAAATATTCTCCTCAGAGTAAACCATTCATCCCCTCAGGCTCATTTAATTCTTCGCCTATTGGAAGTACCACCCATTCTCGAAATACCAGTCAGGATCCTGTTGGGTTTGGAAGTTATGGCAAAGGAAAACTCAATGTTGGCGCTGCACCATTCCGACCACGGCTGTCCTCCAGCGGATCTACTTCTAGTATATTCGCAAAAGGCGCCCAATTTAGTCCTGATGCGCCTGTATTCAAGCCGAAATCCGAATCAACATCTACACCAGCAAGCAAAAGCTCACTACCACCGATATTTTCACCTACTAAGGAGATTGATGAGCCCGTTCTTGAGAAGCAAGCATCTCGACCACCTAGTCGCACGTCGGTACACAAGGAGACACCGACAGATGTGATTGAAGACGATGCACGGGAAGGGAATGTATCAGGAGGCGGAGGAAAGAGGGCTAAACATGGTCCAACCCCAAGCCATGTCAAAGATACAGAAGTGCCGGCACTGGAGAGTCTGCGTCCCTCAGAGGATGTAGAGACCTCAGATGTCAACGCCGCCGATAGCCAAAATGCTACTCCTACCGAAGAGACATTTGCCGAAAGCAGCGCGAGTAGCGATGAGGTTGAAGACGTACCAAAGGAGTTGCCAGTTGAAGAAGAACCTTTTGTTATGATCGAGGAAGGTGAGTCAAACCCTGAGTCTGATTACATGCCTTATGTGCTTAGAAATTTAGGAGAAGCAACATCATTCGCCATTGATGCCAATATCTCTGCCGTTCCATCCAAAGGCGAGGGTGAGACACCTCTCGATGTTCTGGACCAAGAGCTGTCTGCTGTTGAAGAGGCTGAGGCTATCGCAGCGGCCATCCCCATTGATAATAGGTCAGAGAGGGCTTCCACACCCCCACCTGCTGAAGTGTTTGAAGAACCCACCCCACAGGCAGCAGCGGCAGCCCCGGACTTCAATTTCGACTTCGCACAAGCAGCAGAGCCTGTCACTCCTATGGAGGCAAGGTTCGGCGGGATGGGCGAGTCTCGATACTCTCATGCACCATCACCACCCCCAGCGCATCCGGCTCCTCCGCCACCTGTTTCCGATATGCTCCCATTGCCGTCAGAAAGGGTATCCTATGCTTCAAATGCAGATTCTTACAGGTCGAATCCTTTCGTGGACCCAGTCAGGCCAATGCCGACCGATTCCGAGTTGGATGAAGTTATCCAGGTGTTGTCCGTGGGTGACCCCATCTATGGTAATCAAGAGAACGGCATGTCTGGATCGGAACTCGGCGAGCAATCCATGGATGAAGAGGAACCAGTCCCAGAAGAGACGCAAGAAGAACAACAGGTGGCCGACGAGGATGTCATTACCTGGAGGCGCGACGTCTCGAGGAGGCCAGCTATCCCGGTATTCCACGATCCGACACCGACTTCGCAACCTCAAGACCCATTCGAGCAAGCGGAGCGCAGCGCTGGACCTAGTCCAAGCCCGAGCCGCGGCACATTCCAGCATACAGCTGCCACGTTCTCAACAGACGATGATGCCACATATGCGCAAGCCCAAACTACTGGAGAAGTCGCATACCAGCCTCCTGCACAGGAGGATATTGGTCATGCTCAGCCAGAAAGCGACTGGGATGATTTGATTCCCCAGGATGACTCCAAGCTCCGACCGCAGAGCCGACTGTTTTTCGATGCTCACGTTGAAGAGTTTGTTGGTGATCTCCTGCATTCTCGCCTGGATCCACTCCACAAGTCTCTCTCAGCTATCCACGATGTCTTGAAGAAGAATCAATCGTTGACTCTTACACGGAGGGGAAGCGTTGCTACTTCAGCTCCACACAGCGATGCTGATGATGAGGAAGATGACACCCAGCCACCAAGATCGCCCAGGAAGGATAAAAAGTCAGAGAAGATCAAGTCTGCTGTTGTCGAAGCGCTCGTTATGCACAACTGGAGCGCTCCAACAGAAGACAAGCTGGCGGAGATCTACAGCGCCATCGCAAAGGTTTCTCGTGCCTTCCAGGACAGCCATTTGAACGATGACTTAGCAGAAACGAAGTCGGCTATCCTTCAAGCACTTACGAAAACTGCACACACCGACGAAATTGATCTCACCAAGCTAGAGATTCTCGCCGCCATCAAGCGCACGGCCAAGTCAACCGACATGGAAGATTTGAAAACATCCTTTGCCCGCACCGTTTCCAAGATTGCGCAGGTTGAGGACATCGCATCGATCCGGGAGGCCATGGAAGAAGTCGCGCAGACTAGTGACATTGTCGGAATGAAGTTGGAGCTCCGCGACTCATTGATCAGCACGGCACAAAAGACCGACGTTGAGGATCTTAAGAGCATCTTGTGTAAACTCGCGGAGAAGGTTGATCTCGAGTACCTGCAGGACATCATCGTTACAGGTTTCGCAGGGGTGGTCAAGGCAAACGACATTGTCGAGCTCAAGAACAGCCTGTCGGAGATTATCAGGACTGTCCATACTACTGACGTTAGGGGCGATGTTCAGCAGCTGTCTCACGAGAATGCTGCCGTTAGACAGACACTTACGCAAGTGTATGACATGACACGGAATAACGCAATGGATGCCGACTCGTACCAGCAAGCACAAGAAAATTTTATTAGGGAAAGCCATAACTACGTCAGCCAGTCACTGGATACTATCCAAACTTCTGTTAATGATGTTCAAAAGTTGGTTCAGCAGCGTGGCCAAAAGGAGGATATGCGCAGAAGTCTGCAAGAGGATGATCAGAAGCAGAATTTCACAGATATCAAGACCTACATCGGCGAGGTTAACAATAATCTTGTTGATGTAGTTGCCCATGTGCAGAAAGTGGACGACATCAGACTGGTTGTAGGCAATATTTCAGATTCGCAACCCAGACTAGCAGCTATCAAGGACGTTTTTGAGGAAGTTGTGAGAGGGCAACCAACTTTGGGACAGGTAAAATCGGTGGTAGAGGACATTGTCAACAGGCAGCCGACAATCGAGGAGTTGAAGTCTATTGTTGAGGGAGCTACCAGCAAGCAACCTACAATCGAAGAGCTGAAGACCGTTGTTGAAGAGGTTGCCAAAACGCAGCCAACAATCGAAGACCTACGATCTGTGGTTGAGGAGGTTGCCAATAAACAATCAGTCGAGGAATTGAGAGTTGTCGTCGAGGAGGCTTTCAACAGGCAGCCAACGATTGACGACTTGAGGCTAGTTGTTGAAGAGGCTTCCAACAATCAACCAACTTTGTACGATGTCAAGAACGCCATGGAGGAGGTTACCGATTCCTTGCCCAAGATGGATGCTCTCCGTTCTATGATGGAAGAGTTGCTCTCCAAGCACCGGACTGTCACAGTTACCAAGGCCACCGAGCACGCCAATACTGAGGCGCTTCTGCTTAAGGTAGCAGGCCTTGAGAAGATGCTGGATGAGGTCGGGAGTCGTGCGGAGGCAGAGTCACAGGCAAGAAGGGAAGCCCATGAGAGGACCTTGGAGTTGGAGAGTAGATTGAGAATTGCTGAAGAGGAGGCGGCAAGGTACCGGGACAAGGCGGAGGAATCAGACCGGAGATTGAAGGCCAACGACGACAAACGATACCAGGCTGTGACACAGTCACAAATGCGCGTCGCACTTCTTGAGGGCGCCCATTCGGCTCTGCAGAAGAATGTTGGGGAGCTTTCAGCACGGAATGCAAACCTGGAAGGCAGCATTAGGGAGGCACAATCGGCTAGCGAGCGGAACAAGGAGGAAGCGAACAGAATGGAGGATGAGAATAGAGAGCTCAGAAGGGTTATCGAGTCTCTGAAAGCAGAAATGGAGGAAAGTATTAGAGTCCGTGAAGGTTTCCGCGGGAAGTTTGACAAGTTGCAGGGGGACATGCAGACCGCGGCATACAACATCGGCCAGGAACAAGGAAAGTGGAGGAAGGCCCAGGAAGAACAGAGGGCAAGGATCGAAGTTTTGGAGGCAAGAGTAGCGGCCGAAGTTACGGTGAAGGAAGGATTGGAAAGCGAGGTCAGGCGATTGGAGGTCGAGCAAAAGGAGGCAATTAAGATGAAGGTGGAGTATGAGCAGCTGAAGAGGTCGAATGCGAAGTTAGAGGAGGTGCTCGATAAGTTCAGGGAAGAGGCGTTAGAACACTCACAGCGCGCTGCATCCCTTGCCCACGAAGTAGAATCCGCTCGCGACTCGGCACATGACGAGGTCGCACGAATGAGGGAATCTCTTCAGAGAGATGTTGATACTGCCAACACTGCGGTCAACGCTGTCCGGGCTTCCCTCGAAGCGGAAATGGAACAGCTTCAACGTGCGGCTAAGGAAGCAGTGGCCGAGAAAGAGCAGTTCAAACTTCGACTCGAGGCGGCTGCCAACTCCGAACGTGCCGCCCTTGATGAACTCGAGAAGACAAAGGCCGCGCTTTCCCAAGAGTCTACTGAATCCAAGTCTCTCGTGGTACAGGAACAGCACCAAAAGTACGAGAAGCAACTTTTGGAACTCCGTCAACGGTTTGAGGGTGCTCGGTCCCAACACGATAGGGCCCTTAGAATCGCGACCGAGGATGGTGAGCGCGAAGCGATCTACCTGAACCAACGTCTTGACATCTCTCAATCTGAAGTGCAACACCTTCGTGAGCAATCAAAAGACCTTCGAGAACAAACAAAGGATCTTCGCGAGCACATTTCCCTCCTCAAAGATCAACTCAAGATTGCCACATCTGCGGCCCAGGCTGCTGCCCAGGCTGCTACAACTTCGAGGGCACCCCAGGCCGTCTCAGAAGAAAGGGCTTTACGAGAATCGGTTAACGTGCTTCAGGAGCAGCTCCAGCAACGCGAGGCGCGAATCGAAGAGCTCGAGCAACAGCTTTCCAAGTTCGACAAGGCGGATATCAAGCGCAAAGACGAGCAAATCACGTGGCTTCGAGAGCTACTTGATGTCAGGGTTGACGAGTTGGAGGAGATCGTTCATGCTTTGAGCATGCCCCACTTTGACCGTGAGAGTGTCCGGGATACAGCACTTCGTCTTCGGGCAAACCTTCAGATGGAGCAGCGGGAAAAGGAGATGTCAATGACCCCTAGTCGTGGGGCTATTGCCCCAGTTACAAGTCTTGCATCAAGACTTCCAGGCGTTGCAAGTTCTGCCGCTAGCTCTGCCGCCGGTTGGTGGAATTCGAAGAATAAGGGTCCATCATCAGTTGCCCACAGTTCACCCTCACGACCCGGCTCTGCTGCCGGTTTCTTGAATGGCATTCTCGCACCTGCGCCTCCGACCACACTTGCCAATACCCAACGGATGGGGTCTAGGCTTGCACGGGGTATTTCTTCAGAAACAGGTTCCAATTCGTCGCATACCACTATCACTTCGCGGTACAGAGAAAAACAAACAGCGGCACCCTCGTACAGAGCAGAGAGAGGGGGGTCTAGGAGAATTCAACACCATCTTTTCCAGAAGGGGCTGTATGATGCGGATGCGGATGCAGATGCCAACGATAGTGTGATGAGCGGAGAGTTTTATGAGGATGAGGATAACGGGACAGAAACGGGGGCCGATGATGGCGATATGCCGTACCGACCGGGTTCATACAGGCATTGAAGGGAGTACAAGGTAGTTATCTAGTGGCGTGCGTTGTATTTCATTGAGTAGTTTTTTTAGATATTTTTTTTTTCTTTCTCTAGGGGTGAATTTTTTTTGTTTTTGATCGAGAGATACCTTGATTGTGTGGGGAAATGGAGCGAGCATTGTGTCGGTGTTTGCCATTCTTTTTAAATTTCATTTGTTTTTTTCTTCTTCTACTCGGTTTATTTTCGCACTTTAGGTGGGATGGGAGGAAAGTGGAGTCCTTATGATTGACGTTTAAAATTCTCGGTTTTTATGAGTTGTTGTTTTTCTTAGCGGTTTTTTGTTACTTGCTGCATTTTTTTGACTCGTTTATATATCCATTTTCTTGATAATACCTTCTTATGATTTTTGATCCTTATTCTCTTGTAACTCGGTTGGTTATCTCATCTCGTTCTAGTTATGCCGCGATGTCTGTTGCTTTTTGCCGTTCTCATGAGTTTTTTGCTGGTTAATTTTTCTCTCTACTAAAGTAATTCTTGAATTTCTATACCAAATAGTTAATCGATTCGTAATTGAGAGCGTTTGTTCTGCTTGATCCGCCCACAATATACCACGATTTAGTAACTGTCCTGAGAACTGTATGTGCACAATGTAGGTACTTTTGCCCATACATCATCACAACCCTGTAAAGGTACCAATTAAAACGTCGAGAACCAGATGGTAAAAGATTTCTCCTGGACAGGGACTCGCTGAGCTTATGTGCTCATAGCCCATATAAATAAGTCACTCCCAGCGTTTATAATAGATCGACATCAATCGGCGTCCCTACGTGCCCAAGATGACTGAAATCCCAACCATCTTCTTCCCTCTTGTGCCTTTTTCCCTCTTGTGCTCCAGTAAACGGCGGCAGCTCCGTCCCAGGCACCCATTGATAGTCACATAGCCCCCACGCCGCGTTTGCGGCAACGAAAGATTCAAAGAGGGGCAAATCTGGAAATGTGCTAGAGCTGTTATCTAGCTGTGACAGTGTGACTTTGATAGCACCACAAATGTGGAACGCGGAGAGTTACGAGAAGTTTCTACGTACCGCTCTGATCCGACAACCCACCATGGCATGTCTCTTCTTCATGCTACCCAGCTATTTTAGCCAGCCAACCAAAATATCGAGAAGGGGAAGAGGGAAATACAGTACCAGCAACAGTGAAAATTTCAAGGCCATGACTACTACATGTATGGTGTGTAGGTACTCTTCTCTACCCCAGAACTAATGGGAACATTCATGCAAGCTGTTTTTTTTAAAGTTTTGAAGCTTGTTTGTTATCCCTCCCTTCCAGGGTCCATCGATGATGTAAGAGGCTCTATCTTGCTGCACGTCCGACGGTCGGGAATCGGGAGACTTATCGCTCCATCCCATCATGGCCCACCCCTGTCGATGATGCTTTCGCCTGATTGAGAGGAGGAGAAGGAGGAGGGGTGGAAGGAATATGAGGAGTAGTAGGAGCAGGAGTAGGAGCAGGAGGTCGCTGGTGGGAGTGAGGCAGGAGTAGGTGTTAGGAGTCGTCCCCTGCGTCATTCTCGTTGTCACACCCTTTTAGAGGTAGAGTGCTGCTGTGCCTTGGTCACCGTCGGTGTCATCGTAGTGGTCTACGAAAAGAAAGGCCTCATATGGCCCATGGGCAATGCGGAAGTGGGCACAGCACTGGGACGCAGAAGAAGGGTAGAGAAAAATAAGAATACGGTAATATTATGTATGGAGATATTATTAGGAACTGTAGAGTAGGGCACTTTGGATAGGAGCATACATAAGGAAGAACCTTTCTCCATATCTTTCCCTATCTTCATGATCTTCTACCATCTTCAGTACCATCCATACTAAATATTCCTATTTCCATCACGATTAAAAACAACTCACGCCCCCCCGCATTCCTACCGATAACCCCATCACCGGATTCACCATCGATAACTCTACACCCACATAATCTTCTAAAAACGTACTCAGGTAGGCTCCCTATGTCTCGTGGTTCTTCATTATCGTGAGCATTTCGTTTTCGTATTCTGTGCGCGCACCCTCATTTCCCACTAGGATACAAAGTCTTAATCTGGAGCGTGACAGCGGTTCATCTCTGGCCTTTCCCCCGTAGTGAAGCTCTCTGAAGGACCTCACCTGACTGACCACGTGCGGATAGGGACAGGCACAAAAGACAACGCAGATACTCATTTAATAACTGAAGCTTACTCCCTCCGCGGTGCTACCATCTACAGCTTTCCTCCCCCCCTACACACAAAAAAAAGATCTCTTTTTGCGTACATACCTACATACCATACTTACAGCTTCCCCCCCCCCCCCCAACCTCGTGGTTTCCTGATCACCCCTTGTGATATCAACAAACCTCCTGGAATTTTGGAGTGAGATCTACAAATATCCTTTTTTCCGAGGAAGATACACGCACAAAGAGAGAGTGTGTGTGAGAGAGACCCGTGTGTGAAAATCGTAATCTCCCCCAACATACCTGGATAGAGAGGTGGCCGGGCTTCTTTTGTTTAAATAGAAACCTCACCCTTTTTCTTTCTTTCTCCTATCTTTGCTGACACTGAACGTCAACCCACAAAGATAGCTGCACTGAACATTCCAACACCCGTTGATAACTAAAAGAAGAGAAAATATATAAATAAAAAAACGTGAGAGAAATGGAGGAGCCATCAAATCACGGCAGCGGAAAACGATCTTTCTTTGGATTGGGAAAGAAGAAGAAGAACCAGGATAAAGCAAAGCCGAATCCAGACTCACCACCAACAACAGAGGCAGCATCTCCTGAGCTTGAACCAATGTCCGATATCGACGACACCCCAAATACAACAATCCCAATCAGCGCTAAAGCTCCACAGCTACCCCAGTTAACCGCTTTTTCGCCTATCGCAACAACAGCCCCTAACGTTTTCTCGAGCTTTCCTTCCCCACCAACAACATCCCCAATTCAATCCGTAGGATCGAGCTCCTCACCACCCCTGGTTCCTCGTCCGGGCACGTCTGAGTTTGCCTCGCCTCGCTTGTCCACCAGCAGCTCCCAAATCTTTGAGCGCAACGTCCAAGAGCAGCTCAGCAGCACAAACTTACCGCCCCCAACATCTTCGGCTATTCCCGCACACATACAAACCGAGAATCGGATTCCCGCTGTCTTGGAGGCTAGCTCTCTAGCCATCACAGACGAGAAATGTGGGGTAGACGAAGTCGAGATCGTCATGCATAGCATGCATCAGCCAGCCGTCTCCGTCCCTCACAGGGGCACCTCTTCAAGCCCAGTCTACGGGGGTCACGTGCCCGGGTACGGAAGCGACAATGCAATCGACGAATCCTCGGGGAACTCTGGAGATGAGCTCTCATCGCACGGCATGGGAATTGGGGCCGCGGCAGCAGCTGATAAGCGCAGGTTGTCGTTCATTTCATTTGCGGACGTTGTTCAGGCAGAGCAGGCCGAGCACGAAGGAGTAATGGCGTCTTCAGGGTCGCTGAGAAACCTTTCCCCAGGCGGTTCGCCAAATGTAATACCCGCAGATCGGGATGTTGCGCTTTCGACGATAAACGAGACGCTACGGCGCTCGCCTTCGCCCATCCGGCTTGGGTCTAGCCCTCCACGTGGAAGTGGGAACGTACAGAGGACTTTGAGTGGGAAATCGATGGGAACGGCAGGGGCAGGGTCTCCGCCAAGAACTAGTATGGGAGACTCGCTTGGCATGGAAAGGGGCGAGTTGACAATCGAGACTATGAGGCAGGCACTGAGGAAAACAGGCAGTGGGGACCTGTCGGGGTACGGAAGTGCTAGAAGCAATCCCAGCCTGCGATAGAGAAACAGAGAGGAGTGGGGAAATGTTGTGCTTTATTTTTTATTTTTTAGGAGGTGTAGTTGGGATGGGTATTTTTATGAGGAGTTTTCGTCAATTTTATTATCTATTTATTTTCATCTGGCCTTATTGGAGGCAGACCCGGTGTTTCTCTTCTTTCTTTTCTTCCGAGTCACCTCTTTCCTTCTTTTCTCACCTGCAACCTGGAAAGTTGGAGTAACGAGCGAGATTAAGTATAAACAACCGAAAGCCCATCACACCCCCCCAAGGGAAGGAGGGTTGCATCATATCGAATACCTAATCTCGCTCCCAGAATTTGCAAACTGGGGTGATTGACTACATATGTAGCTAGCTAGCTAGTTGGTTTGGCAATCACAATCACTGGATCGTTGGGTGGATTTTGTGTACCCGGAAAGCCATTGCCGGACGACATTGTGGGGAAGGCTTCTTTTTTGCTTTGGTTTGGTTTTCTTTTTCTTTCCATCTTCCTTTTTGGTAAAACCGGCGAGGAATTAAGAGAGGGAAATTGGGGGAGAGGGGGGAGGGAATCGGATTATGGATGCACACGAGATACATACATGGTCTGGCTGGTCATCGTTCTGGGGAGAAGGGAAAGGAAGGTTTTGTCATCATTGTCGTCGTCGTCGTCGTTGTCGTGGACACACTTATACCCTCCCTCCGTACCTCACTCACTCCCCTACTCTAGCTGGTGCGTTACGGTAGTTTAGTAATTCCAATAAGGTGATCACAAAAAGAATATTCCCCACCCTCCGCCATGCCCATAATTGGTATACACTTCCCTCTCCAGCCGTTGAATCATTGGTATTTGTGTGTTTTGCGTCCGTCGGGATTACTGTGCTGTGCTGCAGTGTACTGCACTGCACTGCACCGGTGATGGGAACCGGGTGGGAGGGAGGGAGGGAGGGAGGGAAAGAAACGTGGTGGTAGGGAAGGGAAGGGAAGGGAGAGAAGAGGGTCTCAGGATGGTTATGTACTTTTTAGCCGGAGGGCAATTGGCAATTGCAATGCAACTTTCCTAACATAATATGGCACTCCTCAAGTAGATTGGGGGAGACATTTCAAAGAGGGTAGGTCCTGCCCGACGAGAGAATTAAAGAGAAGATCTGAGGTAGAGGAACGTAGGACATGACCCTCAAGAGAAGATAATTAAGGGAGTCAAAGAGAAGGAATTAAAAGATACGAGGTCAGGACGTCGGAGGTCGGAGAAGTCGGGGAGCACGGGGGGTGGGAGGTGTTACAGCATTTCGCCCGTCCGGCCCGTCCTACTACGTCTGCTCATGTAGGTACTTTATACCTCGAGCTATGGTACATGACCCTACATTACATGTATCTTCTACACATGTACCTACATGTACCTGCTCTGCTACTAGCTTGGGCTTATATATCTGACTGAGTGTGTGTATGTGTGTATGTGTGTATGTGTGTATGTGTGTATGTGTACGATGTGCTGCGAGTGATTACTGATGAACCGGCAAATCTCGACAACGTCGGACCGATCCCGTGGGTTTGGGAAAGCTAGAACCCTAGAACCCTACATGTACCCTAGGCATCTTACTCCGGAATTGATAACAAAGAGTACTATATATTGGGCAAAAAAAAAGTTAATATGGATGAACACCCCCTTGGTTCCCCGCAAACATGTGGAGTAATATATTGAATTATTGGGTTGGAGATTGTATACTAGTAGTGAGTCAAGGGGGGTGGATGGAAATCTGGCTCATGTAGCTAGCTTGCATATTGACCTCGGTCTTCTCCCCACACCGCTCCCCCCCCCGGTTGGTACCCCTGGATTTTGCGGTCCTGGCTAGATCTGTTTGCTTACGATATGTATATGTGCGTTGTATGGGTTTTTGAGTATTCGGTGCTTCTGAAATTTTGATATGGAGATACGGGTCACGTAGAGTACTGTATCTGACACACGCTACACGCACCATATCCTGAAACACCGCGACGCAGCGGTGGTGCATTGGGGGCGGGGGGGGCGTTATACGTGAAGAGGCGTATGTACTCTAGAGAGGGAGGCATATGTAGAGCACACATACATACCTGTGCTTCATCTCCAAAAAAAGCAAAAACAACAGGAGACAGCGGGGAGCTGCATATACGGTACTAGCTGTTGTAGATGAAGTGCTATCATTTCAGCTCGGGGAGGAGAGCAATCACCCACTCTACCTAGCTAGCTAGCCAGCTTTCCGGCCGTTATCGCCGGAGTGAGTGAGAATGGGTGAGAAAGTGAGCTTTCCACCTGACCGGCTGAGGGTGAACTTATGTAAACCGGTGATACGGAAGGAGGGCCCGCCGCCGGGATTCAGCAACGTCTATTGGGCCGGTAGCTGGCTAGCCGACCTGTAGCTAGCTACCTACACTAGAGTACATGATTGATAACGTGGGGTTGCAATTGATCAGGTAAAGAATAAGAAGCTAGAAAAGAAAAAGAAAAAAGGGATCGAAGATCAGAAAAGAATTAAGAGAGTAAGAAAGCTCAGGCTCGGTGATTGATGTTTCGCCGCTAGGGAGAGGGGTCTAGAGTAGATGGCCCCGGCCGCTATGACGCCTGGGCCCTGGCTTGGAGGCTTGTTAATACCGATATCTGTTATGCCTCACCTTTCTTTTTTCTTTTTTTTTACTTTTCAACCCCAGTGTCTCGGAGAGAAGCACAGCAGAGATATGAATGTATGAAAGATGGAGATGTGTGTATCTAGACGGAGCTGAGGCCCCTCGGTAAGATATGACAAGGGGAGAAAAAGGAAAATGAGGGTTTGGTGGGGTCTTTCCCGTATGCGGTTTGGGGTTCCGGGGAGAGGAGGTGAGGTGCAGGACATGGCAGATGTTAATGTAGAGGGACGGGTATGTATGGAGAAATAGAGTAGGGTAGGGTAGGGTAGATGTAGATATCGGCCTGCGTCCTTCAAGCTCTAACTAGGTAATTGGATATATATGTAGGTGCTAAGGAGGTACCAACAGGTGGGTAACTTTGGAATAGAGTGCTGCCGTGTTTATATATATTGTGGCTTAGAGATCAGAAGGAGCAATTGGAAAAGTGGAGGTGCTGGGATGATTAGTTGTGATTAAAGTTATTGTTTTCATTTCAGTTCTGTTCTGTTTTTCCCTTTCCATGCATATGTGCACGCACGGAGAAGACCTACCTACAGGGCTCGGAGACAACTCATGAAAGGGAGGAATTGATGTCCTCTAATGTTGTTTGTCTAGACACCGATGATCCTCAATAACCCTCTTACAAACCGCAATTAGCTTTGGCGAGTGAGCAGCGAACGAGCACGCACTTTCCGAGTGCACTGACTACATGTATGTGTGAGTAGCTGACAGATTGCTTAAATAGATATAAAAAAAAAAAGCTATTTATTCATGATATCAGTTTGAGAGAGAGAGCCGGGTGCGGTCCAGAGTACTCGGTCCTCCGCCAGTTACTCTACAGCAGCTACATACATGTACCTAGCTGCAAGTCATCTCATCTCAGGCAGGGCAGACAGACAGACAAGACAGGCATGTACGTTCGAGGTCCGCGGAGTGCAAGCGCCTACATGAGCGGTAATGAAAACAAGAAAAAAGGGACGCGTGACGTTGGCGTTGGTCGGCGGCCAGCCAGGCATACATAACATGGCGTTTTTTTGCATGGAAAATCCGTTCGGAGAAATAACCTCGACCGTTAGATCTTCTAGAAGGATGGTCATAGTGGGTTTGTGGTTGGTTGGTTAAGGGTTGGTTGGTTGGTTGGTAGGCGGTTTGTGGTGGTGGTGGTGGTGGTGGTGGTGGGGGAAGAATAAAGGAGTGAGTGAGTAGTGCTCCTTTAGTAAGTAAATAATTAGAATACTTATTTGGACATTTGAAAAGGGAAGGAAGGGGCAAGTCGGTATTAAATCCCACAGCCACCTCCGCTGCCGGCCGCCGGCTTCCTCTACTGAAACCCTAAGATTTAACACTGGTCGGTATATCACGGAGTGGAAGGGGGAGGAAGATCATATCTCGCGCGAGTCGAGGTATGTAGAGTAGGTAGCTGGTAGCTGTAGTATGTTTAAGGCTTTACCCGGGTAAGACATGAATGAGCAACCTTCCTTCCTTCCTAAAACTGCCCTCCGACATCTCTCTGCCCCCCCTCTTTTGTAAAACTCTAGAACTGATGGTCGTTCTGTCCTGCCCTGTAGGTCCAGATATAAATTGCGTATTATTAGTTGCCTACTCTAGATGTGGGTAGTAGAGCACCTACTATGAGCTAGCGGTACCTGCATACCGCTGCTCATCGCTTGCTTGCTTCGCTTTGCTTGATTGATGATTTGATTGATTGCCTGCTTTGCTCACTCGCTAAAGGCTGATATGATTGATCGATGCTACAGGATGGAAGATGCTACACACACACACACACACACAGAATCTCGAACCACACAGCACCTCGAACCTCTGAGGTGAGGTCCAGAGTCGACATCTGTCACATCGGCACTTTTCAGCCGCTGAGGGGAAACAAAAAACAAAAGAATTATTCACACCCAGGCCAGGCACATCCATCGATCCATCCACCCATCCATCGACTCCATCTGCGTTTACCTTACAGATACAGATAGGTATTCTAGAGTTGCCCTATGTGATGTGATGTGAAATCCGCCAGCACGGGTCCTCATCCCTCATCCCTCCCTGCAACCCCCCCAATCACCCCCAATCACCCCCAATCCCCCCCACCCGATATCCAGGGCGGAAGTAATAGAGTATCGTATGTGGAATAGAGGGTGTGGGCCAGGGAAGGTACGACTTCTGACGGGACCCACCTCCAGTACTGCACCTCCACTCCTCTCCCACCATCCACGTCCAGGAAGGAAGCGAGAAATGGTGAAAGGGATCGATATCATAATCATAATCATAAAACTCTACATGATAGACTTTTCTCACTCACATATACCCCAACATTCCTACATATATGTGTGATGTAGCCTATGTACCTACAATAACCTACATACAGGTACATATGTAAACAATCACGAGTACTCTAGAGTAGCAGACGCACATAATCACTTGTACCCCAGGCTCCATCTCATGCAGCATCGTTCGTTATATTGCTCACATTAGATTTATTATTATTTGATCTGGTACATACGTCCCATCCCCACTGAGATTCTCTCACTCACTCACTCACTCACTCACTCTCTCTCTCTTCTACCTGCCCGACCCAAACTCTTTCCGTCCACGACGACAGACAGACGAGAACACGGTCCCCCTCCCTCCCTCCCTCCCTCCCTCCCTCCCTCCCTCCCTCCCTCATTCTCCCCGCTCCGCCCGGCCACGAACCTCACTCACTCACTCACTCACTCACTCACTCACTCCCTGCTCTAGCCTTGAATTCCCTTCCCATAAACGCCCCGACACTCCAGTCCCTTTTCAGGATCGCTGTGAATCTTTTCCACTTTCAATCTCCGACAAAACCACACTATTCCCTAGATAGCAGTGGTGCACTGGACCACCCGGGCAGGAAAACAATAATACAATAATAATCTGAGCCTCTTTCTCTCTCTTTCTCTGGGCCTGCAGCGCAGTTGTGGTGCTTGAATTGGACACCTGCCTACACCTACATATTGACTACTGACTGACTGACTGACGGACCTGACACCTCCACAACTGCCCCCACCCCCCCGGACGCGGGTAAAACACGAACCAGTCTGGACCTCTTGCTATCTAGGCTGGACTCTGTCTGTTCCTCACCCCCCCCCCCCCCCCTTGGAATCCCCAAAGGCTGGATTTTCACCAACCACTCAACGTTACCGCTACTACTACTATTATTATTACTACTCTACTACTGCAATTACTACAATTACTACTACTATCACATACTACTACTACATATCTAACATATCTATAAGCCTTACCTTCCAACTGTACATACTTCTATGGGAAATCGCTCTTCGAATTCCTGCCCTGCGCGCATCATACATTGACCTACTCCTACTACATACCTACTACTACTACTATTTTACATATTCCGCGGTGCTCCACTTTGCGCAAAAAAACAATTTCTTCCTCTCTGAAAGAAAACATTTTTAAAAAAAAACAGATACATATTACTTTAGGCGTGAGCACACACAGTCCGCTTTTTTTTTTTTTTATCTTTCTGTGCCGCAATTATTTTTATTTTTTTATTTCGTTTTTTTTTTTTTCCTTTTCCTTTTTTGATACCTGCATATTTGTACCTACATACAGCAGCAAGCAGCATACATCTTTTTTATCCTTTACGTCGGGTTTGCGTGCTGACATAAACCCGCCTGACTCGCATCAGACAGACGCAGGTCCGAATATCACCCGCCCACCCTTTCCCTCCCCCCAGCAAGCCAGCCAGACGGACAGACCAGACTAGACAGCCTGGAGTCTCTCAGTAAGTCAGCCAGCCAGCCAGCCTACCGCGGCCTTACCCTGCCCATCCCCATCCCATCCTCCCACACCACCACTACCACCACTCCCCCCCCCCCCACACACACACCGGAAGAGCGAAGAGAGAAGAGAGAAGAGAAGTGTGTGTGAGAGTGCGAGTGTGAGTGAATCGGAAAGAGAGAGAAAAAGTAGTGTAGTCGGTACCTGCCTACTTACTTACTTACCTAGATAGAGTACCTACATACCACCCACCCACTCACTCACTCACTCACTCGATCACTCACTTGCTGTATCTACCCTACCCTACCCACCTGCCTGCTACCACCTAGCAGCATCACATCATAGGGAAAGAGGAAAAAACACGACATCGATCAGAGCGAGGTAGGTAGAGGTCCGAACCCTTTTTTTTCTTCTTTTTTATTTTTTTTTGTTACTCCACCTCGACTCTCACCTCATCTCATCCTCTCTCAATTCGCAACGAGGAAAAAAAAAAAAAAAAAGGGCGCCGAACGCTTATTCGTTCTAGTGAAGACTCCGGTAGACAACTGAACTCTGAACTGCTTTTGGCACAGAATCACCGATCGCCATTGGGTGTTGTTCTTGGAGTGTTTTACTTTATTTTTTATTTTATTTGTTAGTTGAACTTACTACCGTTACTGGCTGTTTGTTGCTGCTGCTGCTGCTGCTTTCTTACCTACCAACTTACTACCAGCCTCTACTACTACTACTACCACCGCACCGCCGGCTTGTTAACCAGCCAAACAGACAGACAGCACCGAGTGACTGAACAAGAGAAGAGAGAGCCAAAAGAGAGAGCCAAAACCAAAAACCAAAGGGTGACTACACACAAAAGAAATCCCCGTTGTCTACAACCACCCAATCCACCACACACCACCCGCCACACACAAACCACCAGCCCACCAACACATGGGAACGGAAACGACGCCAAAGTCAAAGATCGAGGAGATTACTGGAACCTTTGTGGCCTGGATGGGAAAGTGAGGCGCGCAGCCTCGGGGGAAAGAATTTTAGAAACACAAGAGAAAAAAACACAAAACCTAAACAAAAAAAAAAATACAATACAAAACAAATAACTTTTTAACCTTCTTGAAGAAAGAGAGAAAGAGAAGAAAAAAAAGAAGTCCCTTTCGCCTCTCGCCCGGCCCGCGCGAAGAATTTACGGACCGAGAAATAATTTCGGAAAATTACAGTACTTACTACATCCTACTACATATTACTACTACCGCTCACACAACCGCACCCCCGGCCGGTTAGCTAGCTAGCTATAGACCTACGTTCCCAAGGGCCCAGCGCGTGCGCGCCGCACTCCCGCTCGCCCGCTCCGCTTGGCTCGTTTTCGCCGAAGAGGCCGATTCTTCTCCTTCTTTCTTTCTTTTCGTTCTCTTTTTTTCTTTTCATTTTTCGTTTTTTTTTTTCCTTTGGGTTCTGTTACGGGGAATTGGTGGGTGTGTGCTTTCTTTCTTTCTGGGACGGTATTACTTACTTACTTACTTACTTACTCAGTACTGCTTCTGCGCTCTTCTTTCTTGTTGGGTTGTGTGTCCCCGTAATAATAATCTTAAGCAATATCGAAGATATCGAGAGCCGACTTCCTTCTTCCACACAAGAGAAACAGACAGACCAAGCCCGAGCAGCTTCATTCGTCCTCTCTCTTTTCTCTCACACACACGCATACTCTCTCCCTCTCTCCCTCTCTTACTATTTCACTCTCTCTCGCTCTCAATATCTCACTCTCTCTCAATCCTCACGCCCTCCTCTTATCAATTCCATAAGGAAAGGGCCCAAACAGCAACAGCAGCCCCCTGCAAAGCGCAACCCGCAATTAACTCACGCCACGGTCAATGACCGGCCGAAGCCCCATCCACGCCTACCATCCGGGCCCCACAACCAGCAGGATGGCCGCCGCCGCTGCCACCTCCATCCACACCACAAACACCACCAACATCAACACAACCACAACCTCCTCCGACCGCTACTTCCCCATCAACACCGCCGTGATCCCCGGCTACGCGCGCAACAGCCCGCCTCTCTCAAACTCACTCCCGTCAGACTCGTCTTCCCTCTCGGGTAGCTACCACAGCCACCACCACAACCACCACAACCACCGCCACAACAGGGACATGATGACCATCCGCGCCGTGTCGCCCGACTGCGACGCCGCCAATGACGACGACGACGGCAACGAAACAGACGACTCGCTGGTAGCGCAGCACTCGCCGACCACGCCGCCGCGCACACCAGCGCACACGAGCCGCTTCGACATGATGGGACTGCTGGGTGGGCACCACGGGCACGGCGGCGGCGGCTCAGAGTCACCGACGGATCCAGTATCTCCAGGAGGGCTAGGACTGGGTATGGGTATGGGTATGGGCATGGGTATGGGGAAGGGGCAGAGCCGGCTGCTGTCGCGCCCGGGCTTTCTGCCGTTTGCGGACCTGAGCGTGCGTGCAAGGGACGGGGAGGGCGCACGAAGGAGGGGCACGTCGCCGACGACCGAGAGGCCGAGTACGATGGAGGTCATGATACAGCCACCCATACACTATCATAGCTCGCGGTATGTACAAGGGTTTTTGCAGGAGGGCGGGGCGACGTCGGTGGGCTTTCCGTCGACGCAGGCAATGGGGTCGGGGGCGTGCGGGTCTGGTTCTGGGTCTGGGTCTGGGTCCGGGGGGTCCGGAGGAGGGGGGAAGGTGCTGGTCAAGACGGGCAAGCAGAGGTTCCTGAGGAACCAGGCGTCGGTGAGCACGCTCAGCGCGCGGCTGACCGAGTCGCCGACCGCCAGCTCGCCCATTACACCGGCGCTGCCGCCGCCCGACACGGGGACCGTGTTCCGGCTGATGAAGGAGCTGCGCGGGCGCATGGAGGGCTACGTCGAGTACCGCGTGGGCGACAACATGGTGTGGGTCAAGGGCTACTGCCTCATCAACGAGGACACGGGAAACCTCATCCACCACCGCGATGAGATCACGTCCACGTCCGCCACCGCAACCCCGCCAACCGTCATCATCGCGGACCTCCGCGGCTGCCAGGTGAGGCCTACACAACTGCCCGACGACTCCGACAGCAGCAGCGGAATCATCGAGGTCTCCGCACACACGTCCATCGTGCCCATAAAGCTGCGCCCCCTGGACTCAACGCAGTTCACGCGCTGGCTGGCGGCGCTGCTGTGCTGGCAGCCCATCCCGCCCGCGGGGCCCCAGAATAAGATGGTGAAGCCGCAGACGCTGGTGCTGACGCAGGAGCGCAAGGTTGACCGGCGGCGCAACTCGGACGCCACGCTGTCCAAGGATGCGGCGATCATCAAGGTTGGCAAGATGCTGCTGTGGCGAAAGGGCGGGCTGAACGGCGGGCTGCACCATCATGGCCATTCGGCGGGGGGGTCCGGGGGCGGCGGGAGTGGCAGCGGCGGAAGTGGGTCAGGGAAGGGATCGTCGTCATCGTCGTCCGGGAGGAGCAGCGGCGGGAGGGGCGGCGCGGCGGGCGTAACGTGGCAGCAGATATCGTGCACGCTGCAGGAGAATGGCGAGTTTAGGATGTATGCGGAGGCGGATACGACGCTGTTGGCGGTCATCATGCTACAGCAATTGTCGAGGTGTGCGGTGCAGCAGTTAGACCCAAGTATTCTGGATAAGGAGTTTTGCATCGCTGTGTATCCGCAGTACTCGCAGCTGTCGACGAGCGGGTCGCTGGCAAGGCCGGTGTATCTGAGCATCGACAGCCGAATATTATTTGAAGTGTGGTTTGTCCTGTTGCGCGCCTTCACAATGCCGGAGCTGTACGGGCCGGCCTGCATGAACCCGACCTCGCCGTCGACCAGCTCACGCGGATTAGCGGGCATCGTCGAGGGCCAGGATATGGGCGACGGCCTGGTGGACTCGTACCGCGTGCAGCGTAGCCTGTTTCTGCGCGTCGTCGAGGCCAAGATCACGATGCCCGGCGGCGGGCTCGATAGCCTGAAGGAGAACCTGGACTGCTACGCCGAGGTCATCCTAGACGGCGAGGTGCGCGCAAAGACGATGGTGCGCACAAAGACACACAACCCTTTCTGGCGTGAGGACTATGAGTTTCCCGACCTGCCGGCGAGGATGTCGGATGTGGGCGTCGTGCTGAAGCAGCGGCATCCAAGGTGGAAGACGAAGGGGTCGGGCACGGCGACGGGGTCGGGAGGAGGGTTTGGAGGTGGTTTGGGAGGAGTGAGTGTGCCCGGGAGTAAGGATGCGGTTATTGGCAGGCTGGATATATCGGATGAGCTGAGGTTCGAGGCGGATACGGAAGGCTGGTGGCCGCTGAGGTTTGAGAGGGACATAGAGGGCTGGTGGCCGCTGATGTCGTCGAATAAGGGCGCGGAGGAGAAGGTGGGCGAGATGTTTTTGAAGATTGGCATGGAGCAGTTGATTGTGCTCATGGCGCATGAGTATAAGGATATCTCAGATGTGCGTGTCTATTCTTCTTTTTCTGGGTATTGAATATGCTAATTCCTCCATTCTGTCTGTAGCTTCTGCACAACTTCACCAGCGGCATAACAATGGAGATGGCACAGGTCATCTCGCCCGACCTACGCCGCCTGGCCGACACTCTCCTGAAGATCTACCAAGTCAACGGCAAGGCCAGCGAATGGCTCATGTCCCTCGCCGAAGGCGAGATCGACGGCCTCCACAAGGAAACCATCCCCATGCGGCCCGGACTCGGGCGGCACCGCAACTCGGACGAGTCGTGCACCTCTGACCAAGACGCGCCACACCCACGGCGGGAAGTCTCAAAGTCGGCGCTGATGGATGCCAATATCCTGTTCCGCGGCAACTCGCTGCTGACCAAGGCGCTCGACTCGCACATGAAGCGGCTGGGGCGCGAGTATCTGGAGGAGACGCTCGGCGAGCATCTGTGGAAGATTGCGGACGAGGACACGTACTGCGAGGTGGACCCCTTGCGCATGGAGCCCGGGGAGAACCTGCCGAAGAATTGGAAGGTGCTGATGGGCATTGTGAATGGCATCTGGAGTAGCATATATAAGAGCCCGGAGAGGTGCCCGATTGAGCTGCGCAGGGTGCTGAAGCATATCAGGGCGTGTGTGGAGGATCGATATGGGGATCTACTGAAGAGTGTGAGCTATAGTAGTGTGTGTGGGTTTCTGTTTTTGCGGTTCTTTTGTCCGGCGATACTGAACCCGAAGCTATTTGGGCTGCTAAAAGGTGTGTATATCCATTCAATTGAGCCCCCAAAGGTTTTTTCTCTCTTTTTGTGGCAAATACTAATGATGCCCCCCTCAACAGATCACCCCGGCGTGCGAGCCCAGCGCACCCTCACCCTCGTCGCAAAGTCGCTCCAAGGCCTCGCCAATATGACCCCCTTCGGCGTCAAAGAGCCATGGATGGAGCCCATGAACGAGTTCCTGCACGCGCACACCACGGGCCTCCGCGACTTTGTCGACCACCTCACGAACATTCCGCCCACGCAGTTGTACGCGCAGGAGACCGTTCCGCCGTCGTACGCCACGCCCATCACGATCCTGTCGCGGCTGTCGCAGCCGTCAAAGGAGGGGTTCCCCTCGCTGCCGTTCCTCATCGACCAGCCGCGCGCGTTCGCGGCGCTCGTCGCAATGTGGCTCAAGTGGTGGCCAGTGCACCATGCAAAGTGCCCCGAGCACCATATTGAGGGCGATCTAGCACGGTTTCATGAGTTGTGTCTAGAGGTGAATGAGAGGATCCGCGTGTGTGTGGAGAAGGCGGAGAATGCCGAGAGGCCGTCGAGTTCGCTGTCAGCGAGGTGGGAGGAGGTGGCGGAGAAGGTGGCGGGCACGGGGGGTGGCCAGGGGGTCGGGCAGGTGCTGACGATGTTTCCGTTGTCGACGAAGGCGCATCGGGTTGTGGGGTTGGCGGCGGGGGAGGAGTGGGTGCAGGGTGGGGGTGGGGGATATGCGGGCGCGCAGGGCGGGCAGGGGAGGTCGAAAAGCAAGTTTATGAGTGGCTTTGTCGGCGGGATAAAGAAGAAGGTCAAGTCGAAGACGTATGTGGGCGATCATGATGAGGTATGACGATGGAACGGCCGTGGTGGGGGGTAAAAAAGTTTTTTTATATTTTTTATATCATATTCAGCGAGACTCTTGGGGTCTGGTACTTTCTTTTATTTTCCTTTCTTATTGTTTGTCGACTCCTCCTCTGTCTGAACCTTTTCCTTTTTATATTGATACTGGCATATAACATGTGTGGGCTCCACTCACTGTCCTAAGAGTGGATTTCTAACCCCCTTTCTTTTGTCTACTCTACCGGACTATCGCTATCACCATTTTCCCTTGTTTCTATCTTCTGGGTTTCATTTCTTTATGGGGATTCTTTTTTGATTTGCTATACTAGTAGTATTAGTTTATACCACACGCACGCGCACACTCATCCGCGCAGTTTGAGTCTCTTTCTTTCTTTTCTGTTTTTGGTCATTGGGAGGGGGAGTTCGTACCATATCATCATTACTGTTTTTTTTTTTTTTATATCTATTTTAGTATCTATTATTAACGATCGAGGGCGGCCTTCTTTTTTTCTATTTTCGCTTCTTTTCTTGTATTTTATCTGCAAATATCTCTTTTGTCGTGTGCTAAAAAAGGGTCTTCTTTTTTCATCAGCTGTTTTTTATTTTTCGTTTTTGGTAGGAGGGGGGAGTGGGGGGAAGGGCCGGCGGGGATGGATGGATGGATGGATGGATGGGGTGTAGGGTGCACAGGGGGGGTGGATTAACGGAGTAACTCTTTTTTTTTTTCAAGTATTTTTATTTTATTTATTTACAACTTTTTTGTTTGTTTTGGCGGCTTTCTTGTTGGGGTTTTTGTCTTTGTGTTGGAAGGATGTTTGGCTTTTGGCTTTTTATGATGCATGGGTGATGATTGGCAATTGGTGGTGTACTGACGGACCTTTTTTTTATTATTTTTTATTTTATCGCTATCTCTACCTCAATAGAGGCGCGGATTAGCGTTGGAGGAGCAGATCAACTGGGCGGGCAGAAGGCGAGAGAGGACCCGGGGGCGGGGGGATGGGTTTTTTCTACAGTTTTTTTTTTTTATATCTTTATTATTTTTACTATGTCTGTACTTTTCAAGGAGCTCATTAAATCAGCTAGCTACATGTAGTTAGTTAGTTAGCTTTAGAAGGGGCGGAGGATTTCGACCTCGAGTTCGATTTCGATTTCGAGTTCGATGAGGCAGCTAGGCGGCTGCGCTGGTAACTTAATGGGATAGCTAATTTGGCCCGTTTTATATTTATATCTACTAGCTGGCCTGGTGTGCATGATCGCAGCGTCTAGACAGTCCCACACTGTGCAGAGACTGCTGGGCTGTCGATAACCTTAAAGACGCAGCGCCTGAGAGAAGAGTAATACCACAGCATTACAATATAGATGTGGTGATGATAGAGAGACATCATTTAGTGTAGCTCTTAGATTGTCAACTAGTCCTTCAAACAATTAAGAGTTTTCGGAATTAGCACGAAGATAAAAGCTCTATATATGACGTCTCTCCAAGATAATCGAACAGATCTAACTATCCACAGCTTGTAATTGCAATTCTATGAATCACCTTTCTATCATTTCCGTTATTTCCACATCAATCAAGTGAGTGTAGATAGCCTGTAAGAGATTCTTCAGTGTTTTGTAGTGGCCAAGATGGAAAATGCTGACGGGGATTTCAATAGTATGTATGTCACAAGGGAAATGATCACCATGACCACTTCTGCTTATGTCAGAACCCACTCACCTGCGGATATCCCCGTTCCCGTCACGTGCTTTCGTATTTCCCAAGCTCTCGTCAACAATTCCCAGTCCACAACCTCTCCATCTTCATCCCAATCCCATAAATCCACCCACATACCTCACCGCCATCACCAAAATCTCACCACCACCACGAAACATCCATCTTCCCCCAAAAGACACAAACACAGACACAAAAACAAGACAACACAAAAAAACACCATGGACATCCCCATGCTCGACATCCCCGACTCCCCCCCACCCACCTCCATCACCACCCCCACAATCCCGCAAAAGCGCCCCTCCGCCCCCACCACCGACGACGCCGACGCCCTCCTCCCCTCTCGCAGCAAGCAGCCCCGCGAGAAGAAGGACTCCTGGAAGAAGAAGGAGGCCTCCGCCGCCGCCGCCTCCAACACCGCCCTGACCACTGCTGGAAGCTCAACCTCCACCAATGCTGCAGCAGCCACAGGGACGGCCTCGGGGAAGCACACGACGGGCCACAACACCCCCGGCGGCGCTGGTGGCACGGGGGCGAACGCGGCGAGCTGGCCGACGCTGAATAGATGGCGTCTGCCGCCGCCGAAGGAGCAGGACTATTTTGGCCATAGGGCACCGCCGATGATGCCCGTTACGGAGATTCCGGACCTGCCGGAGGAGTTTTATGTTGTTAATGACCAGTCTGTCCCCCTCTTCCTTTCCTCTCGGAGTGATTTTGTGCAATTGGAGCACTGAACGACTGACTGACTGACTGGTTTGACAGCGCCCTCAACCGCCGCGGCTTCCGCTACGTCCCCTGCGAAGCCTCCCGCCTCCTCCCCACCGTCACCTACCGCCAATCCGAATACGAGCCCTTCACCCCGCGCATCAACTACGAAGACATGAACGCCCAAGTGCTCGTCAACGCGCCAGGCACCGCCATCACCACCTCAAAGGGCTGGCGCATGGCGCGCGCCAACATCGGCGTCCGCGAAGGCGACTGGTACTACGAGTGCAAGATCCTGCGCGGCATCCCGTCCCCCACCGCGCCACCAGGCACCTCCAACAGCGGCGGACACGTGCGCGTCGGCTGGGCGCGGCGCGAGGCGCCGCTCGACGCGCCAGTCGGCTTCGACGGCCACTCGTACGGGCTGCGCGACGCGAGCGGCCAGAAGGTGCACATGAGCCGGCCCAAGGACTTTCTCGGCGCCGACTTTGTGACGGGCGATGTGATTGGGCTGCGGATCTGTGTTCCGCCGCTGTCTGTGCAGCGGGGGCTGAGCAGCGATGCGGTTGCGCGGAGCGCGGATATCATCCGCGACCGCATCCCGATCCGGTACAAGAACCAGCTGTGGTACGAGCAGTTTGAGTACCAGCCCACAAAGGACATGGAGGAGCTGATGAACCCGTCGCCGGGGACGAAGCCGTCCGCGCCGCCCAAAACGCTGCCGGGCAGCTGGATCAAGGTGTATCGTAATGGCGAGTACGTGGGTACGCCGTGGGAGGACCTGTATGCGTTTTTGCCGCCGGCGTCGAGGCCGTCGGCGGCGATTGGCGGGAGGGAGCTGGATGATGGGTCGTTGGGCTACTATCCGGCGGTGTCGGTGTTTAGGGGCGGGGTGGTGGACACGAATTATGGGCCCGACTGGTGGTGCCCCGTGGAGGGGTTGAAGGAGGAGGGGTGTCGCCCGATGTGTGAGCGCTATGCGGAGATGATTGCGGAGGATGCGTTGTGGGATGTGGTGGATGAGGTGCATTTGCTGTTTGAGGGCCCGGGGCCGACGACGGTGGCCGCGGCGGCGGCGCCGGTGCAGGTGAAGGAGGAGATTAAGGAGATGGTGATGGAGGATGAGTAGTTAGACAATGGACTGGATTGGATCGGACTGGGCATTTCTTTTACTGATATTTCCTACTTCTTTTGAGTGACTGACTGGCTAGCATGGGTGTTACTGGACCTTTTATCTTTTTTGATATTCTTTGTATAGTTCTTTTTTTTTCTTCCTTTTCTTCTTTTCCAGTAGTGTGTAATCCCCCAAAATTAAAGGCAAGCATAAATAAAAATAGAAAAGCATTTATTAATCATAAAGAAAAGAAAGAAAAAAAGAGCCTAGAAATTCATTACTCCATAAAACACAAAACCCCCCTCTATCTACCACCTTCCCCTTCCCCTTCCCCTCTTCCCCACTACTCCAAGTCCCTCCTCACCCCAAAGAAATAATTCCCCACCTTCTCGCCCCCCTTCACCTCCTTCCAGCCCAACCCTGGGAGGTACATACATCCCATAGTGACCATCCCCCCACCGCTCCCCCAGTTCTTTTGGGCGCGGAAGAAGCCCTCGAGCTCCTCCGCGTTCAGGTACTTGTTCCAGTCGTGCGTGCCGCGCGGAACAATCCCCAGGACGTCTTCGGCCACAAAGACCGTCGTCAGGTACGAGATCCAGGAGCGCGAGATTGTGGAGAGGCACAGCCAGCCGCCGGGGCGCACGTGCGACATGGCGGTGTAGAGGAAGGCGTGCGGGTGTGGGACGTGTTCGATTACTTCCATCATTGTGACCTGTGGTGGGGGTGTTAGTTATGGTTTGGCAAGTTTGAGGGAGGAAGGGGGAGGGGAGAGGGAAAGTGGAGAGGGGTGGTTATCGACGGGGCGAGACGGGAAAAGCGTGGAGTGGTCATTGACCGAAGTGAAAGAAAGCTGCAGGACAGTCCTTTCCCTCCCTCCCTTCCTCACTCTCACCCATCCCACCACAACCTCTCACTCGTCCCACCCGTCCCAATTACCCCCCTCCCCCCCTCTCCTCTCCCCCACCAAAAAGCAAGAAGAAAACCCACCACATCAAACCCCCCCCTCTCCTCCCCCTTCAACCGTCCCCCCAACTCCTCCACCACACAATTCTCATACCTCAACCTCCCCCCTTTCACCAACCCCGGATCCATCCTGCGATGCGCCTCCGCCACCTCCAACACACCACTACTCGCATCCACGCCCACCACGCTCCTCGTGCTCTTCAGCCTCGCCAGAGCCTCCGCCAATATCCCGCCCCCACAGCCGATATCCAGATACCGCAGCCCCCCTCCTCACTCTCGCGGTGGCCCTGCACAGCCGCAATGGGGTCTGCACCAACGCTCTCGGTGCCCCGCGCGCTGGGCGTCGGCGGAACGGGGGTGCCGCGCAGAAGGCAGGTCTGGATGAAGTGCAGGCGCAGCGGGTTCATGAGGTGGAGGAGCCGCGAGGAGCCGTGCGGGTCCCACCATGTGGAAGCGAGGCCGTCAAAGTGTGAGATCTCGGTGGGATCGACGGAGGTGCCGCTGCCGGTGGAGTGCTGGCGGGAGAGGGGGAAGGCGAGTGGGGCCCGCCGGAGGGGCGTGCTGAGGGGGAGGGTTTGGGGGAGGCGGCGGAGGAGGCGGGATGACATTGTTTTCTGCTTTTTGGGAGTTTTGGGCGTTTTGGTTGGCAGTGGGGCGGGGTTGGTGATAAGAGTTGGAGATAGTTATCGTGATTGTTACTTACTATGGAGGTGAGGTAACAGGACCCCTAACCCTGAGGTGCGATTGAGGGGAATGGCTGATGATAATTGTTGGCATTACATGAGAATGTCTTGGATTCTTCCTCTTTCCCGGTTCTCTTTTCACGGATTCCTGGATCTGGAATTGAGGCTTCGGGAGTGGAAATGTGACGATTCACATGTTTCAATTCGCATGTCTCACTTGGCCGGGAGTGTCTTGTCTTATCAATTGACACTAACGATGCTTCTTTCTACCAATTCTACCTCTATGCACGCCCACGGCAAAACGAAGCCAGTCAAACGCCATCTACTGAATACTCCTCAGCTCATTCCCCCTTGCAAACTCCACCCCCCTCTCCACCACCCCCACACCCTCTCCGCCACCACCCCAACCTCCGCCCCCGCATCTACGACCCCCCAATCGCCGGCATCCCTTTCATCTCCCCTCATCATGCGAAACATCTCCCTGACCCTCCTCTGCACCTCCGGCACCTCATACCGCTCCTCCCCGAAACCCCCGCGCTTCGCCGCCTCCCCCTCGTCCAGGTCCATAAACACGATCACATCCGGCCGCGGCAGCCCCACCTCCGGCCCGCGACAATACTCGTAGTCAAGCCCCTTAGCGGCGCTGAACACGACGCCCGAGTACATGTAGCGGTCGAGAACGACGGTCACGCCTGCGGCAATGTCGGTACGGATGGAGTGTGCGAGCTCCCAGCGGTTGGCGGAGAAGAGGAGGTGGATGGTGTGGTCGTCGATGTCGGTCGCTGAGGTCAGGTAGGAGTTGATTAGGGTGCCGATTGTGGTGGTGCGGTCTGGCTTGGTTAGCAGGTGGAGCTCCGGGCCCGGGGTTATGGGAGTGAGGCGCGGTACATACCTGGGAATTTCTGGAGGCGCACTTTGTGCCCGGATTGCTGCAGACGCTCGACGAGGAGGGCACATTGGGTGGATTTTCCGGCGCGGTCGAGGCCTTCGATGGCTATGAGGATGCCTCGTGGGGGGGCGGTGGCGGTTTCGGTGGATGCCATATTTGGATATTTGGTTTATTCTAAATGTGGACGACGTTGAGGGTTCGAGAGCTGTCAAGTATGTGCGGTTACCCTACTTAGGAGCTCTGGAGCTCTGGGGTCGGGTTTGGAAGCTTGTAATGTTTCCTATGAGTGGGTTGGTTGTGATTATATTGATATTCGTTGGGGTGAGTATGTCGTTGTAGAACATTGGAGCTAACGTGGTGTTAGATATTGGTGAAGAGATGTTGCCAGAGTTTCGTTACGGAGTTTCACTAGTAAATTGTTATATAAAAGGACCTATCCCAGTTGCAGGCCTACGGTGACCTATGAGAGGCCAGGACGAGAGACTTCAAGGACCTAAAGCCGGAATACAACACTGGAGGCCTTCCCAACAATGGTCCCCGTAATTACTGGTAATCCATGGAACGGTCTCAAATGGCAAGGAACTCTACACCTGCGAGTCAGTTGAATCCAACACTTTCGACACCCGAGTGATAATTGATGATGGAGAAATATCCATATCTTCTTTCGCCAACAGATATTATACACATATTCTGTTGATGATGCCCTGATTTTGTATTTATAAAGAACCACCATTCCATTTACGTTCTTGCAGCTAATCCTGCACCTAAACTAGGTTTTTAACACGACTTGTCTTAGAGAACATCTTAGCTTCCAGATTCGTCATATTTCTAGTCTCTGTGCTGAGAGTTTAACGAACCCGAGGTTTCAGTATGGTTTTATGGTTCCAGGGTTGCGGCCTGTTCCAATCGATATTAATGTCGATCGTCGGGCTCTCTTAAGCGCAATACGTTATAGGTGTTGTAGGTACAGATTACTGCCAGTTCAGAACATCAAATCAAGCAAACAATCAAATAATACCCTCAGCCTCTATAGAGACCTTAGGAAATTATTGAGCTTACGCTGACGAGCGGAGCTGTGTCTAACATCCCCTCATAGTTTAAACATATATTGCTATAGACCTTTCTTTTCAATAGAGGAGGTTCGTGTCGTTGTGTAGTAATATCCCCCTTAAGATTCTAGGCGGTAGGTACTTTGAAGCTGAAGCTCTGTTGGCCGATCACATTCTATCACTCGAGCCTTGGCAAGTCTCTGGGCTTGTCCCTCCCGATGCAATGGTTCCACCACAGATTATGTCGTAATATCGATAGTGCAGGGGCTCTGTAGCACTCGGGCTTAACATGCCTAGATCACATGTCCCTTGGTAGCTGATGTCTTCTAGAGTCACACATATTGAGTCCCTGCGGCCAATTATTAAGCCCCGGGGATGATTGGTTATCTAAAGAGTTCATAGACTTAGTTAGTGGCTCTTACGATGCCTCTAAATAGAGGATATTCCTTGCTGCTATTATGGCTTAAAGCTATAATTGAACAGAATATCTTCTATTTAGGAGTCTCTCTCCAGTGAGCATGTGCGTCTATTTGGTTACTCTAGGACTGCATAGAGCCAGATATATATGGGGTTCCAGCGTATGCTCTCTTTGAGTATCAGGCAATCCATGGCCAAAGCCGAAGATAGCGAGCAGAGATAATATTCTGAATCTCCTATTCTCTTCTCCCTGTTTACCTTTCTTCCCCGAAATTCTGATACCTTCCAGTCAACCGGACACCAATTAGATGCACCCCAAAAATACCGGTGTTGGAAGAAGATTATTTCCTAAAGCTCTCACAAGCCAACACGTGCATGCATACCTATCGTCGTCCCGACCTGCAGCAAAGGCACCGGGTTTCAGATAGCTTTAAACGGATGTCGTGAAACCATTGGATCAAATATCTGTATCCATGTAGGTTTTAGATTAAAGTTATTCCCGCGGGTACCTCTCCTCGGAAGGCGCGTCTATATTCCATATACAGGAGCCGGCTGCCACCTGGGCATTATATTATGCTTCTGCGCCGTAAAGTAATTAATAGCCAGTAAAATCCTGCAGTGCATAGATGCTGTATATCACCATGCTAAGAGAGATATCCCCTTTAAAACGTGCTTCATTGGAGAAACAAGGTTGAGTGCCCATGTATATGGAGCAGCTGTTATGTGTTTAGATGCAGGAGATCCCGAAATCAATGTGGGGATAGGCAGTGGTATGGGAAAAGCCGAAACTACATGTATCAACGATTGAAGACCGGTTGTAACGGTTACCCGGCACAGCAAAGCAAGGGTCGTTTCCCAGCATTTTGGAATACGCCTAGGGCTAACTTCCAAGTTGAAAAGTTTTCTCTGGGCGAAGTCAAGGTAGGTGCAGGGTGACACCAAATGCTGTATGACCTCAGAGAATTGATTATCGTTTTCGTCTTTGCGGGGCACGTACGGCATTGATACGGCTTGACCGCTAAGGAAAGCCAAAACCGCCCAGCGAATTCGAATTGAGTGTTGTAATATTGCGAATCACTTCCTCTTAGATCGCTCAATTCCTTAGTAGTCGTTCGAAACCCGTGTAATTAAATTCTTCTGGGGTCCAAAGACTTTAGAAATAGAAGAATGAATTAAACAAAAAAAAAAAAAATAGAAATAGAAGAGATCAGCATGAACCTTTAAGGCAAGACCGGTGTCTGGCAAAAATACCTCGTTATATTATCAAGCCAATCGTTTTGTACCCCGCTTTCTGCCCAGCCAGATTAAAACTGTTGATAGGCTAGAGGGAATCCTTGTAAACCTCTTTAACTGATGGCAGAGGAACTGTTAATACAAACGTTTGTGAGCACTGAGAGGTGCTCTACAACGGCACGTTCCCCCCCGAACAAAGACTTGTGGATGCATATCATGCGTCCATGGAAAGACACGGCTCCCGTGGACTCTTCCTCGGAGAACGGAGGCCAGAGTAGCTCTCTTGTGTGCCTTTGAGGACAGGAATTATTGTAAGGTGGTTACGTACTTATCATCGTTATCCGGGTGCTTATTAACTGGCCGAGTGATATTAAATGACGCCTAATAAAAAAGAGTATCCTGGTAAATCTTTACTAATTTTGGTAAGGTTGCGGGGGGGGGGGGGGGGTGGGGACGTAATACTGGTGGTATATAAGTTCTCTTGCCCCTCCTTCCCTCTCCCATCTTCTCCCACTCTTTCACACTCCAATCATTCGGATATCTTTGAAACACTACAACAGGTTCGAGCTTTTGCATCATCCACATCCAATGGCAGGTAGAAATATTCTTACTAAATTTTCTAGATAACAACCCAACCCAATGTACGTCGGAGACTCTTACGGTGTCGACGGGGAAGGCGATGGGTCTTTTTGAAAGAATATATCATATGGTCAAGGTAGCTATTATAGAAGAGCATTGCGGGTGTTCGGTCGCTTCCTTCAGGCATTGGCTGCTCTATGAGTGGTGAATGCAAGATGGTTGGGACCGTTCTGAGATTATACCGTACAAGAACTTGATCTAGATAATTCTAGCGAAAGGAACATGCTTCTTCGTCCCCAATCGTCCCATTCTCGTGTAAGTCGAGATTGCTGACTTGGTGTAGAACCATGTCTACTGACAAGATCACCTTCCTCCTTAACTGGCATGCCACCCCCTACCATGCCCCGGTCTTCCTTGCTCAGAAGTTGGGATACTTCAAGGAAGAGGGCATCTCAGTTGCTCTCCTTGAGCCCAACGACCCATCAGGTAAGCCTTTTATAAAAGCTAATTGTTCTTTGTATCAGAAGATTAACATAAAGATAGATGTCACCGAGATCATCGGCAGCAACAAGATCGATATGGGTTTCAAGGCCATGATCCACACCCTTGCCGGAAAGGCCCGTGGATTCCCTATCATGTCCATTGGATCCCTTCTTGACGAGCCCTTCACTGGTGTTGTCTACCTCAAGTCCAGTGGTATCACCACCGACTTCAAGTCCCTCTACGGAAAGCGTATTGGATACGTCGGGGAGTTCGGAAAGGTAAATTAATCCTATAACCAAAATCAATTGACCCTCAATTGCTAATTAATGATGCCTCTAGATCCAAATCGATGAGCTCACTAAGCACTATGGAATGACCCCCAACGACTACACCGCCATCCGCTGCGGGATGAACGTCTCCAAGGCCATTATCAACGGTGATATTGATGCCGGTATTGGTCTTGAGAACGTCCAGATGGTCGAGCTTCAGGAGTGGCTCTCTTCCCAGGGACGCCCTACCGATGACGTCCAGATGCTCCGTATCGATGAGCTCGCCGAGCTCGGATGCTGCTGCTTCTGCTCCATCCTCTACATTGGTTTGTTGCCGCGGGCCTCCCAGTTACAAATATATAGACTGTGTTAACAAATCTGTCTGTATGCAGCCAACGAGCAGTTCATTGCCGCCAACCCTGAGAAGGTCAAGGCCTTCATGAGGGCTTGCAAGAAGGCCACCGACTTTGTCCTTGCCGAGCCTGAGAAGGCCTACGCCGAGTACATCGACATGAAGCCCATCATGGGCACCACTCTCAACCGCAAGATCTTCGAGCGTTCATTCGCCTACTTCTCCCAGGACCTCCAGAACGTCAAGCGTGACTGGGTTAGTACCAATACCTCTCCTGCGTGCAAACAACAAATACTAACCATCGAATAGACCAAGGTCACCAACTACGGAAAGCGTCTCGAGGTTCTCCCCGCTGACTACCAGCCCAACTACACCAACGAGTTCCTCAGCTGGCCCCTGCAAGGCGAGTCTGCCGACCCTCTCGGTGACCAGAAGAAGATGGCTGCCCACCAGGCTGCTATTGCCCAGAACGGTGGATGCAGGAGGTGCGGTGATGCCGTTGCCCCTGCCAGCTTGGTCTCCGCCTAGATGGTCAATTAGTTAGTTAGCTTTTTTTTTTTTGCTTCTGATCGAACTTGATCAGATGTATCGTTCAATTGAAGTTTTTTTGATTAATTTTGTGCTTGTGAATCGTGATTGTGACCTGATCCCATTGGCAAGGCTCGCCCTGCACAACTGGATAAACTGGCATATGCGAACCAAACCGCTACCATTTCTGAAATTCTGAATGCAAATATGTCTGGGCGAACGATCCCTACATACAGATTAGGGCCGGACAGTGAAAAACAATTCTCCGAGCTTATTAAATAAACCCTTATCCCCAAATCGGAATATCTCCGGCGCTCGGAATCCGGCTCGTCCAACTAACCCGAAAAACAATTGGACTTGACTAAGGCTAGGCTCTTATCTGTTATCGACATGCTACACCCTCTCAAAACACCCGCGTCTGATGATTGGTTTCCTCCATAGATAACCAACCTGAAAATCCTCTGAATACGACAGCGATTGAGCGCTTGTCCAACTATGACTTCAAGTAGCAAGATACGGTTATGCCATTCCTTAACTACCCTAATATGCGCTAAAACTAAGCCAATGTGATATCCCACAAACATCATTCAAATACGTAAAACCAACAAAAAGGCCATCGCTAGTTGTCA
Source organism: Morchella importuna (assembly GCF_003444635.1). Taxonomy (NCBI): domain Eukaryota; kingdom Fungi; phylum Ascomycota; class Pezizomycetes; order Pezizales; family Morchellaceae; genus Morchella; species Morchella importuna. Next base: position 223,391 of record NW_025763443.1, on the reverse strand, counting down.
TACCCGGATACATAGGGCATAACCAAGCGACACCAAGATCGACTCTTTACTCCGTAAATCATGCCTGCAACTCGTTACTCCAGAATGAAATTTCAAGAAAGAAAAATCGCAGCTAAGAGATTTATCTCTAGGAGAGTTGCTTTATCCCTCTTTACCCCCGCCATAGCCATACAGCAAGAAAAAGATGCAAACGCTCAAAAAGAAAAGGAAAGGAAAAAAGGATAAGGAAAAATATGAGTACAAGATAAAGTTAATCACCCCTGCTCATCTCCCAAACTAAACCGGAACTAAAAATAAAGGAAATGCATGAATGTTAAAGATGTAGCTTCTTAGCACTCGAGCATTGGATAGTGGCTAGATCATTCAGTGGTAGCTTTGTACAATATCGTGGTCACATACTAATAATCCGCACAATCAGTCTCTTTTCAATCATTGGCTTTCTGTCAAAATGTACCTTCTTCCTGTATCTCGTGGTAGCGCTCACAGCAAGAACCTGCTGTTTGATGCTACTGGTAGCAAGATGGTTTAGCACGACATGGTTCGGGATGCCCAGTACACTGGCATCATCCTTCATTGCGCCGTTCGTATTCAAGATGACTTTTTGGAGCATCATCGGCAGACTCGGGGGTGCCGGTATATCACCCTCATTCGATCCAATCTTTCTTCCATGGTCCTCATCGTCACCATACCCGTCGATAAAATCTCTAAGGAAGCCAGGTATCTCGTTTGTGTAACGCTTATTGGCCTTTACGAGTCCCGCCATGATGTTTTGTTGATGTGGAGGGTGGTCTGTGTGGTGATGACCATGAGGATGAGCATTTGGTGAATTAAGGGATTCTGGCGTCAGTTGACGGCCAAGAGGAGGCATGTCGTCGGCATTGACCTCAAGGTAATTGACAAGGATGCCGGTATGATCGACAGCGGTAGGAAGGGCATCGGATGTGCGCATATCCCCGTCGACGATGAATTTAAGGTGGTGTGTTCCGGGGGGGAGAGGAACGACAGCCGACCAGTTATCATCGTTTGCGCTAGGAGACGGGGGTGGAGAGTTTAGCATGTGTGATTTTGAGGTAGATCTCCACATGTCGAGGTGTATAAGAGGGGAATGGGGTGAAGGGAGTGAAGATATAAGGGTCGAAGGACATACCTTCTGCTGAGTTTGAAGCGTTTTCTCCAGTTGGAAAAGGTCCCGGTAACATATACCCTGTCCTCGTTGGCATGCGGCCATTGTATAAGTGTGGGAATCGTCCTGGTATCTGCCACATCGACATCGTCTTCATCGATAGTGGCAGTCGATGCCATGCTGCCTCTCCTCGGCATTCCATCCGCACCCACTCCAGCCACAGACGGCGGCAGCGCAGACCCTGGGGGGATATCATCATTACCAACCGCCCTACCGGAAGCAATCGTCAACGGCGTACTCGGGCAGTCTTTCTTGTGGGGACCAATATGGGAGCTTTAGATGAGGTGTCATCGTCATCGGGCAGCGGCTTGGGGTTCCAATTTGCGTTCGCCCCAGACCCGGAAATAGTCTCGGCGATGCTTTCCCTGCGGGAATACCTGGGATCGGGATTCCGCGCGGATAAATTATCCTCGTTTTGAGGACCTACACCTGCGGGTAGGGACGTGGGCTGGTGCCTTACGGAAGCAAGGGGCTGAAGGCTATTCCTTCGACCACTTTTATTCCGGGACGCGTCAGACGCGTTGGAGACGGCACGGGCAGGAAGGTTAGCTGCAGGCGGCGATGACTGGGCAGAGGTGGGAGACGAGTGCGATGATTGATGGAAGAGATGATGGTGATGTTGGTGAGCCTGTGGAGGAGGCTGCTGCTGCTGCTGCTGCTGCTGTTGCTGTTGCTGCTGCTGCTGCTGCTGCTGCTGCGGGGGACGGGAGGGGTTATTGCCCATGGCTACTTTGTTGCAGCGGGGTGGTAGGGGGGGTCTGTTCAGTGGTAGGCTGAAGGGAATTCTTGATAAGGCCTATCCCGAAGTTGGTGATATTTGGGGGAGGGGAGTTAGAGCTGTTTGCTGGGAATAGCAGATGTGATGGATGGTTGTGGTGATGCAGGTATGTAGATTAGGCCAAGGCAGGCAGGTGTGTCACGACGTTGAGATGGATGGAGGTGGAGAGGGGGGGGGGGGTGTGGTTGTTGCTCGTACTAGTGGTGGAACGGTTGGACGAACGAACGTAATGCGAATAATGAAACGAGTGAGAGCTCTTAATTAATTATCGATTAGATACAATTCCAGGGCGACGGTAGCAGTAATCAATGCACGCAGAATACAAGTATGAGATAACAAAACTCTTGCAGCGGCAGCTGATTGATATTGATATCCACTTCATTTTGTATGGGCCTGAGAAGTTACACTGCGTGATTGTTTCTATTAAGGCTACTAGTACTATGCTGCTACATGTACTTATCACCATGTCACACTCAGACTTCGGTACTCTATGTACTCCTACTGCTGTCCATATTGGCAAAGAACTCAAGACGCAATTCTAGAGTTCTTCAGCGATGTGCTGCGACGGATATATGTATGTGCAGCGTGCTCTGCGCTCCGCCCATTGCATTAACAGCAGGGAGGCATCGGACAGCTCGGCTAAGAAGCTCTTCCCTTCTCCCCCGCCAAGTTCCCCACAAAACTCCCCGGTCAGCTTGGCGCATCCCCGGGGAATTCAGCCTGTAATAGGCACTCAGTTATTACCAAGTGCAATTAATTGCAAAGAAAGCCTTCATGCGCCCGATTAGTTCTTAATAATAATAAAGTACAGGCGTCAATTTCGCGCAAAACATCGACCGATGGTGAGCGTGAGGTGTTTAATCTGTGCCGTGGATGATCATGACGTATAGAACGTGGTTCTTGCAGTGCCGAGGCAATAATGGGTTATGTGCATGCATAATCACTCGTGGGTTAGGGTTAATTGAAAGTGATATAACATCGAGTGTTGAGGAAGGGATTTTGTCTGGAGGAAAGTGCTAATCCTAAGCTGTCGTTCGATTGGGGTTACTATGGGTGGAACGAGTCGAATACTGAAAACCATACTGGCATGTAAGGCTATGGTTATGAAAGCGTTCCAGGCGGATGGATTCTGAGCCATTGCGGTGACTACAAAGCTCTGAGAGTGAGAATGAATTATATCAATTGGCCTCGTGTGCAAATACCACGATTGTTTCGGGTAATTACAGCTGCACATCCCAACTCGATTGATAATGAGGAGCAATGTTTCCCTTCGCTTGTTAATCCCGATCATGATGAACATGATATTATTATATACTCTCAATATATTCAGGGCGAACCTTTAAAAGGTGTGTTGATGTTTGGATCTTGGTTGAAAACCTGCATATACATACCAGTGGTAAGGCAAGTATACCGAGCTAACCAATCTAGGGCCTGAAGCACTCTCGATGTGGAAACCTTATTTATTTCGTCAGGCTCTTGTAAACCAGTGTTGTGTAACAATGCGTATATACAATACCTACATGTACTTTCCCGATGTTCGCGATTGAAGAAATATACCAAGAGATTTATGCGGGTCACGATGCTTCATGGTGAAACAGAACGATAGAAAAACCAAGAGTGGCGAGTAGCACTTAAGCTTGCAATCCTGATAAAGTAGTTCGACCACAGGCCCACCAATATTGTGAAACTGTAAGTTTTAGAAAAGGGATGAATACCGGGACCCGTCATCTCATTAATACGGCCCACGACTAGACCGCGATTTTCTACTGTTTGTTGGCTTGGTATTGCCGGAATTAGCAGGGGTAGTATATAATGGGTGATTCCTATATACGGTCTATGTCCGCGGCCGCCGGTATGCCCGCCTTCTATTAATTCCAGTCACGCCACAGTCACGCTTTAAATTTATTTGTCACGTGTATGTATATGCTTCATATGATCATATATACCCCCCGTACTATGCTGTGAAATAGCCACTAAAGTAGATATTTACTAAGGGACCGGGTCTAGGAAGATTGTGTACTTCTATTTAAGTCTGTAATTCCGGGTCCTATATTAAAATAAGGTTATATACAGCGCGAATATATGGATTTTCAGTGCAAAATCCATGGTACCGCTATGCATGCGTTTTCACGATACGTTAATCATTAAATGGTCGGGTATCGTTGCAACCAAATCCCTACTAAGGATGAGTAGTAGGCAACTTTTACTCGGTAGTACACCTAACCCTCATTCCATGAACCTCTTTTGCTGTGAAGGCACCTTCTGTCATAACTCCTCTTATATATACTTATTCTAGTGCCTCCACAGTCTGTAGGTAGGTAGCTAGGTTTTCTGCATATCACTACGCCATCGTGGGCCTAATATGTCTCCCTTTTTGCACTGACGAACGAAGGGATATGGTGGACGCCGCCTTGCAATACCAGAATAAAACAAATCTTGACTGATCTGAGACTTACTAAAAACGCCAAGAATACTGAGAATTATCAAATAACTCCCAGGGAATGAATCAATTTCGATTTCAAAAGCTCTTCATAGAGCTATGTGTCTTCTCCCCCCCCGCATCCACATATGAACCGTTTCTCTATTCCGGTGAGAGTGGATGCGAATTAAACGTCGGGGTCTATTCCTTGAGAAAGGTTGGGTGTGTATTCCTCATACCCGGCCCTCGCACGTACCCTCTTAAACAAACGCAAATATCAATGAAAGACATGTGTCTTCGATTTCAAACACGTGAATGTCCACGCAAACCCTCATGGCGGCTGCCTCATTTGATGCATACATGTAAAACAATGGTATAAACAAGTTTAATTTCTGTCTACTTACATCTAAGCACTCATTTGCAGAATATATTATGCCGTATTTATGTAAGTAAAGATACGTGTACCTATAGTATAAGGGGAGCCCGCACCGATAACAAAGAACCACATCTGTACGAAGATGGGCGTACAACATTCTATTTACAGTCACAACCATGGTTGCCACGAGCTAGCTGCTTACGCTTATACCCAATACAGTCGAGTGACATTCTATGAATACGCTAGACCACAATCAAGGGCTAAGTACATGTATCCTTCGCTTACGATTGTATTGTGTAAACAGCTGTATACAATATGATAACTAACTCAATTGATCAAGGTTCATCTTCACCTCTATCATGTCACGAAACCCAACTTTCAACCACCTCCACTTTCAACCACCTCCACTTTCAACCACCTCCACTTTCAAACCCACAATCACTTTTTTTCCTTTCAAGAAACATGTAGGTTCCAACATACATAACGCACCCCTCCAATTAAGCCATGTATACAACGAAGCCTGTACCCCACCTGCTCTGTACTAGCCAAGTAGCTTACACCTCTCGTCCCCTCTCAAGTCTTCGCATACTCATACCCACACCACCACCAAAAGCAATGATGCGGCAACCAAAACCCCGCAAACATGGGCGAAACAACTCCTGCCAACAGGCATATGGCAGTTGCACAAACAGCTTTGTGGTCCCTCTGATTCCATGGCCATTTCCGACTCCTCAATCCACTCCAGCGCCATGGGTGGTCGAGAAGGACGAGAGGCCGGCTGTGGAGGAACCAAAACCAATACCTGTTGTCCGTCTCTCTAGTGATACTACGGCGTCTTCGAGTAAGGTTGAGGCAAATAAGATTGAGACATCAAAAGTAAGTCACTATTTAGAGCCATTAAGAAAGCGCGTTGAGACCCCCGCACCGAGACTCGAGGCTCAAACGCGTGTCGTCATCAATCTGTCATCCATCGTGAAAAGCTTACACACCCCACGTGATAAATATTTCTGTCCCTTCGATACTCCCAATTCTATTGTCCTTCTGAAGGATTATACTAACACTTCTATCTACAGCCATCGTTGTCACCCGAACTCCAGGCCGCAAGAGAACGAGCCTTAGCATCGCTCAAGGCCGCACGAGCAATCCGCTCTCAGTCTGAAGAGAGAGAGAAAGAAAAGGAAAGGGAGAAAGAGGCGGCGCTACAAGAACTTTGGAAACAATCTAAATCCGAGTTTATCGAGTTCTCTTCACGACGACGGAAACAATTTAAAGAAAGCGTAATTGAAAACCAGAAACTCCAGCACAAGAGGGCTAGAGACATGGAATGGGCAGCAATTACGAGACGAGTTAAGCGTATCGAGACCAACATACGAAAAGAGCGAGAGAGAGAAGAGAGGCAGAGAGAGATGGAGGAGAAGCAGAGAGAGGTGGAGGAGAGGAAGAGAGAGATGGAAGAGAGGCAGAGAGAGGTAGAGAGGAAGCGAAAGATTGAATTGGCGGAAGAGATTTGGAGGAAAGAGAACGAAGATGTTGTGGACTATGTTTGGGAGCTGTGAGGACTGTATTCGTTACGTTATCACCTCCAGTATTTTTTCGTTGTTTATATTTCACTCCTGTTTGTTTATATCTTACCGCGCTGTTGTTTTTTCTGTTTCCTGATTGATGGAGCTTAGGTTACGCTTGGGATGGATTTTATTATTTTGTTGAATATTCTCTTCTTTCTCTTATCCTGCTTTCTTTTGGGCATTTTCTTAGCCATGACTTTATTTTGGTTTCATGTACAGGTTTGGGAGTTGGTTCGATCATGGGGAGTAGACAAAAGGCCCGGCATTACTGCGCGTGAGCACTAGCTCACGCGTACTCATCAGCTGCGTGCTATAGAAGGCAGTTAACAGCGATGGGCTATAACGAAATATAGCAAATTTATTCAATCATAATTTGTGAGCGACTGATATTGGCAAGTGAATTCTCATGGGCTTTATTAAATTATGGAGAATAGCAGTCTTTCCCGCTACACCCGCACACGAATGTGATATTTAAGATTACAGAAAGGTGGCATCACTACTGCACATAAAATATCTTACTACCATAATTCATCATTCGCCCAGTTGAAGGCCTAGACTCAAGATGAGGAGTCAAGCACTTGATATTGATACTGCCAAGCCTCGAGTGATACCTTATGATGATGTCGCTCATATTTCGGTTTTTATTTCCTATAAGTCGATCTCTCTCAAGGGTACGTATATTTTTTGCCGATTTTGCCGCGCCCACTAACGCGGCCAATCACAGGACATTCATGAATATGTTAGCAAATCTTGTTTGAGATGTTAATGATAGAACAGTACCGGTCACTTTTATTGTAAAGTTTCTTGACCTTCGATTTGCATGGGTCAAGGTTTCATTTCTCTAGCTCAGTATAAGACACTAGAAGATCGATATCCCTGCCGTATGATCGACAATTGCAATTACATCTCAGAGAATAGAAATTTGTGAGCATGCTATTAGTATACTATAGCTAATTGATCATAGTCTATTTGAAATTTGTTAATCCCAGAACTTGCTGTCGATGGTGAAATTCTCAGTACAAGGCCGCATTGTATCTATAATCACCGGAAATCACTCGACTAAAGAGAATTCAACAGATAATCGTGTCTTGAATATAGTATAGAAAGACTATTTTCAATGGGTGATATAGGTAGTGACAGTTCAATATTAGAGGTGCTATTAACAAAATCGCAGTTCCAAAAAAACCGGGATCTTGAGATTAGTGGGGGTGTACTTCTTTCTACGTATCTAAGACACTCTCACAGTCCGACATGCCAAGGTCAACTTCTAGGGTGAAAATTCTCGGCTGAGATTGGATTTTTATGTCCCCTTATCTTTCAGGGGACAACCAGAAACAGATACAATGGGAGAAACGCTGCCGGTTCTGAGAGGTCAATTCCACATACAATAGATGAGAAAACCAGTTGTACCGCCGCACAGTCGTGACAGTGAGTGACTCAGAGAAATTCCCATGATCGAATAATTCCCCCTCGCAACAGTCATTCAATTACCCGATTTTAGTCCAATCAGAACTCATATACTTGTAAGTATCAACTCGAGTAGATAAGAGTAAATAGGACGAGTGATATTCCATGATTTGCGCACAGTCCCTTCAATTGACAAAAGAAATTATATACTGAACTTCACAACTTAGGTTAACCATCTGTTATTGATACAGATCTACGATTGACCTGCAGTATCAATAATCGTAAAAACAACTTGCCTGTAATGAACCCTGTGGCCCAGGTTTATGATTTTGAGTAACGTGGCGGTTAAATACAAAGGACACGGTTAATCGGTCAATAAGTCGAGGAGATATCATCAATTATACGCAAGTGATCATAGAATATGCTATGAATCACAGCTATACACCTATAACTGGCCTGAATCATCTAGAGCATCGATATCGCTCTACCTGTATTGTTGTGCATATCCTTATCCGACCTGTTCTAGTTGATCATAAAAGCATGTCATGACCTAAAATATAACATAGTCTAGTCACGATCTAAAATAATTACCCAGTGATCTCAGATATAACCTATACCCATAAGTTATATCAGTTCCACTCGAGAGGTCCTGCCACTAAGGTTCACGAGCTCCCATCGGGCTTTGACTGGCATCTGGATACATTTGAATCACAAATGCGGTCAACGGGCAAAGGGAGCGATCGATCACAGCTTTAAAAAGAAAACAAGATCAGAACTATCCTCCTAGGTTTTTGGATTTGAACTTGAGCCACCTGATAAACCTGGAAAACAAATATTGGTGCGCCGTGAGGTGGGTTAGGTTTGTAAAGAGGTTTAGTTACAGATCATTATATATAGACTTCGTAAAGTTACAGTATTGTGTAATCACTAATATTAGACTTCCCGGTTAGGTTCAAATGTACCTACATGTATTTGTAACTGCGAAACACTTGAGGACTGGATTGGGCCCGTGATTCACATATGTGGTATGTAGCTCTCTACTGTAAGTAGACACAGGATCTATGTTTGGAAATATAAACACGAGTGTTGTTATTACACTGCCCCCAGTAAACTAAAGCTTGGAACTATTTCCTCTTTCAAATAGTGTACCTCTATAGATGCAAAGGACGATGCTCCGAAGTTGAGACCCGGCCCAGTACCAGGGGCATGAGTCAAAAACAAAATAAAGGGCTGAGTCTGGAACGAAATATAGCTCAAAAGAGTCGATGCTGTATATCCATTTCTGCCAGTATCAACCACTAGCATGGCAAAGTTTGGATCAAGCATGATGGCCTGACAGATTGGCACAGAAACATTTCTCGTTCCTTCCACCCATCCACTCTTCGCAATTGGTTAGGGTTTCGTTTCCAGAATGGCCGTGTGTGTCCATCGAACACCTTGCGGTAAGCCCTTCCAAACACTTTACTCGCTTGACCAGTCAAGTTGAATCGAGGACCTGGATAAAATCTTCAACAATTCCCAGCATTGAATCATGACCAAGCTCAATTCCATCGTGGGAGCTCCTCCACTGCGCAAATCTCCAAATCGGTGGCCCTGGCGGACAAGAACTGAGGATTACCGAGCGAAGCGATTCCCATTTCCACGTCTAACCCCGCCTGTATATCCGTGCTGATGTATAACCAGGGATAAACAAACACTGGATACTCCAAAACCAATCTTCTGACCACCCAGGGTTGAAGGTGTGAGTGATCCAGAGGGTAAGGATAATGGGTAAAAGTCGCTCAGAGAAACATCTGCATGCCATTTAAGTGGAGGTGATAGTAAAAAGGGCCGCCTTTCATTGGAACTGCGGGGAAGGTGGTGGAACTCAGCCCTGCATTGCCATTATCGATATTGAGTCCCTGTAGCCTTTTCCCATTCAGCCCTGCTTGCGTTTGCGTATGTGGTGGGTTTTGCGCAACATGATTGACCCGAAGATCGGATCATACCAGGATTGCCAGGAACATTTCGCACTCAATCGGGCAGCCCAAGGGCTTTTAATGCACAGCACTGGTGCCCCCTCACGTGGACACAAAACCTCACCTTCAATAAACATTACACGATGCCACTTGGGTGGAAGGAAAGCTCCCATCCCGATCGATGGGCGCGGCGTCGAAATCATCGCCGATCAGTCACCCCTCCCTCTCAGGCTGTACGATCTCTGGCAGGGCATTGGTCAGGCTCCTCTAGTGTTTTTATGTTTTGTTTTTATGGCGATTGTTTCTCGATGATAGGCATCATCTCATGAGCCCTCTGAGGGGCGGCCACACCGCCGCCGACGACGACGACGACGCATGGTGGCTTTAGCTTTGACAGGTCGCGTGGAGTTGGTCAGAGCGGAGAGGGCGAGTCGGAACTTGGCTACCGCAGAGCCTCGACAACAGAGCCGCAGGAGCCCCGCGTGATTGGCATGCGTGACTCTGTCTCGTATGTCCCGAGCGTGACTCACCTACGATTAATATCATGACTCGTTTTCTGTTTGGCAAAGTTATCGTTATTCTCTAACATTGCTCTTGTAGGTACAAGTACTTTCACTGAAGCTGCACTGCGCTTTGAAAAGCCAGGTGAGCTTACATGAATCGGTACTCGTACCTGCAGGTTATAGATAAATATATATGCATGCGATATAATGCCCATCTTCCTTTATTTCTAAATTAGAGCTAAAGAGAATCTTCGCCCTCTATCCACCATCAATCTTCCCCTCAATTCTGTAAATGAATACGCAGTGTTCTGTGGAGATAATATGTGTGATAGATGAAGGGAGAGAATTAAGTAAATTAAATCAATCAATTCCATACGAACTAAAATCCAAAACTCCAATATGACTAGATGGCTCCTAAGATCTGGTCATATTATATTGGTGATCTCTATTTGGGCCCTGAACATTTTAGCTAGTATTGTATTGATCAATCACTGGTCGGTACATATCACTATTCAAGCAATCGTGGTAATCTACAGACCACCGCTGCTGTATAAAATAGATCTATAGCTTGATTAAACACTTGAAGTCGATCTAACCACCAGAGGAGCCTCATGGAGTCTGATTCGGACCAGGGTTAGGGGTGATACTATGATCATTTACAGTTACATAACAGCTTTTGTTGTACCTGACGATTCGAAGTACATATACCTCCAAAGCTATCATACAACCAACGACAGCAAAAAAACGGAGATGGACCTGGACGACCAATTCGCCGAGCTCAACAACGCATTCACCTCCTGGCTCACGGGCCCTACTTGCAATGTCACTTTGAACCCGAAGATTGGTTTGACAGATCTGCGCGCTTCATCCGCCGGGAGAGGCGTTGGTGTGTTTTTGTTCCAATTTTTTTTCCTGCGCGCTCGGAGGATTGACACTTGACAGTTGCGACCGCTCCACTCGACGAAGACGAGACTGTATTTTCAGTCCCGAGATCCAGCGTGCTATCGGTAGAAAACTCAGAGCTACGTCAAAAACTAGGCGAAGAATTGACTTCACTAGATCCATGGCTGGTTGGTAACACGAAAAAACTTCTTGCAAAAAACTGAGGCTAAACAATTCCTGCTTTAGGCACTCATCTTGGTTCTCATCTACGAGACAAGGCCGTCCTCGCCATGGCGACCATACATCGACGTCCTCCCGGCGTCGTTTAATACGCTCATGTACTGGACCAACGACGAGCTCTCAGAGCTCCAAGCCAGCGCCGTGGTGGCGAAAATCGGGAAACAGGACGCCGACGAATTGTTTCGCGACAAATTGTGGCCCATTGTCAAAGTCAGTTTTTCCCCCACCCCACACGCGGCTTGGTCGGATTTTATTCTTTGCCTCCTACAATACTAATCAAGTAAAATAGAAACATGCTGGAATGTTTTCCGACACAATTATTGCGCCAGGGCTCGCAATCGATGCGATCGACAACTTACTCGACGCAGCACACAGAATGGGGAGCATTATCATGAGCTATTCGTTCGACCTAGAAGTCGTCGGAGAGAAAAAAGGCTCCGATGAAGACTCCGACTCCGATGACGAGGATGAGGAGGGAAAGTTCTACAAGGGAATGGTCCCAATGGCCGATATGCTAAACGCTGACGCCGACCGAAATAATGTTTGTGTTATCTACCCCGCGCAAAAAAGATTCCTGCAACTCAATTGGATAGGATAGACCGATTGACCAATCATTGACAGTGTCGCCTCTTCCAAACGCCGACGGTGCTAGAGATGCGCACAACCCGCGCAGTCCCTGCGGGCGATGAGCTCTTTAACGATTATGGCCCGCTCCCGCGCTCCGACCTCCTCCGAAGATATGGTTACATCACGCCCAATTATGCACAATACGATGTAGCCGAAATTTCATCTGAACTGATTGTAGGAATTGCGGGAAAAGCGCTTGATGGGAGCGATAAGACGGAGCGGATAGACTATCTACTGGACGAGGAGGTTCTTGACGACGCCTTTGACATTGGCACCGATCTAGAGATCCCAGAAGAGGTTTTGGCAGTCATTGCCAATTTCTTGCTTACAAAGGGTGAATTCTCGGTGCTCAAAGGGAAAGGAAAAGTCGCAAAGCCCAAAAAGACGCCTGAGGTTGCAAAGGTCATGGAAGAGATTCTGGAGAAGCGACTGGGTGAATATGGTACCACAATTGAGGACGATGAAAACATCCTACGCGGCGAAAGCACGCAAGGCAGGAAGATAATTGCAATTGAGGTTCGATTGGGCGAGAAGAAAATACTAAAGGGCGCATTGGAGAAGGTTAGGGGCTGGACACTAGTTGAGAGCGCCAAACGAACCCACAGCAGCCAGGTCGAGGATGAAAGAGGGGAGAAGCGAGTAAAGACCCGGTAGTGGAGTGTCTGGGTGAAATCTTACAAAAATTAATATGTTATTTCCATAGCCAGTATGTCACCCATTGCAATGTACCCCTTTCCGACCAAGCATTTGCCACAGTCGAGTGATACCACATGATCCAATCCGGTACCCGCCCTAATATCTCTGCCTGCATTATTCAATCCACTACTCCGTACTTATCTGAAGCAACCCCTGAACAAGTTTCAAACTATCCAACAATTGTGAAGCAATTTCTCCCCTAGTTTTGTTGAGCCGTCCGTCAATTGGTCAGCGCACCTCAGGCGTTACAGTTTCTGCCACGTCTATAATGAACGGTGCTGTCATCACAATTATCCACGAAACGGTAAAACACTGGAAAGTAAGCAACTTTGCAGATTGATAGGTAACGCGAGGCTTGATGTTTGGTGGTGCCGGTGGCGTTGAGCTCGGACCCTCACCTTCGTTAATCTCAACCTCATGGTATGGAGAAACACTGGGTGGAGCGTAAATGTACTCCTGTCCGCCCGCCGGCCTGCGGATATAACCGTCTGGAATATCAAAATCCCATAGGGAAATTGAATATTCGCTTTCTGCAGTTGAACTTATGTTGGGTTAGCGTTAGAATCCCCCCCCCCCCCCAACCTTTCAGACGCGAGTTAAAAACCTCCGAATATCACATATTAATGTTTTGATCTTCAACATGTCGAATGATGTAATATATATATGTAAGGGGTCGAAAGCTGCTCATGTACAGTTATATTATTGTCCATCCAACCCGAGCCCGAACTCCGAGCCCGCGCCGGAAGATCCTCCGCTTCGTGTTGAATTGATCACGTCGAGCGTACGAACACGTCTCCCACCTCCGGAGGAGGTTGGAAGACCACGGGACCACCCGTTTTTATTTTTTCTTTCGTCCCAATATGTTCATGCAATTGGTAATAACTTAATTCTGATATGAACGTCGCAATCGAGATCCGTGAGGGAGAACGGTGTTCTTCTGTTTCCCCCGGCTCGGACGATCCGACGACCAGCCATCTCTGTTTTGTTAATCCTTTGAGTTACCTTATGTGTGTAGAGCACCTACTCTAGGTAAGCTGGTGGGTGTGTAGGATGGCATTTGTGCTACCCTACCAATGGAAGTTTCTTTTGTGGCTGCGAGTGCGGTAGTTGCGAATGCTTTTTGTTCTAAGCGCCTTGCGTAATTGAGCGCTGGTTGGCAGGCAGGCAACTCTGTTTGGCTGTCTTGTCTCATCACATAGCATCACTCGCCTGTATTAATGCACAGTACTACATATTAATACCGTAAGTTACGCCGCCCAGGAGATCACGCGATCCAGCTAGCTAGGTCAGGAGGGAGTATATTTTTTGTTTTTAAATAAATCTGAAACAGCCGTTGCAGGCGAATACTCGGTAAGTGATCGGAAGTTTATTCTTGTTTACACGTATTATTGACCTGTCTACTCCGCATTAAATTAGTAGGGGTTAGCAGTAGGTAGTCGAGTGAGGCGGAGGTGCGGCGGCGGCGGGGAAAGCTTACCTTGATCTAAATTTACTTGAACACCAATGCCAAGCCTCCAAATTCCTGTAATAACTCTCATTCACAGAGACCAATTCTGTGTAACTTTGTTGATGCTTACAACCCTAACCCGGATGATAATTGTCGTCCTCGCCCCATAGACCGGCCTCGTCGAAATGCGAGATATCCTCATTTCCCAGGTCCCACTCGTCCTGAACATTAATTTCCTGGGGGGCTAATAGCTGGTGCGCGTACACCAGCTCCACCATCTCGCTGATCCGGTCAACTAGTATGTTACTGGTTTGTGTGGCGGATCCGGAAGGGACGGGAATAGTCTCGCGAGTGATGTGGAGGTGATCTGTGACCTCGATCTCAATATTCCCTAGAGCATCTAGGTATGATGTCGGAATACGAGCCGTGAACAAATGAAGGGATTGGCAATTGTTGGGAATTATTAGGTAAACCTGTTAAAATACAGAGATGTTAGTATATCAAGAGATAACAGGCGGAAGGTTAGGTCAATGAGTATTTAGCCCAAGCAAGCAGAAGGACAAACATACAGTGTAGACCATGTTGTCGGTGCCCCATCCCCCAGCATATCCTCTTATTCTAGATCTCTGCTCTTGTGCCATTGCAATCAGGCAGGCTACATCGAACGGATCTAGGTTCGTGTGCCATTTCGTCGTCGCCGTATTTCTTAACAACTTCTTTATCGCAGAACCACCACATCGGCCGAGTGAGAGCTCTTTTCGCACACGAGCCGTATGGCGACGAGTACTATACAGTAAGAATGGCAGCTTTGTCGTAGCTGTGGTGACAACAATCTCCGGCGTGAGCTCTGTAACGGAGTTGGAAAACGCGAATGATAATCGTGGACTGTGAGCGAAGCCTAATCCCTGCACAAGAGTTGTCGACATCCCATTATCCTTATCGATACTCTTGAGAATGTCCTTGATGATGTTTGGTAGAAGGTCGCCCTCGCAAAACTTATCGCTTGTACCCGTGGCCCAGTACTCTTGCAGAGAAGTGGGGTTTACAGACGTCTCAATTGGAAGCCCTGAACTGCGCTTTCGCGCTAGCGACTGTTGCTCTGGATTCGTTTCGATAGCAACCCTCAGTAGTTTTAGATGCATAGCACCCCAACAAAGTGGCTGGACATAAAGAGGGCTGCGGGTAGTTCGGCGCAGATGATACGCGAAGGAAATGCCATGGGGTCCCATATTCGTCGGCCTTGTCGCTGTGGCTGGTGGAGGGAGAGGCGAATAGAGTGGCTGGTCGAAGCTTTTGAAGATGAGGGTCACAAGCATGCAGATCCATAGAGCTGGAAAGTGCCAAGCGCTGGAGGGGCCTACGTACTGTGGTACTCTGATGTGCTACACATTCTCTTTGCGGCAGAAATACAAAACACAGTAGAACCCAGGGGAAGCTACATGTATGTAGCACAGCGATATAGCTGCTTCATGTATGTTCCAAAGACTTCATAGCAGTCAGTCCTAGTGTGGGGTGGGTGTGTGAGTGATGCTCCGTGACCCGCAAGCTCCCCCCTCCATCCGAGTGACGCGCCATGCAGCAACCAGCGCACACATGGACATTTGACATTCAGCTCCTTTCCCATGCCACCCAACAGTACAGCAACCAACAACCCATCGAATCCCAATCCATATCCCAATCCAAATCTTGAAAATAAGAAACTGTCATCGATTCACCCACCGGCCGGCCCGTGCCCTTACTAGCCGAGGGAAAAAAAAAACCGCCCAATTTAAGCTTATGTAGGTACATGTACTCTACATCTGAATCTGAATCTGATCGACGGAATCAAATTTTTCGTTCCTTTTAGCATCCAAGGGCTTTCCCCCGATGAACTTGAGATCATGCCAAGGAAAGCGTGGTCCGAATGAATGAGTTAAGCCTTTATCCAATTCTTCCAGCTGGCGCATAACAAACTGCAGTCTAAGGTTTTCATGTTACTTTATGTACTTACTCAGAATATCGTGACTTGTTCCTGCTTGCAGCAACGCTGGTAGGCAGGCAAAGTATTTACAATATGGCTCATACGGTTGAATCGAAGGCTGTGGTTGGTACTAGAAGTAGAATGGAAGGAAGCTTTGAAACAGAGAGGAACGTTATTAGAAACCTTTCATACAGGCCCAAGCCGGCCGGGTAATAAATCGCCGCAAACCAAGGCAGGCACGGACACTTGGAAGAAGCGTGACAAACAATCACCACATCGGCCGAAATCCCCGTCGGGCGCGGGCGGCCCGCTGGCATTGTTCTACGAGTAATCCCATTTGTGTACCCATCCCATACCATGGCCACCCTATCAAATTCCATGATCGATAGCTATCAATATCCTGTTTGCCAAAGTGCCTCAAATCCACAGCCTCAAGCAAGCATTTATTCGTTTGATTCTATTTTATTCGAGCATGGAATTTCGTTTCTACCCTGGCCCTCTCTGGAGATGTCTGGATGGGTCTGGGTTGGGGGTTTTGTTTCTATTTCTGTCAGACTGAGGAGAAGGACTGTGCGCGCCGCATTTCAGATCTGATTGATCTCTGTTTTGTTCGCTCGTTGATCCTCCGGGTTCTTCCCACAAGCCCATTTCGCATTCTCGTTGTTGCTCGCATAATGTTTTATGCTTGCTTAGGAATCGGGGTTAGTACTCTGGGTAGGGTATTCTAGAGTCGAGTAAGGTGCATAAACATCTCACTTTTACTTACATCAGCCTTAGCCACCCTGATTCTTCTCCCGGCCTTGCTAAGTGGAGTAGAGTATTGTGCTAGGTGCGCTAGCCAGGCCCTGAAGCAAAAGGTCATTCAGGCAGTTCCAAGTACCACCTAATAAGCACAACGCAGCAAAGCAGTGCCAGGAATCACAGAACCGTAGAGTACCTACTCGAAGTACGTAGATAGAGCACCTACATACACCCACGACGGGTATGTACCACCGAGGAGCTAGCTGCTCCGACGTTCCACAAGCTCCCAGGTAAAAGTCAACGGCTAGGTTCGGTTTTCCCGGGTCCCGACTATTCCGCCACAGGATGGAAACATTTGTTTCGCTGCGAGGGGTTAGGGATTCAGAGGGAGATCACAATAGAAATACATGCCAGCCAAGCTTTTAAGCCGCACAAACCACCACCACGGCCAAATCCATCACCTCCACCCAGAATCCGAAAGAGGGGCCCTCACAGCAACGAAGTACGCGGCAGGCTGCTATTGGTTCGTTGGTCGTTGGGTCCGCCAGCCAGCTAACAAACCAAAATCATGTGTCACTTTGTGAGGAAGGGATGTTTGTTGTGGTTTGGTTTTTTGTGGCAGGTTATCCCTTCGACAGCAGAAGTCGCCGTATGTAGAGAGAGGAGTAGAAGGATTACTCGGTAAAAAGAAATAACGACTTTCCCCGTTTTTTTTTTTGTATTACTGGGTGGACCAAGGCGGGGGTGAAGAATGATGATGGCATAATATCGACTTGTCTAAGGCAGCAGTACCCGAAATCCGAATATCTATATACACAACTCCCTTTCTCCTGGTCATCTACTCTAGCTGTTGTGATGAAGGATTGTAATACGACGGGGGGGGATGCTCCTCCGTCTCGAATTTCTCGTACATAGTGGGGAGACTCGGGCGTACCTAGAGCAGAGTAGAGTACCTACAGCACCACTCAAAGGCGTCAGCAAAAAGTTTTCCGACAGAAATTAATTGCATGGGATAGGCTAGGACGGAGCTGCAGACATCTGTTTGGATTGGACTGCCTACATGATACTACCTACATACATGCTCCTCCCTAAAGTCATACTCTACATAACCTACTAGTAATCGGATTTGCCTTCCAAGTGAGTCGTTACCTGCATGGTACACTAGGTGTTGTCAACTTGTTATATATTTTTTTCCTGTAGGTTTTTTTCATGCTCTCACATTTACTCGTCAATGCTCCAGGTCGGCCTGTCGGTCCTAGGGGTAACAGTAACTTAGAGTCCTAGGCTCTAACCCCTCCCATGTCCACCACCCTCATCACCTCCTGTATGTAGAGAATGGTAGTTGCATAGGGAGGGCCATGTTTGTGAATTTGAATTTGTGTGCGTGGGTGGGTGTGTCTGAGACCTTGTCTTGTCTTGTGCAGCGGCTGCAGAATTACTTACCATTTAAAGCTGTCCACTCACCAGATCGACACGTAACGCGCCACGACCCGGTTCCTTGCAGCACAAAAGGTTCAAACTGTGGATGGGGGGGACATGGCTCATGGCAAGCAGTATAAACATCCCTCACATCCCCCCGCATCCCTTGGACCTTTTTTTTCTTTCGATCTAGCAAAACATCCAACCTTGAAATTGTCGTTCGAAAATTAGTTGTTACTAGTACCATCACTACTACTACTACCGCTACTACTATTACTACTACTACTACTCAACCAAAGTACTAGTACTACCATATCGAAGTTATTTAACAACTCTACTACCATTAAAACACAAACAATGTCAGCAAAAGGAGCACCATGGCAACATCCTGCCTCAGCAGAACCTTCACAAATGTACTCACAATCACCAAACCGACCAAGCAAATTCACGCTACAGGAAGGTCTTGACAACAACTGGGTTTTCTTCCCCGAGCCTCACTTTGTAAACGTCGACGACGACGAGGAGGAGGACTCATCAGACGAAGGACATGGTCATCACGACAAGTCGGGAAACAGGAGGGACTCAGTCAACTCTGTAGGCTCAGACGGAGAGCCGCGCCCCGGGAACTTGCAGAGGGGGGATAGCTGGATCGGGGGGTGGTGGGGAAAGGTGTTCAAGTCGAAGCTTTGAATTGAGAAAATTTTTGGAAAAACGGGTTTCGTGCGAGTGATTGAAACGTAAGTTGTTTGTTGATATCTGAGATTTTATGAACTATGCTAACGTTTGTAAAGGCTCCTTCGCCCTGATTTAAGGACTTGGACTTGATGTCATGCCTTCAATTCCTGTCGATTGAATCGACGGAACTGCAAATCCCCCAATTCGATACCGACGCTCCAAATCGATATCGATATCCCCCAAATACTCCCTCTTCAAACCTCCCACACTCACGCAAATCAAACACTCTCACCCTCTTCCCACCGGCGACCTCACCGGCTGTACATTCACCACCTTCATACTTTGATGATAATCCGGGTTGGCATTCGATCCGCGACCTCATTGAAGTCTTTTTGATATCTTTTTCTCCCTTCTTGTTATTTTCCCCCCTGCACTAGATAGATTGTAACGATTAATGATGCGACGCGAACCACGAGTTTCTTTTTTCTGGATTGGATTGGGACCGGATTAGCGCGCGATGGGTTTCTTCTTTTAATGTCTTCTTTTTCTGCATTTGTATTTTTGGACTTTTTCTTCTGGCGGGCGTTTTTTTGCGAGATCATTGGTAGACGGACTGACTGCATGGCGTCTCCATTTTTTTACTCTCTTCGAGTAAACCTACATATTTTCTTTTGTCTTTTTATATATAACTGTGTCGATACGGGCGGGCGGGGCGAGGGCGGGCAGGATTGAGCTGACCAGAGAGCCTTGGTACAACCTACCAAATTTCATATATATTTATCTTCTTTTTACTCGGGGTTCTTGGATCTATTTATTAGTGCGGCGTTTTATTCTTTTCTTATTGGGATCTATTTATTACTATTATTTTATTATTCTTAGCACCGTGTCGAACGGTGCTCTTTTTTGTTATTCTTTGTTCATACCACGTTGTTAGGATCTATGTATGTGGGTACCTATCATCTGGGCTGCAGCTGGTATCTTTTTACTAGTCTGAATTTGAAGTGGAAGCCTTCTTCGTCGCGCGCGCGACTTGTGTAATTTTTTTTCCTGGCCATGCGTGTTCTTTCTGGTGATGTCAGTTGTCTGACTCTGTGTGATTCTGTGTGGATGGAGAATACTCTAGACCATGTACGTAAATAAAAGGAAATGCACTCAGACATTCCGCTCTAAAGCATAAAGCAGATAAGTGAAGAAAGCACTTTACTCGAGACCCAGAGAACCCGCATCTGTAGGGCCACTGTACTTCGCCCACTTCTCATTCATTCATGCGTGGGGGGTACATAGCATAGTAGAGTAGGTACCCCCCTTCGGCGTCCCCCTCTGCTGGTGCTGTAGATACGGTTATTGGATTACCCTCCCCCTCTAGATGAACCTCTTTTGCGGGGTAGGGTAGAGTAGATAGACTGTATGGTAGGCGTTTCGTACTCAAAGGATTGGCCCACAGCGTCGTATTGCAAACCGGCCTTGGTCGACATACTGTGGCAGTGGTTCGTTCGGCTACCTCGCAATGCATCGTGACTGCCTACTTTTGTTGACTCTGAGGCCGGCAGGCAGAGAGTACATGTAGTTGGGGCCCAACAAGAGTACGCAAGAGCGGTGTAAGGGTGAAAAATGACTGTACTCCTCATGTAGAGTGTGGTCATAGAACTCTAAGAAGTGAACTGATTGAGTCCCAAACCGCCCAACATACATACATACGAGACTTTCTCACCACGAGACTTGCTTGCTTTTTCGCTCTCTCTTTCTTTTTTCTTCTTTCTCTTTTAGCAGTCTTCGTAGAAAATAGAAGTCCTTTTTCTTTTGCGCATGAACCCTCGATTCTTACCGCGCGCGGCTGCACAGCATCATTACTCTAGCGCGGATCTGTTTAAAGGGTCTTGATCGTGAGGATTCTTTTGTATGTAGACATAGAGGTGTTTGGACTTGCAGAGTTCTTCTCGACGAATCGCCCGTGGTGGAGTGTTATGTAGGTCAGGACGAATTATGTAGGTTTAAGAAGGAGGGTGAAGGGTCATTGGGTGTTGATATACCTACTCTGCTCTGTGGAAGTGCAGAGTCTGGTGATCAATGACGGAATTGCTCATCTGGTCTGCCAAGTGAAGTAGAAAGAGCTAGATGATGATCATATCCCGGGATGGGGAAAATGTAAACACAAACATCACGACTTCTCACTCCACCAATTGAATCGGAGAAAAAAACATCCACACCATATCTCTCGATATTTGAAATCCCGGGAACCGGTTGTGCAGGAAAGGTGTCTCATCTGATTATCTGCCCAAGCGGGCATCAACAGAGAACAAAAATAAAAAAAGATCATTGCTCTATCTTCCAGCTGCTGTCAGCTCATCCCGAGGATTTGAACACGAATTATCTGAGTTGTAAACAATTATGAACTCCCGAGAAGTCTGACAGTAAGATCTACAATCTAATCCAATCATACGCCCTGAAGGTTCTCAACAAAAAAATATCTCCGGCCAGCTATCCAATACCATCCATTAAGACACGACGACAGATACGCGGTCACGCACCATCACCACCCATCCCATAATTCCACATACATACATACATACGTGCCTATATACATCATCACCAACCTCAGAACCCCATTCGTGATGCCACCCAAAAGATCTACCCGCTCCGAGCATCCAACTCTCGAAGCCATTCCACCCAAGGTTCGGAATAAACCACCAACAGCCAACAGGAAGTCACGCGCGTCTCCAGAGCCGGTCTATAATGTAGATGAGGTAGCTCCCGAGAAGGATAACGTGGCGCCTGCAATGGGGAGGAGGCCCGGGGGAAAGAAGAAGAGGGCCTCCGGTAAAAGGAGTCTTCCGAGGATGGAGACGCAAGATGTTATTGTGCTCTCCAATGGGCCGTCTCCAGCGTCACTGCAGAAAAATGTCGAGGAATCTGAGACGGAGGAAGAAGAAGTAGAAGAATCCCAGGTCTCTGCTCGCAGAGCACACTCTCTAGGGGGTGGAGAAATCGCTTCACGAAGCAGATCTGAGGGAAGGAAACCTCGCAGAGCGCAGTCTGTAGGAGATGCACAGAGCATACCCCGGACCCGGAGCAGGAGCAGAAACGTTCCAGAGAGCAGCGATCAACCACTACCTTCATCACCGCCGAGAATACCATCCACCCCGGGAGGTGACCGCTCGCCGCCTTTGCTGTCCGCACAGGAAACCCAGGAGCAAGAGGAGATGGACGAGATCCTTCGGGCTGCTGTAAATTCTCCCGCCGAACCCCCATCGAAAGGTTCTGATTTTAGTTCACACGGCGAAAACTCAGAGTCCGATGGCTCCCTCATAGAATTCTCACCCGTACGTGAAGTTAGTCCATTCCAGATAGGGAAACACTTTCCCAAGATCCGACAGATGCGCCGCGAGCGCAAATCCTATCTCGACTATGACGATCCACTCACCCCCAAACCAGCTTCTGATACCGATGCCAGCTCCTCCGAGGACGATCAAGAAATTGATGACCTTACCCTTTTTACGCTCCGCACGAAGCAGTATGATCAAGCACTTGCCAATGTGCGGAGCCGAATGCAAGACCTCAGCGCCGCCTTTGCAGTCCTAGAGTCCCTCCAACACGTAGCCACGGGCAAAGATAAGGGCTACCTGAATTTGCTGAGTGATCTGACACATGTTATAATCAATAATGATGCCCCACAGTTATCCAAAGAGGAGAAATTTCAACTGGGGGTATTCGATGAGGCAATGTTGAGGCTGGCGTATTTTGAGCAGGAGACTAAGGACTTCGAGCTTATTTTTAATAGGTTCCTGAAGCACAACAACACACAGAGGAGGAACATCGAGAAATGCCGTGCGGGCATTAGGAAGACAATGAAAAAGCGTGGATATAAGAATATGGCGTGGTTGGTGACAGAGCAAGGAGAAGAGGAGGAAGGCAATGAAAAGAAAAAGGCATCAGAGAGAAGGGTAAAGAGCGTCTTGGCCGACTTAGAGGGGGGCAGTTATGGGTATAACACACCTGAAAGCGCGAACGAACGAGGAAGAAAGAGAAGAAAGACAGGAGAGGATGAATACGAAGAGGAAGGAAGGCCGGAGAGCCGCCTACAGAAAAAGAGAAGGATTGAACTTGTGGAGAGGGTGCGACGATTGGACGATAGCCTTCGTACGGATCGGGATGAGGGGCGGAGAAGAAAAGACGCAGGGAACGAAACAGGAGAGGGGACACGGGAGGCTATTATCATACGAGACGATGACCATGACAATGACAATGACGATGAACAAGATGTCGTAAATGATCATAGGGGAGAGGGAGTAGAAGAGGGGGTCGAGGGAGACAACGTGTATTACCATGAAGAGCAAATAGGAGAGGAGGATGATGTAGGGGAACAGGTAGTGGGAAATGGGGAAGAAATGCAAGAGGCTCAGGAGGAAGAATCTGATGTGGAAGAAGTCCTCCCCATCATTATCGACGAAGATGACGTAGAAATTGTCCGTGTTGAAGGATTTGGAGAGCGACAGAAAAAAGCAAGGGAAAGAGAAGAGAGATTAGAAAGAGATGAGGGAGAAGTGGAGGTATTAGAAGACCACGATTGGGAGGACTCAGAAACCTTTGCATTACTCGACGGTATCTCGAAAATTCACGGGGGCGTAATTGGTATGCATATCTCTGTACCTACCGGAATTGAATGATTACTAACAAAGCTATATCAGAAACTCGCTTCTCCAGAATAAAAAATAGATACCGCGCAGAATTAGAGAGTCGCAGTGTAGAGGCAATTATAGAAAGGGCTAGAGAGCTCAAGAAGGAGATTATTGACTCGGGTGAAGAGCATATATTGGGGGGGTTCTGGGACGGTATTTAAGTATTTTCTCAACACATGGGATCGGATTTTAGGACATTACACTTTGAAACTATTTATTTTCTTTAATAAGAGTGCTTACCTTTTATTCTGTTCCTGTCTATATCTTAGCTCTGGGTAGCGATGATGGCGTTCTATTGTTTTGAGGGGTTTAGTAGGTTGTATATATCTTCACTGTGGGTTTATCATCTAGTGAGAGGCTGGAGTTTAATGGTTTGTTAACTAGAATTCATTCCTTCCCCTACTTTACATTGTACATTATGTATAGCTGTAGTACGTACACTCGCTTCTCACACTTTCTACTCAGCCCACGGGGACATTATTGATGAGTAATAATGCCCTGTGTTATACTTAAACATTCTAATCCTCACTCTACCAATCCAACCATTTACCTCCTTGATAGACTCTCACACTTACACAAAATCCAATATTGTTCCCAATGTGCAGACTCACACCAACTTTGTGGTCGTGCGGTATGTTGTTCACTATCGTTTGCTGCTCTACACTACCTGATAGCGTGAATCCTAGGCCACACCACATACGCAAATGTGAGCTGTGGAAACGATAAATTGTACAAGTTGTCGGACGTGGCCTGCCCATTCGACACGACGTTAGGGGTTCGTTATCGCAACGGTAGCTGTGGAAGTATGTAACTGGCTGCTCTGCAAATTACTAGATGCTTAAGTTGCTGACAAAATGACGATGGAACAGAGAAAGAGTGTGATGATAATCACAAGCAAGCACAAGAACAGGTACAGGAGCAGGCACAGGCACAGGCACAAGCTCAACCACAAGCACAAACACCAGTGGTGGCCGAGGAAACTGACAACTCCAACCAAAAGAAAAGAAAATGGACCTGTGTTATCAGCTAACTAGCTGATAACAAGTCGAATCTTTATTGTGCTATATTGATGGAGTTTGGAGTTGGGAGGCGTTTCCCCTCTTCTTTCAAGTTTCTCTTTCTGTGTCTTTTCCCCTTCATTTTTCTCTTTCTACTCTATTTCTCTTTATTTTTTTATTTTTTTATTTTTACTCCGCTGTGCTACAACGAGCTACCCCTCACTCCTCCTCAGGACTACCACCCACTTGGAGACATAAGGTTATGTAATATTTTGCTCACCATTAACACATCTTGTTGGCCACATATACGCAGGACTATTGCTACTGCCTGCTTTTGCGCTGGCGGGCAGTTGACAGTCGAGTGATTTGGTATGATCTAACCCGACAACATAGCTAATCCTACTACCCTCACCATTCTTACTGGAAATTTGGACTCTATGAGATATAAATCAATCGGACTATGGAGGAAGCACCAATTCTCTGGGGAATATACTTTACTTCACTGCAGTTTCCAGCTTCGATTTGACGGTGATCTCGGTTTTGGGAATAACTTTACACTGGTGTCAGCTCATGTCAGTGATTGTCATCCTTAATTATAAAATAACGGTTAGATCTAACAGTAAATTGTGAGATATATAGTCTCGGAGAAATAATTCTTTTTCAACGTCCACGACTGTATTTATAATCACAATAGCGGGTTATATTTTTAATAATTTCTTAATAGATATTGATGCTATTGATTTTCGTATTTAAAAAGGAGAGACACTCATAAGGGATCGCCTTGACGGAAAATAGCAAAACAAAAATTTTGACGCTCCTATGTCCATTGACGTACTTATTTTTACTCAGGTATTTTTGGTTCCGTATGTCTATATATTTGGCGGATAGCTAACTATCACAGCTTTGCTAGTCCTGACTTCGACCATGGCCATTCAAAGTCCCCGAAAAGCGAAGGGATTCCAAACTATGTAGGTTCCGAGTTCGCTTGGATCGGGAGCCCTAGTTAACTCTCATAGGGATTCCCCTCTATCATCAAAAATCACTCGTCAATAAAACCAGTTCATTTTTCGCGCCCAAACAATCCCAGGCACAGTTCAATACAAATTGAATCCTCCGAAAAACATCTCCCGTCGTCTTTGCTACCGCAAGTAGGTATCGGAAGCTGCCGAAGAACTTATCGGGTATCTCCCTCGGTGCAGGGAGCCGCCCGCGCCAAGCCGGGGCATCTGATCATGCGACAATCGATATTAATCCGGCGGATATCCCCACCACCCCACGTTTCCCTCTATTAGCTGTCATACCTCACAAGTCGTTCTCTCTCTCAGCTTATACTCTCGCATAATGACCATAACCGGCCTCACCTCGGAGCAGCTGTCCTTTTGGGAGGAAAATGGATACCTAATCATCCCAGATGCGATATCACAAGAAGTGGTGAAGGAGCTTGTGGATGAGACGGCGAAGCTTCTGAATGGTTAGTTGGGATAGCTATCTTTAAGCTCTGCCTTCTCTGCATGGTCTAACGTATAACCTTTGATTGTAGAGTTCCCACTAGAGGGCCACCCTATGACGAAGTTCACCACTGGCGACGGCGACAAGCACATTGGCGATGACTACTTCCTCAACAGCAACGACAAAGTGCGTTTTTTCTTCGAAAAGGGTTTGCCACTCCACCCATCATCTTCCCTCCTCAAGGGTTAGTTAACACTCGTCGTAGGTGCCTTCTCCTCCACCGGCGAACTCATCAAACCCAAAGCCAAAGCTATCAACAAGATTGGCCATGCCTTACACACAAACTCCCCCCCATTCGCAAAGATGACAATGACACCGCTCAACCGGTCGATCGCAAAATCCCTCGGCTTCCGCGATCCCAATGTCATGCAGTCCATGATTATTTGCAAGCAGCCAGAGATTGGCGGCGCAGTGCTGTCCCACCAAGACTCGACATTCTTATATACTGACCCGCCGAGCGCCGTTGGATTCTGGTATGCGCTCGAGGACACGACACCAGAGAATGGTTGCTTGAGTTTTGTGCCGGGGAGTCATAAGTGGGCGCCGATCAAGAAGCGACTAGTGAGGCTACCGGAGGGTGGAACGGGATTTGAGGACTTGAAGGAGGGACAGGCGAATGGAGTCCGGGAGAAGGGGGGCGTAGAAAGGGAGGGTGAGGGCGACGGATTTGTATTAGGACCAGTAAAGAAGGGCAGTTTGGTTCTGATTCATGGGAATGTTCTGCATCAGAGCGAAAAGAATCTGAGCCCCAATTCGAGGTGGATTTATACTTTCCATGTAAGTTGTGTTCCTTTTTATTCCTCCGCTTTTGATGGCTGTAGAGTAGGTGGGGCTAATATGTGTGTTTGCATGTAGGTTATCGAGGGAGAGTATCCATATGACGAGAGGAATTGGTTACAGCCGCCGGAGGGTGGATTTTCGAGGTTGAATGATGTTGAACTAGCTTAGCTTTTTTTTAAAAAAAATTCGGCACTCTGATAAGAAATGAAATAGCAGCCAAGGGCGAGTGATAGCCTGTGAAACCCGCCAACATTTTGACATGGGGTGCGCTAAGGCCCGAGTGATAGCTTATGAAAATACACACCTATTCCCGTCGACCCTCGCCGATGCATGTTGTCAAGATGTAAACAGAAACCACACCACCTGTTGTGGCGCCTGTTACCCAGTTCCATTCTAAACCTGATATGCTCATACCCAACCATCCTCTCCCATCCGCCTATCCATCTATCAACCTTTTTACCTTGTTAATACCATGCAGGGCATACCAAACCTCCACCCACGGCCATACCAATGTCCGGAAAAGTGCGATAAGACTTGCTTATCCACCTATGTACAGACCTCACACCTACGTACGGACCATCTCCTCAAACTGGTGCATTTCGGCACTTTTGGCCCGACAGCGCGGGTTTAAAGTATGCACATGTACACACCATGTGCATAACTACACATAACTGCCACGCCGGAGGGATACTTGCTTCAGCTGTTTTCGTGTATGCATACAAGACGAAAATCATACGAGAACATGCGGGCTATAGTCCGATCTGACTGTGGTTGGCTGGAGATTCGAGAACTACAAGAGTGGAAGCGAGACATCTCACCCGTGGATACCTTGCAGGATCTCGGAGTGTTCCGGGCGAGGTTATGTGGGCAGGTATGCGGGCATAGCTAATTAGTGATCAGAGCGGTATCTGCAGCCCAAGAAACAACGCGGAATATGGAATAAACAAATTTGGAAACTAATTGATTAGTTATCCTGAAAAGAAAGGTACCCGGCCGTGTACTATGTCTGGCAGCGGAGTGATAGCCGATTATCGTCGGTCCTTGCTGAAGTGGCTGCCGTTGACCCTAGACCTTATGGATACAGGTCATGGAGAAGCTTTGCTCTTGAAGTCATTGGTCCTGACTCTGAGTGTATGGCAGGTAGACAAAGCTTGGTAATTATGCAGGGAATACAGGGAACAACGATGTCTGAGAGTATGTGGATGTCCCATGGAGACCTCAAGTTCACTGTATTCTCGTAATAGATGTTACAAGGTCAAATTAACCTGCCTGGTCGGGATTTCAATAAATGTCGTAAGGGCCGGATTGCTGTAAATAGGAATTACAATCATGTAAGATCACTCGACCGAGTGGGTGAAGCTATGAACATCTACTATACTATACATCAAAGAATATGGCCTAAAAGAGTTTCGCTAAACCGGCCTAATCCTTCATCCGGCCCTGACCATAGGGGAGACCGATTGGCCAAATATCAATGATCGAGTGAGAAGCCAAGTTAGTTCAATCTGCGGTTACAGGCCGGATCGATATCGCACATGCCACATTAGGCCCTCAGGCCCCTCCAAAAAACCCAAAAATGGGCAATAAATGCACAAAAAGTGATGCTGTGGCCATATACCCCTCACGGGACTATGGGCTCAATTCGCATTGGGCTCCACTTCCCGCTACCGATAGAGTTAACTCTTAATTCTACTGCCTTTGGTTCCCACTATATTAATGTACTGTCTTATAATGTATCCAATACACCACTCTAGTAAACCAACACCCTCAAGGAAGTATTCAAGGGCAGAAACTATAGATTAAAGAGAGACATCGATCGGTGCATTAGTTTCTAGAATGGCGTTAGACGATTTTTGGATAGCTCACATACATAAATGCAAGTGATATTTCATGAATATGGATCTTTCGTTGCTTTAAAGTCTTTGTAGTATTGGCTAAGTGGATGGAACACATATAGTACTAGGGTGTTGCAAAAAATTAAAGTGATCGGAATCTGATACGGTACCGCAACACTCACTTATCTGATCCTGATCATTTACCCACACACCCAAGTACATGTATCATGTGCATTACTACAAGTATACTTTAAAGCTATAAACTCCAGTGTTAGGACTGAAGTCGTATTGAGACTGCAGCGGATGATTGCCAAACTTTGTCGTTTCTACACTCTTCCACGGAATCCTCATACATAACCTTGGCTAGCTACAAACCTCAACGGTGGGAATCTCTTCGGAAGATTTTCCTTTAATGTTTGCCCCATTCATGAGTAGAATGAATGCGATACTCTGGCGACTTTAAAGTTATACAAAGTGAAGTGCATGCCATATAAGCGTCCTCCGGCACCTCTCTCCACAACCTTTGACCATTCATTTGAAATATGCATATGCTCTAAAACTTCGTGGGCCAAAAATACATCTGGAATCTTTCAATTGAGTGTAACGCTGTGACCCTCTGGGAAATCCCCTTTAGTGGTGCTTATTCTGTAAACTATAACGATTTCGTATCTGGACATCTCCCGGTTTGCCTCTGTTAGCGGTATTACAGGTCACTAAACTGGACCGGGAGATAGAGTGAAGACTAGTCCCATGCATTATTTTTGGCTTCTAAGCATATTTCCATACACGTACATAGCTCTTGCGAGATAAGAAATCCCATTTCTGCATCACATTGCCGCCCTTTGCGCGGCGCTAATAGTCTCATCGGGTGTGGTAGGGCCACTGAGACTCTGTGTTGAGTTGACGCCAGCTTTTGTCTTACAACGGGTTCAGTGTGTGGGTTTGCCTAAAATGCAGGAATGACGAAATACTCAACTAGGCGCTAAGGACAGTGGAGTAATAACTTATGCGGGCTAAACAGAAGTTTAAGACGGTTGTACATAATGGATTCTGGAACACAAGACGTAACGAGAATTAGAGGATTCTAGATCTTATATTTCATATCTATGCTCCCAATTACGTAACGACTGACCGCCAGTCGCGCTACAGCCTTGTACGTGCTAATGTTAATGCGTAGCTTATTCTCTAGGTATGTAGGTCAAGATATTCAGGAATTCGAAGGTGGAGTAAGTACATGTACTTAGTAGACTGTAGAATAGATCATCTCCTTTGACGGCCATATATATAGCTACAAGTACCAGCCATCCGGGGGGAATTAAAACAAAAGGGTGGCTAGTGGGTCATGATGTAGAGTACATCGTAGTGGAAATCTACATCGTACAAACCGGCCATACCCATCAGAATTATCAATATATGTCATAATAACTCAACAAAGAATCCAGACTAGATGCCTACCCCAAACAGCCAATTTGACCACTACAAGCTCGAAACAGAGGTCTTTAAAAGTTACTGTAGGCATAAAATCCTTTACACATCAGGCCCCAAATAGGAGAAGTGGAATAAAAGACAAATTCTCAGTGTTGGAACTAGTTATGACAGGCCTATGGCCTGAGAAAAAGGAGATTAGGGAATTGAGAGCGGTGAAGCAATTGTTCAAGAATGATAAGCAGTTAAGTTCGAGGGGGTTTCTAGTTTTGATAGAACTCAATCTGATCAGGTATAATTTTTATCCTTCAATCTGCAGGAGCTTTAGCAGGTGCTTAGGACACTTTTGTATTAATATTTCCTTAGTAGTACCCCGACTACTTTAATTTGTCCGATTCTGGGGATGGTTTGGAAAAAGCCTGGAATATCTATTTCGCTACGGAATATATCTAGCACGGTGGCCTAGACCAATATATTCGCAAAAACGGAGCCAACCATGCGGTATCAGAAGGCGATTCAGGAGTAACCATAAAGCAGCTACTTCGTGGGCTTCAAGTAATGCAGGGCGAAGGCTTTTGTCACCGCGATTTAAAATCAAATGTCGAGAACTCACACACATGAGTAGGATAACTTGTTTAAGCTTGGATCATATCCGCTGATAATAAATAAACATAGAACATTCTTGTGGTTTCATGGTCCCATATCAAGATCAAAATTGCCGATTTCGGTGATGATCGCGAAACAAGTAATGGACGACCATACGGAACTCCGGACGGGGGTTGGAACCCACAACTATATGGCACCTGGGTATAGAGATTTATCTCGGACGAAACATCTTTCTATACCAGTGCTATCGATATCTGGTCACTAGGTTGCGTATTCTATGATATTCTCACACAAGATACGCCCTTCCCGGGTGGAAATGGGCTTTGCCGCTACGTTATGATAGGGAAATTCCCGAAAAAGAGACTAGCTGATGCCGGTGCAAGCCCTGGACTCGCAAGAGCACTTACCACTAAGTTGATGAAGCACTACCCAAATGATAGTTAACTGCTGGGCGGGCTCTTTAAGAACCGTGGTTGTGAGATATGCAGATGAGTGGATGTTAGTTTGAGAGTTAAGGTTATACGGACGATGGTTTATAAATCAATCACGGTGGATATTAAGTTGCCGTAATGGTTGATCTATCACATACAAATATATACAAACGAGAAAGATGAATATTGAAAACAAAAACAAAAACAAGACTCCACTGACGTAACTAGTTAGAGAGAAAGAACGAAGTAAACCTATGAACACCCAAATCCAGGAAAATTAAGAAGCCGTCAGTCACCGAGAAGGCAAACAAGCACTCTCGACTCAACCCCATTGTGCATATAGTCATAGGTCAACTAAGTCCTCTTGGATCTTCGGCCAACGCCTGACCTGATCCCACCTTTGCCTCCTTTCTGGACGCCTGGGAATACAACAGCATGTCTCGATTGACGTCCACGTCGGCGAATTCTGCTCGCGTTGATCTTTTTCTTTGATGGCTCTGTGGGTTTTTCGCCATCGACTTCCATGGCACCTTTGAGAGGGTTAGCGTTGCCTCAAATTATATTATCCGAACTCTGGGATCTAGATAAGAAGTTATATACATACCTTCTTTTTGCGCAGGTTCGTCGGGCTTCTCTGGCTCTGTAATTCAGTCAGTTAATACCCAGCTATTTTCAGCATCGAAAACTTCAAGTATACCTTTTGTTTCGACCTCAACTTCCATATCTCCAGGCCCACGAATAGGTTCTTTTCCAGAGTTCGCGAGCGCAAGGAGTTTCGCCGAAAGTCTAGCTGTGCGCGCATCCTCCACAGGGCCGAAAACAGTAGCCGCAAGTTTGGACTTGTTCGACTTGATACGACCTGGACAGGTATGAATGTTAGAAGCGCAGTCGCATCATCATTATAGTAAGGTCGAGAGAACTCACTGGCTCTCAAAGATTTGCCCATTCTTTTTAACTAGTAGTGAGGTGAAGAAGCAAGATCAGATGGATAGCAAATTGGTGCAGTTGTAGTACTTGTACGTGGGGTGTGGGTTTAAACAATTTTAAGTTTTCCTATCGTGTTAGCGCCTTGGCACCTATGGTGCCTTGGCACACATCTGCAGATTTTCCGTTTCGAGCTTCATGATTTGCTCAGACGTTCCATATTCACCCAGTGTCACTCTTCTAGAAGATATAATGTATCTCCGGCTCCACACCTATTCTTTGTCCAAGTATCAATGATCTGTTCCAGCTGATCAATTTCTTCGTAGTTCATATGGGATTTGCAAAACGCTTCGTCAGTCGAGATGTCTCGTTATTTCTTGCCTCCAGTGAACCGTGCTATGACCACACTGGATCGTTCCTTCTTCCAAAAGACCGTTAAAATTACAGCAGCGCATGTGTTCGACCCAAAGAATGTTGGACGGGTACAGAAAGAATGTGTTGAAGATATATTTAAGGGATCCCGTTCGGTCAAGAGCGTCGTCTCAGAGGTAGATTCTAATGGAAAAAGGAGGATGTTGGTCAGATTAAAGCCAGACGTGAAGCATACCGGTATGGGGGGAGATATTATGCATCTTATGATTTATATCTAGATTGACTCTCGACTGATCATCACCTAGACCTGTCGACAGTTGGTGAGAGCACCAGAAATCTTGTCAAAGGCCAAATTTTGGAATTGATCCCACACGACCTGCATCTCAAATATGAGAATTGGGGATATAGTGCGTCCATCACCCAGCATCTGTTCCCCAAGAACGCTTCTGATAACTATAAATGTGGTAGACGAGATAGCAGAAGCAATTCTCCCAGAGGAACTTGTCAATGACTGCCCTTCTAGCTCCACTAGGGTCGCCCATATCGTACAGCTGAATCTTCAGAACAAGTTTCTTCCATATAAACACATGCTCGGCGCCATAATTCTCGACAAGAACCCAGAAGTAAGGACTGTCGTCAACAAGATTGAGGCAGTTGGGACTTGGTCTGAGTTCCGAACATTTCCAATGGAACTTCTCGCTGGGTCCCCCGATACACAGGTTGTCGTTAACGAATGGAACTGTGAATTCCACTTTGATTTTGCAAAGGTCTATTGGAATTCCAGATTGGCAAATGAGCATCAACGTATTGTTCGCATGTTCGAACCGGGTGAAGCAGTTGCGGATGTCATGGCTGGAGTAGGGCCTTTTGCGATCCCGGCAGCAAAGAATCGGGTACTTGTTTGGGCGAACGATTTCAATCCCGATGCGTTCGAGAGCCTGCAAAAAAATATAATGATAAATAAGGTGCGTAAATCATTTTGTTAATTCTTCGCCTGCCACACCCGTTTCTCACCTCGCTGTTAAAAGGTTCATGGAGTTGTTCAACCTTTTAAGCTTGAGGCTAGCGAATTCATCCGCACCTCTGTCCGCAACCTCTATAGGCTCTCCCGATCTCCTTCGGCAATCAGAAATCCAATTAAAGTCTATAGTCACCAGTATTCCGAAGGAGTGCAGGAAATTCTCAGGAGGGCTGGCAAAACCGAGGAGGAAATCAACCCCCCGCCTGTTTATCTCAGAATCCCCCCATTCTTCTCCCATTTTGTTATGAACAATCCAGCTACAGCGGCCTCCTCTCTCGAAGGTTTCATCGGTGCCTACAATGGGCTTGAGAACCAGTTTTTTGACGCCGAAAATTTGCCTAAGAGGGAGTTCCCGCTGGTGCATCTGTATATTTTCCAGAAGGCTGGACCAATGCAATATACGAAGCGTCACATCTGTAGGGAGATTAGTCGAGGTTTAGGATACAAGGTTAGGCCTGAGGATCTGGAACATCTAGAGCTGGTGAAAATGGTTGGGCCGGAGAAGGGTTATTATTGCGCTAGCTTTAGGTTGCCAGCAGAGGTCATGTTTGCTGATGTCCCACCACCGAGGGAGGAAAAGGAGGATCTGAATGTCAGGCATTGGTTGAAATGGAGTGAATACGATGATATTCCACCCCAGTAGAAGTATAAACCTGATCAATAGGACCATTTGCTATCTAGGACTCCTGTGTAGCACTTCTGTTATGTAAATAGCTGGCGTTTGGTATGTAATTTCCTGGCGTTTTGGAAGACTATTCTTTTCGATTATGGGATCTCTAATTCTTCTATTTTAAGAGATTTTGAATTATTTGTTTTTCGTGGTATAAAACTTTGATTGGAATATGTCTACGACTAAAATGATATTCCATTCCACGAAACGCCACTCCAGGGGTATGATCAAACCACGCGAGAAATATTAGTATCGTAATTGGGATTCTTACTCCCTAAAATGAGTATCCGATGGGAGAAGGGGTTTTACTTCAAAGAGCTGATGCGTCTCTGAGTTGCTTCTCTGGTTATCGGGGGTTAGTCATGATATCTCACTCGTATATTTAAAGGCTCAGAGAGAATCGCAACACCATGATCGGATCCGGGGCTCTGATATATCACCCGTTAAAAAGGAGCGAATAAGTTAAGTTCCTATATTTCTAGCGGCCCAAATTTCATGTGTGGAAAGCACTCGATCATTTATACATCAAATACCAACAAAGCTTCTGGTGAATGCTAATGCGAACGCTGAGTAATCTAGTTTTATCCTCATCCCCATCTCTCAAACCATAGAAATTAAGCTAAATACTAAGCTTGGACACGGAAGCTCCTCCCAGTAGCAGTCTTCTTCTCTTTCTTCTCAGATTCCTCAACTTCAGGCTTGGCCCTGTTGAGGACCTTGAGAAAGTCCGCGACACGGCGTCGCATTCGCGAGTGCATATATGCTTTTGCTGCCTTAATGTGGTAGTGAAAGTAGTCACGGAAGGTCTGGATATGGGAGATTGACTCTTCTCGTCGCTGGGGGGTGAGATGGCGGGGGAAAAGAACTGGGTATGTTAGCAAATTATCCTACAAGGGATTGGTGAAGAATTTACCGAAAGTGATGTATCCAATTTCACCGGTTCCATCATCCTTCACACCGGCTACATTGCGGATTTCGAGGGGCGGATCGTTCCGGTACAGGACCTGCGGGGCGTTTTGGATAGCACGTCGCCGGGCATCAACGAATTCCTTCCCATAGAGTTAGCCTAGTAGCTCAAATTTGGGATACGGAAGGTAAGCTCAGCATACCGACAGGAAGACCTTTCCAAAGATCCTATCCGTCTCTTCTCTAAAAACAGTGCTGAAAATAA
This sequence comes from Morchella importuna, assembly GCF_003444635.1. Lineage (NCBI taxonomy): Eukaryota > Fungi > Ascomycota > Pezizomycetes > Pezizales > Morchellaceae > Morchella > Morchella importuna. The sequence goes on along the minus strand of NW_025763443.1, from coordinate 188,097 downwards.
CGGTAACACGATCGTGGGAAGCCTGGATATACATAGCCTCCTCCTCTCTGTATCTGATAACCATAACCTCCGTCCCTTCCCCTGTTGGTGCGGTTTCCGTAGTGAATCCCTTCTGAGCCTCTGCAAGGCGATGGTGCTCATCAATCGCCTTCTCGAACGGTGCGGCCATGGTGTTCCGCTTCAATAGGGAAATGCGACGGATCAGGTTCTCCTTCTCCTCTGTTTTCGGAAATTCTCAGGTTAGTTTTCCAAGTATCCGATAGACCGAAGGGAGGACATGCCTGGCTCTGCCGGGAGATTCTCTAGATCCACGATTAAGGAGAAGTCATAGCCAGCTTCAACGTCGGTAATGAGTCCAGCGTACTCTCGCTCTAGAACTCCCAGCGCTCCGTGTTGAACAAGATCCGAGAAGCATTTGACAGAGATAGAAACAAGTATCTTGGTTTTTGTTTCCGGGGTTGAGATGTGGAAAGTAACTCCGTCGAAGTCGGAGATGACCTGGTCAATTGAGGCGGGGGTTGCACTGTATCAAACTGCTGTCAGTGATCTAAAGCGTGATATTGATAAGTTAGAAGCTTTAAAGCTTACCTATTGAAACGCTCCGTCAGGATTGACTTTAGCAGGAGATTGTGGTATTCAAGGAGAAGCTATTTGGGCACGAGCATGGTTAGCAATGGGGGATTATGTGTTGGTATTGAACCACCGGAATAGAGAGAGGTGGATACCATTGTGAACTTGAGAAGGACTTGGGTATTGGTACGATTGAGGTACGCGTGATATGTTGATAGCTGGAGACTCCAAGAAGTGTATGAAGCTGGCAGCTAGATACACGAGGGGAATGTCCGTAGTTGTTGCTCCCCGCTGACGCCTCGCCAAGAACGCACGAGCCTCACAACGTGACACCCGTGGCTGACCCACCAAGATGGGCACAACTACATACATGGATTTTGTCGGAGCATTTATGTGTCTGAAGCTTCCTAACTAATTATTATATGATGTAGTTATTTATAGCACTCTACTAACTATATACACGTATCGGTGTTCTTTATCAACAAGTGCGCACTTGAAAGCTTCAGTATTCAATTGATAATAGAATGGTCAGTCAGCCAGGCCCAAGCAATGTCGGTTTACTGAAATCTGGACTCTAAATGAGTTTGGCGGTTTTAACTGGGGATGGAGTTTGGAGTGAATTAATGACGTATACTGAGATGGAAACTCGCTCTGTTAGACACGCAGATTTATCAACCACTGTATGCCTATGTCCGTGCCCTAAGTTTATTTACTTCGGGGACAAACCTTATAGACAGTACATGTAGATATATGTACTATAATTAGCCGTCTAGTATCTGACTTAGAAACTTCATGCCATACCATTGGAAAACGATGAATATAATTAATATCGGTTGCGGATAGTACTAGTATACTACTGCTCCGGAATATATATTTGGAACTTACCCGGAGACACAAATTCAACCCTGATCAGTTGATCAGTCATCTGCCCCACCCTGCATCCCACCTCAGATGGCGGAAATGGCTGAATTGAAATCCCTAGCTCCACCACCCTCCTGCCCGCTACGTAGATCTTCCTTCGACCCTCTCTTCCCTACCCCTCGCTCCCACTGTCGGTCGCCGCGCAGGAAGAATCCACTACAAGCTCGCTTTCTTTCAGCGCCGAGTTTTCTTTTTTATCCATTGATAAAAATACTTCTAAGGTGATTTTCTCGAAGGCTGTTTCACAAGTCGGGTTTATACCTCCGCTCCGTTACTGGCGTGACTCATTAAAAAGTCTAATCTCCATATATCTAAAAAGGCCACCTTCCAATATCCCGTAGCTACATCGCCATTGCCAAACCCTACACGGTACAATGTCAATCCCAACAGACCCTCGTGAGCCTATCCCGGGTTCAAATGTCATTCTGATTGATAATTACGATTCATTCACTTGGAATGTCTACCAATTCCTTGTACTTGAGGGCGCACAATGTACTGTATTCCGGAACGACAAGATAACCTTGCAAGAGGTTATCGATCTCAACCCGACGCAGATTGTGATCTCTCCTGGCCCTGGACACCCAGAGACCGACTCGGGAGTCAGCATACCATGTATCAAGCACTTCGCAGGAAAGATCCCAGTATTTGGTGTCTGTATGGGAGTGTGAGTTTATCTATCCTTTTTATGGCGTTTAAGGAACTTGTACAAACAGGAGTCTCAAGTAGTGTTTTACAAGTCCAAATTTTATACTAACTAGAAGCATTTTTCGCATAATAGGCAATGCATCTTTAGCGCTTTCGGTGGCACCGTATCATTTGCTGGGGAAATCGTTCACGGAAAGACTTCACACATCAAGCATGACTCAAAGGGAATTTATCGAAATGTTCCCCAGGACATTGCAGTCACCCGCTATCACTCTCTTGCTGGGACACTCGCCACACTGCCATCCGTACTCGAGATTAACTCCAAAACAGATAGCAACGTGATCATGGGTGTTAGACATAAAGAATTTACAGTTGAGGGAATTCAATACCACCCAGAGAGTATTCTGACTGAGGAAGGCCGCTTGATGATCCGGAATTTCCTTGAGATGAAGGGTGGAACTTGGAAAGAGAACGAGAGCTATGCAACCGCAGGAACTACAAGCTCGGTACCCGCCCAGTCGTCGACGTCGCCTCAAGATGCTGCTTCGGGCTCTATTCTTGACCGAATTTATGCCCACCGTCGCAATGCAGTCGCTGCTCAAAAACTGTTGCCTTCTCAGCGACCGTCGGATCTCGAAACCCTTCACTCACTATCTATATCCCCGCCCCAAATCGACTTAGTCAGCCGTCTGCGCTCTATTTCGACTAAGTGCGCACTTATGGCCGAAATCAAACGTGCATCACCTTCAAAGGGTTTGATTGACATTGATGCTTCAGCTGCCATCCAAGCCCGGACATATGCTCTTGCCGGCGCGGCCGCTATATCAGTATTGACGGAACCCGAGTGGTTTAAGGGGTCGATTGACGATCTCAGGGCTGCTAGGCAGGCAGTCGAGGGGATGCCTAACCGACCAGCAATCTTGAGGAAAGAATTCATATTTGAAGAATACCAGATCCTCGAGGCCCGGTTGGCTGGCGCTGATACTGTTCTCCTCATTGTTAAAATGCTCAGCGACGAGGAGCTGGAGAGGTTATATAAATACTCCGCAGAGACGCTAGGAATGGAGCCACTCGTGGAGGTAAACAGCAGTGAGGAAATGAAGAGGGCATTGAAAATTGGTGCTAAAGTCATTGGTGTCAATAATCGTGACTTGCACTCATTTAAAGTGGACCTTGAGACCACCAGTGGATTGGTTGGAATGATTGACAAAGAGAAGGTAATTCTTTGTGCTCTCAGTGGAATCTCAACGAGAGATGATGTTGCACGATACGAAAAAGAAGGAGTTGGTGCTGTTTTAGTGGGCGAAGCCCTGATGAGGGCAGGAAAAACTGTGGATGTCTTCATCAACGACTTACTCAACGAGCCAACCTCGGCGCCAGCTAAAGCCCCAGAATCGAGGCCGGAAGTTTTGGTAAAGATCTGTGGAACTCGTACTGTGGAAGCCGCTAAAGTAGCGGTTGAATCAGGCGCCGATATGATTGGCATGATTCTTGCCGAGGGCACAAAGCGAACTGTTGACCTTGATGCCGCTAAAGCAATTTCCGGCGTCGTCCATTCCACCCCTAAAGGCGGAGTCAAGTCTTCACCAGCTGCTTCTGTTTCATCGTCGCCGGTCACTACAGCAGAAGACTGGTTCACTCACTCCAAGAAAAGCCTCATCTCCCACCCAACCCGCGCCCTTCTTGTGGGCGTCTTCAGGAATCAGCCATTCTCATATGTCCTTCAGAAACAGCGAGAGCTAGATTTGGATATCGTGCAGCTTCATGGTTCAGAGCCACTTGAATGGGCTCGTCTTCTTCCCGTCCCAGTCATTCGTCGTTTCTCGCCTGGTGAAGCTGGCCTTGACAAGCGTGGGTTACACGCTATGCCATTACTTGACTCTGGTGTGGGTGGTACTGGCGAGAGGCTTGATGTAGCAGATATTAAAAAGACTTTGGCCGAGGGCGCAATTAAGACCCCAGTGATGTTGGCGGGTGGCTTGAACTACAAAAATGTAGCAGATGTGGTAGGAGATGAGGAGGGTTTGGTGGCTATGGGAGTGTGTGGTGTTGATGTGAGCAGTGGAGTTGAGACTGATGGGAGACAGGATCTAATGAAGATCAGAAAATTTGTGTACACGGCTAAAGGAAGAGTTGAATAAGGTCACTCCCGTTTCCATGTGTAATGGATGTTGAACGAAGGCGTTTTCATTTCAATTTCTTTGTATTTTCTTTCTCTTCTATTTTCACTCTCTGCAAGGCGGGGACGAATTTTTCTTGACCTTGATGGGCCTAGAATTTCTATGGTGATTATTCGCAACCCCATGTAGGGTTCTTGCTATTTTGAACACTCCAGTGATACCATGTTTGCTTTGACTTAATTTGTAAACAAGATATGACCCGAGAGAATAGATTTGCCGATTGCCATCATTTGCGGGTTTTTCTACTGTTCGATCGAGTTCATCAAAGGCGAATTCATCAAAGGCGATCGCGAGTGATTGTTCATGACATAAACGTCGATCACCAGCACCTTGGCTGCAAGTGAAATAGTATCTGCCAAGAAGCAATACCTAGTGGGCTAAATTTTAAAGATGCGGTGAGCAGGGATAGAGCTCTTGGCGCGTATTCAAGCAAAGGAGAAGGCCTGATATCTATTCCTCCGAGAGGGAAGTGGAGAGGGGAGTACTTATCAACATGACAACGTCGCCCAGCCTTAAAGTTTTCTTCCTTTTCTCTAAACCACCATTTATCCTTTGCATTCCCAACGAGATAGACCCATGATCGATAAGCCGAATCGACAAAGCTCCATCCAGTTGAATTAACTTTCGATTAATTAGAACTGCTAATAGCTCCAAACATCGCGTTTAGTAGAAAGGCACACTGAGTCTTCGTACTGACATTACCAGTCTCATCTTGGGCATTTACTCTACATCCAAGCCCTATCTAGATCTACAAGGACGTCTGATATTCTTACGTTTCTTTATTAATTGAGAAGGGTCTATTAGATGGACCCAACGGGCCCATACCGGTTCAGAGTTCCCTAAAGAAGCTCATATTTCCAGGATGAATCTCCGATTTTTATTCGGAAGCTCCGTCGCCAAAGCTCAGTGGCAGAAATATTTCGCTGCAATATATCGATGAAGCGTAGCTAATCTTGTCGTTGCTCGCGGATGCCGAGGCACATCCGACCAACTCACTAGGCCGAATCAGGATGAGCGGAAAATTGGTGTTTCTCCGTTCGCTCGAATGATATAGAACCAAGCTTTTTTGCGGGATATTTTTTATCTTCTGGAACGGTGAAACGCCTCTTTTGGCGGGAAATCCGGGTTGAAGACGTAAGCTTCGGAGAATTTGATGCTGCGGCATGAGATGTCACTCGATAGGTGAGCCGAGGCACGCAGGGTAGCAGCTAAATGGCGCACATCACATAGTGGCAAATTTAAACAGAAAATAGGTAGGTACATGTAGGTTCCAAGACTCTGGTATGGAAGAATGAATTGATTTTTGATTGAGTCCAGTAGGTATTCGAGGTGGTTTTGTGAGATTGTTGCATCCGATTTCGCTATGCATGCGAGCCTCGTCTCGGTGAAACTACTCCAATCTGCCGTTGCAGCCGTGTAGAGTACACGCATAGAATTGGGCCTGATTGTTTATCGAACGTATGATTCTCATTGCTAAAGATGTTGATTATATCCACTCGGCTATCGATCCGTAGAAAGATAGGGCGACCGATACTGAAACCATACGGCAGTGGTCTGCGAGGGGGAAATGCTAGATGGCAGCCTTGCGAAGACCGCACCATACGTGCGAAATACGCTACATTACAAAGTTGCTGTTTTATTTGCGTTACCAATGAAGATAAAAAAAACCAAAATTTCAATGAATATCAATGATAGCCTTAACCAGCATTTCCCCACTGGTTCGGAATCTCCGTCGGAGGTTTATGCAAGGTAATTGTTTAAATGGAAGCTTAAATACACCGCCAAGAACACTAACGTTTCGGGTTCCCTTCGCATATGAAGCCGCGGGTCAACTCCACCCGTTTGAAACATTCTACAGACCCTTGCGGCCCCCGAAATCCCGTCCTGCACCAGCATCACGCACTGGGTGATGTGCATTCGGACAAAATAAAACTCCAGTCGGAGCACTCGGAGCACTCGGAGCACTCGGAGCATTCGGATGCACACTGGAAAAAGCTAGCCGCTTTTCGCTTTCAAGCTCTTGAATTAGGGTCACATGTAGTACATGTAGCTAATATGGAGAAGTACGGAACTTTATTCTCACCGAGGTGCATGAGAAGAGTTTCGTGCATCATATTATGTAGCAATTCCATGGCATAGCTTGGATAACCTTGCAGATTTGTATAGCGGGGTTGTTCTCGATACAATATATATATCGTCATGTCCATCAGCTTTAAGAGTACAAGCAGCCCTCATCATCATTATAAATCTCATCATTCGACTTGAATTCACCGGGTATCGATTTAAATATTACTACAGAAAAATACGGACTGTTCTGAAGAAATCATGACGACTCCTATTCCCGCACCACCTGGGTTCCCAATCATAGGAAACCTGGCGGACCTTGATTCAGAATTACCTACAAAGACTTTGCGACACTTTGCCGACATCTATGGTAATTACTACAAGTTACTATACTCAATAGTAGAGCTAATTGGACAATATAGGCCCGATTTATCGTTTCGATTTTGGCGGAGGTGCGACTAAAGTAGTTATCAGCTCACAAGAAATAGTAGAAGAGGCCTGCAACGAAGAAAGATTTATCAAAGTTATCCAAGGAGGGCTAAATCAAGTACGAAACGGAGTTGGAGACGGTCTATTTACCGCACATCATGATGAGAAGAATTGGGGCATTGCGCATAGAATTCTAATGCCAGCTTTTGGGCCGTTGTCGGTTCAAGGAATGTTTAATGGTAGGTATTAATTGAAGCTACTCCGACCATTGACTAAGGTGTTAATGTTTGTGATGAATAGAAATGCACGATATTGCGAGTCAGCTCGTTATGAAATGGGCCCGTCACGGTCCAGACCATAAGATTGTAGCCACGGACGACTTTACTAGACTGACTCTTGACACTATCGCATTGTGCGCCATGGATTACCGCTTCAATTCCTTCTATACAGATGAACTACACCCTTTTGTTGGAGCTATGGGAGATTTTCTCTCGGAGTCCGGACGGAGATCCCAGAGGCCAGCGATTGCAAACCTGCTGATGAGAGGGTCGAGCCAGAAGTATGAGTCCGATATCGCCTTGATGAAAAACGTGAGTGACGAGGTGATCAAGAGGAGGAAAGAGAAGCCGACGGGAAAGAAGGACTTGTTGAATGCCATGTTGAATGGGAAGGATCCGGTCACAGGGGAGGGCATGTCAAATGAATCGATTATCAATAACATGATCACCTTCCTGATCGCTGGTATGCATTTCTTTTCGTCCCCTACTTGAGTTCCAATATGTCTAACACTGATATTCCGTATCTATTTAGGTCATGAAACCACGTCTGGAATGTTATCATTCGCCTTCTATCTCTTGATCAAAAATAGCGCTGCCTACCGCACCGCACAGCAAGAGGTCGATGACGTTTGCGGGAAAGGCCCTATCAAGGTAGAGCACATTTCAAAGCTGAAATACCTTAACGCCGTTCTTCGTGAGACACTCCGTCTCCATCCCACCGCACCTGCATTCAGCATGTGCCCAAAGCCTGGTGTAGAAGAACACCCTACTTTGTGCGGAGGCAAGTACGCGATTGGCAAAAACGAGCCCATCATCTGCTTGTTGCCAAAGGTGCATACAGATCCAGCGGTATATGGAGAAGATGCGGAAGAATTCAAGCCAGAGAGGATGTTGGACGAGGCATTTGAGAAGTTGCCCAAGTATGCTTGGAAGGTAATTAATATATCTCTCATAATTGCGAGTGTCAATGATATTGACAATTATATTATAGCCCTTTGGAAATGGAATGCGAGGCTGCATAGGCAGAGCCTTCGCCTGGCAGGAAGCTCTCCTTGTAGTTGCAATTCTGCTACAGAACTTTAACTTTCAGCTCGACGACCCTAGCTATCAGCTGAAGCTCAAACAGACCTTGACGGTCAAGCCTAAAGATTTCAAGATGCGTGCAACTCTGAGAGATGGAATTGACGCTACAATGCTCGAAAAGAAGCTCCAAGCCGGTTCTGCACCTACTGCAGAGGACTCCACGCTCAAAGAGACATTGAACAAGCCCTCAAACTTGAAGCCAATGAGCATCTTCTACGGGTCAAATACAGGAACATGTGAAGCTCTCGCAGCAAGACTGGCAAAAGATGCCATTCAACACGGCTTCGACGCTAAAGTTGATCCTCTGGATTCTGCAACTGATAAGCTTCCGAAAGACCAGCCAGTTGTCATTATCACAGCTTCATATGAGGGAGCACCTCCGGATAATGCGAGCCACTTCGTAGAGTGGTTGAAGAGCCTTAAGGAAGACGAGCTCAAGGGAGTCCAGTTTGCCGTCTTTGGTTGCGGTCATCGCGACTGGCAGGCGACTTTCCAGAAGATTCCCAGCTTGGTAGATGAGCTTATTGGGAAGTGGGGTGGTGAACGAATCGTCAATAAGGGTACAGCGGATGCCGCTAATGGTGACATGTTCACCGATTTTGACGGGTGGGAGGATACGCAGTACTGGCCTGCGGTCGAGAAAAACTATGGCGGTACTGCTACTTCGCCCGACGCGGTATCAACTCCTTCCATTGAGGTCACCGTTTCTTCGCAAAGCCGCTCCACGAACCTGAAGCAGGATGTGAGGGGAGCACTGTTGATGGAGAACAGGCTTCTTACTGCTCCTGGTGAACCGGAGAAGAGGCATGTTGAGATCAAGCTGCCGACTGATATGGTCTACAAAGCTGGAGACTACCTTGCTATCTTGCCTACCAACCCCAAGAACAACATTAGAAGGACTGTAGCGAGGTTTGGTCTGGCGTGGGATGCGGTCTTGAATATCAAGGCGAATGGCCCGACAGTTCTGCCGACTAATGTCAACATTACGGCCGCGGATGTGCTTTCGAACTATGTTGAGCTTGCACAACCGGCTACCAAGAAGGTTTGTCTGAGATTTCTACGCCTCATTTATGACACTGGCTAACAATCCCCCAGGATGTCCTTGCAATTGCGAAAGCTGCAGCGGATGAGAAGACCCGCACGGCACTCGAGAACCTTGCTGGAGACCTATTTAACGTGGAGGTCAGCCAAAAGCGTCTCAGCCCTCTCGACATACTCGAAAAGTATCCTAGTGTCGCATTCACATTCAGCGAATTTCTTGCCATTCTCCCCCCAATGCGTGTGCGCCAATACTCAATCTCATCCTCGCCTCTATACGCCCCCGACAGTTGCACGTTGACCTTCGCCGTCCTTGACCAAGAGGCCATCTCCGGCCAGGGCCGCTATGTCGGTGTGGCCTCAAACTACCTTGCCCACCTTGAGGCCGGTGACCATATCCAGGTCTCTGTCAGGGCATCCGCGCACCCCTTCCACCTCCACTAGACCCTGTCTCAACACCACTCATCATGGTCTGTGCCGGTTCCGGTCTCGCCCCCTTCCGTGGGTTCATCCAGGAGCGTGCTGCGCAGATTGGAGCCGGGCGGAAGCTGGCTAGGGCGCTGCTGTTTGTCGGATGTCGTGGGAAGGGTGACACGCTTTATGACGAGGAGTTCAAGAAGTGGTCGGCGATGGGAGCTGTGGATATTAGGTATGCGTTCTCTAGAGAGACGGAGAGGAGCGAAGGGTGTAAGTACGTCCAGGATAGACTGTGGCATGACAGAGTAGAAGCTGTCGAGCTGTTTGATGAGGGTGCCAAGGTGTTTGTGTGTGGGAGCCGGGAGATTGGCGAGGCGGTAAAGGTCACCTGTAAAAAGATGTATTCAGAGAAGGCTGCGGCGTTAGGGAAGCCGAAGAGCGAGGAGGAGGTAGAGGAGTGGTTCTCGAACCTGAGGAACGCGAGGTATGCGACGGATGTGTTTGCTTGAACGGGTGGGGTAATCTCTTTCTTTAGTTTGGTTATTTGGCTTTCGGTTTTGATTGGTTCTATTTTTTTTTTATATCTATGTAGTGTAGTTTATTGACATGCATGATTTTTGGTTCAATCTGAGACATTGATGTGCGAGCGCTGAGTGATTAGTTGTGACGGAGGAGAGGGGAGAAATGATTGAAACCCCCAGAAATCTCTTCCAGAGGCCCAAGCTAACTACCAGCTAGCTACAGCAGCTAGCTAGCTGCCAATGATCGACAGTAATCCCACTCCACACACAACAAATTTACAAAAACGAGAGACGGAGGAGCACACCCAGCCAACCAGCCAACCAGCCAACCAGCCACCTACAACCACAGCTAACTACCCGCCTATGCCCCATCCCCCCAGATGCCCACAACCCCCATCGCAAAGCCCATACCCAGCAAACCCCCTCTAACCAACCCCCACCTCCTCCACCTCTCCAACCCCCTCTCACCACCTCTCCATTCACCTCGACACCACCCCTTCCCCTCCCCTCGGTCTCCACACTCACCACCTCCGCCTCGACGGCACTCAACCTGGCGCCCTCGACCAGGCGCGCCACCAGCGGCACCGCCGCCGTCAACAGCAAATACGGGTGTCTGCCGCCCTTTCCGGCAAACCACCAAGCGGCCACGAGCACGCCCGAGGCGGCCACCTCGAGCGGCCGCGTCACCTGTCGGAGCAGGCCGAGCGAGACGCTGAAGGCGCGCTGCGCCTGCGCTGGGCGCCCGTCAGCAGGCGCGTACGGAAGGTGGGGGAGAAGACTGGGGGGGAAGGGGGAGCTACGCGCTGACGCGAGGGTGAGGATGCTGCTGAGCGTGGAGGTGCTGAAGTTTAGGTGGATGCCCTGTGTGTGGTGAAAAAGGCCGTGGTGGGAATGGGTGGTGGTTAGCTGGTGGTTGCTTTGCTATGGGGGTTGGGTTGGGGGTACCCCGCGGTGGGGCTCAGTGGGGACTTACGGTGAGGAGACCCAGGGAGATTACTCCCGTGAACTTGAGGGTTGCTACGACCTTTGACATGGGGGAATTGAAGTAAGTGGTGGGTTGGGTTTTTGTGTTTAAGGGCAATTGACGAGAATAATAATAATTTACAGGAAAGGGAACCGGAGAGAAAGTAAAGTTTCTCGAAAAGGGTGTGTGTGGTGGAGGAGAGAATTGTAAATTGTGGGCGGTTGTTTCCCTCTTGGTTACCGTCGCAAATCACATTCCTGGCACGATAATGGCATTGACTGATTATCAGATTCTCGATAGACAAACCGTCCATTTCCAGCTGGCTGCGTTTCGCCACCTTCCAAGCCCCGGGGTACTTCGGCCTGGGGTAGAAGCATCGATGTCACCGGAAAGCGTTTCCCAATACGGAGACAATGATTGTTTGCACAACTTTTTTTGCTATCCACCGAGAAATCATAATCCAGCTTAAGCTGTAGAAATAAACAATCCTTTTGAACCAAACAACCGAAATCATATTCTCCTATGATTTATTAGGAGAAGGAAAAAACAGAACGAGGTATACATTATAAGGCCTTTAGATAGAGAGTAAAAGGAAATTCATTCTTTACAACTCGTCCTTGACGGGAACCTCGGCTTCCTCCTCAGGTGTTACAACTTCGGCAACCTCGGGGGTGGCGTTGAGGTAGAACTGTTTGAGGATGTTCTGGCGGATAGTCAAGTCATCGCGCCTAATAATAACAATTAGCTATACTCCTAACAACGTGGTTCTTGACTTTGGAAATATCATACTTGGATGGGATCAATCCATTCTTGGTGATCATTCCCTGGAGCCTGTTCAACTCCTTCTCGACATAGTCGGCGTTCTTTGAAACCTTGGCAAGAACACGGGCATAGTATGAAGCATACTTGTCCTCCAGTCCCTTGACAGCGGCCTCAACCTCCTTGACGAAGCTGGCCTCCTTGCCTTTGACAATCTTGGCAACAATCTCATCAAGAGCCTTGACACGGCCGGCAGTTTCCTTGAGACCACCGCCAACAGCACGGTGGGTACCAGCGTGGTCGTTGATGAACTCGGTGAGGTGCTCCTCGGTGCGGCCATACTCGTAGTCGACGGGCTCAGTGGAACCCTTGGGGAACCACTTGAGGGTGGGGTAGCTGCTGACACCGTATTTCTCGGCGCTGGCCTTACCGCTGGGCGAGTCGCAGTTGATCTTTGCAATGACAACGTTGGAGTCCTCCTTGAAGTTTGTAGCGAGAGTCTCCCAGGTAGGAGCAAGAGCTTTGCAGTGACCGCACCATGGCTGCTCCAAAGTCAGCAATCCATCATTGTGCTGCCGAGTAGTTGATCACACTCACAGCATAGAACTTGACCAAAACATCCTTAGACTCATCCAACACAACCTCGCTGAAGTTTGTATCCGTAACAGTCTTAACATCACTTGGGGCCTCCTTCTTAATCTTCGGCTTGACACCCATCTGTTCTGAGATGAAGGTCTGTAGTGACTCGAGGTCGCGCTTGCTCTCGTACGGGATTGGCTGGTCGCTCTTTCCATCGAACCATTTCAGCGTTGGGAAACCCTTCACGCCAAAGCGCTGTCCCAGGGATTTGTGGTCTGCAAAGGGGGGTTAGTTAGACTGTGTAGAGTAACAACCAATGGAAAGCGACATACTGTCTGCATCAACTTTGGCAATTGTGATCTTGTCCTTCTGGCTGGCGAAGGAGTCGGCGAGCTGCTCATAGATGGGGGCGAGGGTCTTGCAGTCTGTGGGAATCCATTGTTAGTTTGGGTTGAAAGGACCTCCGGCTCCGGACAAGTAGAACTTACGGCCGCACCATGGCTAAGAGAATTGTTAGTAGATAGCCCTTATAATCTTCTCGAGAGAGTAAACAACATACTGCAAAGAACTCCACCAACGCCGGCTTCCCGCTCTGCAGAATCTCTTTATCGAAATTTTTAGGAGTGAGATCGAGAACATTGCTAGCCTGCACAACAGCCAGGAGCGAGAAGGCCGCAAAGAAGGATCCGAAGCCCTTCATGATTGAAGTTGATTGTTTTAGGCTGCTTTGGTAGGGGTATTTTTTGTTGTATTTGTGTGTGTGTGAGTTTTGTTTTCCAGCCAGCTTGATGAAAGAATGAGAAAAAAGAAGGACAGATTTCCACCGGAGCTGGTGAGCTGTGGCACTGGCTGGCTAGTAGTGGCGGCGGGATGCGTTGCGTTGCGGCTGATAAATCCAAATGCCCGGTTGTAGTAATCGGGTGAACCCTGGCTTTCCATCATGGAAGGATATGGGTGTGGCTGATGAATACAGTATTCATTATGGGATTGTCATCTCAGATCATGGTTTGGAAGCTTCCTGGGGGTAGAGACTGGCTTCTTTTTGAATATGGTTTTGTATTGTGGTACACGTGGGTGGAGGACTTGAGTACAGTACATGTATGTAAATTAGATTCGATAGATACTGGATCTAAAACACGATGTTTAATATATGCTCTCCTTACTTGTACTTGGAAGTAATTTTCTATATTTGGTATGCAAGTGAGTACGAGGCAAGATATGAGTGTAGATTTGTTTCGTGCAGGCTGTGTTATATGATTATCAATATTCACGTACTCCTGGCCGTGCAAGCTTAACCCCGAAAAAGTCTCGAGTAATAATATCTCCATTGCTACAATCCAGCTAACAAAGATAGGTGATAGGATACTTACAGTCTTTATAAACATTTTATCCACCTAGCTGGATACTTGGCAAGTTTCAATTGCTATCGGTATCAATGTCCTTCCTTAATATCTTTAGATCTCAATAGCACCCAGCTATTAACAGGATTACGGAATGATAATAAAAAGCAGAGCTTCGTGACATTTTTATTGCCGCTGTTTTTCTTATTTTGTAACTTAAGACAAACCCTTGATATCATTACCATGCCCTATGCCCCGGAGCTTCCTTGAAATCCTAATATTTGGTTTGGTGTATTTGTTGGGCTGCAAGGGCACATTCTCTAGATGTTTCTGGCTTGCTCTCTTCCAACTATTGCAGTTATTACTCCATGATGGAACTCAGTGCCGGATTTCTTTGTTAGGTATTCGGGGCTCTTGAATAACGACTGTTCTTAATAAAGTCAACCTTACTATCCTAATTCCAGAAGCATCGAGTTCCGGGTCTTCTTTGCTCTCTTCTATTCCGAGACAGCTAAGGCCCCAAATTTCAATCCGGACTGACCGCCAAAGGGATTGCCTATCATTGGTTTTATCCCGGGGGTGCCCTGTCTATGGGTTCGAAGAGAGCTCTGATTTGCTACCCATCATGCCATGGAGCTTAATAGCAGTTATACCTGCTACGTATCAGCACATATAGCCATAATAACACCCCATATCCTCCTAACCGCCAGCTCCATTTACCCATAATCACAATCCAAAACCCCACCCTCCCAATCTCTCCCAAGCTTTCCCTCCTCCCCTCCAAACGAAACAAACCGAAAACCCACCAGACCCCCCCCCTCCCATCCGCACACCTCTCCCCTCCCAAAAAACAAAAAACAAAAAACAAAAAAATGGTACAACTCACCGTTGTTGAAGACGTCGAAGATGCACACTTCGCGCAGCAACGGCCCTACCAGGACCAAGAAGACGACTACGCCTCCGACTCTGACCGCTCGTCGCTATCCAACGACGACGGTGAAGTCGAGATCGAGGAGACGCTGTACGACCGTGTTGTGGCGCTGAAGGACATTATCCCGCCGCGGCAGCGCGCGGTGCTGAGCGCGGTGCTGGCGTCGGCGTATGGGGTGATGAAGAGCGGGTTGAGCATGGGCGGGACGACGCTGTGGGTGCTGGTGACGGGGGCGTTTGTGGTGGGCGTGCCGTTTGCGGTTGCGGTGGGGGATGAGCAGCAGTTGGTGGAGATGGAGAGGGATATGAAGGTTTGTTTGATGCCGATGCCTTGATGTCTTGAAGCTGTGATGGTGGGGTTGAGTGAGTTGGGTTGGATTGGATAGTGGGCTGACTAGTGGTGATTGTGTAGATGCAGCAGTTTACAACGGATGTGAGTGCCAATTAACAGTGGAAATGCTTGACTGGAGAGCTGCTCTCTTCCAGATCTATAATGGAGTGTTTGAGATGGAGCTGACAATTGTGTTTTTAGTCTCTTTCGCCCGGTGCTCAAACGGTGGTTCTTGGGGAGCCACAGAAGAAGTAATGGGTTTTATTGAAAACGTTTTATCTTATTTTTTGTTTATTGTTCAAGTCAGTACTTTACTATACCCTTCCATCTAGTACGACGATGATATCTTCTTGAATGGAAAATATTGGTTCTCTGTCTATATTCTGTTTCGGTGCTTCTTTGGAGTAGCTATCACTCTATCAATTGGAAACAAATAGCTTCATGGTGCATCATGAAGCTTCAAGCATTTCTTCACGGGTATCAATTCAGCAAGTAGTCTATTGTAAACAGCTCTCCGTCTCTCTGCTCAGGTCCCATTAAGCTCCGTAAACTCCATACGCCCTCCAAATCCCAAATCTACATGATTTAACCAGTAAGCAGCACAATGAAACACAGCTCATCACTCACAACTGTCAACCCATTCACAGTCTCTCACTCACTCCTCTTTCCCCAATGCCTTCAGCGCTTTCGCCTTCAATTGCTCTACGCCCTTGACACCCTCCCACTTCTCCAAACACACCTTCAGCACCCCCCACTCCCTCTCCGCCTCCTCCATATTTCCCTCCTTTACCGCCACCTCAATCCTCTCCGGACACCCCAGCGCCCACACCACCGTCTCCTTCTTCCGTTTACTGCCCTCCCGACCCCCCGTCGAGCTCAGCGCAACCGGCGACACCGGAATCGTCTGCACAAGCGACGCCGACACCTGCGCGATATGCGCAATCGCCGGGCCGAGCGTCGAAGTCGTGGGCGCGAGGGGCTCCATGTTGGCTCTCATCTTCAATGTCCCCAGTTAGGCAGCTGCCCTCTATGTATGTAAAAACTACGGAAATATAGAAAAATGGATTATATACCTTCCGGATCGTGTCCGTCGCCATGATCAGCTTGCTGTAGTTATCGTATACCAGCGCCTTCCGCTCACCGTCAAAGCCACGTATCTCTACTCCCACTACCATCAGTATCAAACCCTCTTATCCTCTTGCCCGCTCACAACATGTAGCTAAGCCCAGAAACCAGAGCGCATACCATTCACAAGCTCATTCTCGACCCTGAGCAGCTCCTTCAGCTCCGCCGTCTCAAAGAGCTTCTCGACATACGTACTCACCTCGAAGCCCTCGCGGTCGAGCTCCCCAAGCTCCTCTACCGGCTCTTTTGGCGCCTCTTCCGCCTCCTCACCAGCTTCACCAGAGGCCTTGAGCCCGTAGAACTGGCGGAGAGCGGACCTGTTGCGGCGCGGAGAGCGGAGGCCCGGGCTGGGGAGTGGGAGGTCGAGGGAGACGCCGCGGGAGGAGGAGCGGGAGGACGGGGAGGGGAGGCGCGGGGAGGCATGGGAAGCGTCGAATGTGATTGCGGGGGTCGTCATTGCTGTTTCTGTGCAGATCTTTAGGTTTTGGGGGGAGCTTTGGGGGATGTTTTTGTGGGTGGGCGTCACGTAAGCAGGTGGCAGTATCGCGCCTCATCTCTTTCCTTCTCTTCTACACTCCTCAACAACTTCACTTCTCACCAGAATCTCACCGCTGGAAGAAATGGCGGCAATCTCCCAGTTCCCATTCCCCATCCCCACAATCACTCCTGTAAGCCTTCTTCTCCCTTTCTCGCATCTACATCTACGACGCATGCTAACAAACCACCAGGAAGACCTCGCAGCCTTCGACGAATCCCACTTCTCCCCCACCGCCCACACTCACCTCACCGCAAACTTTCTCCCCCCTCCGGACCCCTCCGCCGCCGCCGCCCATGCCGAAAATGAAGAAGACAACCTCGGTTACTACCCCGACGGCACAAAACGCACCCTAACCGACACACAGATCAGCATCTTCCGTCATAGCGAGATCCAGGAACTCCTCCGTACATTTTCCTCTTCCCCTCTCCCATTTCGGCATACGACTAACACTCTCCAGGTCGAAAACGCCATAACCGCAACCGCCGCCGCAAGTTCCGCGAGCGTCAGGCCGCCCAGAAAGCCGCAGAAGAGGATGAAGTCCGCGCGCAAGCTGCTGCTGAAGCCGCTGCCGCGAACCCCGTCCCGCAGACCGAGGCCACGGAGGGACTGGTGCGGAAGGGGAGGCTCGAGGCCGCCATCTGGGCGAGTGCCATGCAATGGGACGAGCAGGAGGGGGGTAATCAGGGGAAGGACCAGCCCCCGGTTGAGGAGCCGAAAGTGCTTGGCAGGGTGGATAGGGCGTCGGGTAGGGAGTTTTTGTGGCCGGCGATTGAGAGGTAAGCCGTGTTTTTTTTCTCTCTTTTTTTCTGTTGGGATGGGGGGAGGGATCCGAAGTGATGAGAATTATATACGTCATCCTTAGACGGAGTCTGAGGTTCCATTTTCGGGACGCTCGGATAATGACGAGATGAATGTACTCAATCTGATAGGATGGTTATGAGGGGCTGTTTTTCTTCATTATAGCGAGAGTTTTAGTTGTATGCACAGTATGCTAACTGAAATAAGGGCGTAAAATCTTAATGTAGGTACTCATAATTCACGATTGCTTTTCTTTCTTTCTTTCTAGGAATGGGTTTTCGTACTACTTTGTGGAGGGCAGTAAGGGATGTTGGCTGCCTGTGCTGGCTTTTTAAGAGCTGGTATGGCCGACATTGGTATAAGGAACGGCGGAAAGTCCACTTGATCTCGGCCGTTTAACATTACCAACGTAATGACTACTTGACGGCCAGAAAAGACAGTATCCCGGTAGTATCAAACGACGCTAATCAGACTACCTACCTGATATCCAATAACTCGACTTTCCAGGGTTACATTACTAATATTCTTGCACAATACCAGTTCGCCACTACTAACCAGCATTCTCTTCAGTCCTGTACTAATATGCCCTCAGAGGCGTTCTAGGAGCATTACCGCCCCATGGATCCACCACCACCATCTAAATCATCTTCACATCCATCCATATACACTGTAATAATCCAGTCCGTAGCATCTACCATAATAAAAAGAATATGCTGAAGCTCTCATTGATCACCGGTGAGAGAAGAAACCCTAGCTTGCGCTCGGGCTCCTCGCCATTGTGAATGTATGTTTTGTATAAAGTTGTGAGCTACTTGGATAAAAGAACGAGCTTTGTGGTTTAGATGTGACTGGCTAGCTATGGGGAAGAAAGATGGGTATGAGTTCTATGGTTACGGAAGAGCCTTCGGGGTGTGGGTGTGGTGGACACCAAACAAAAGACGGAGTCATATCGTTCATCGGCTTCGGTATGACTACATATACTCAAGAGATCTCCCTGGAATATATGATATATCTCAACCCATATCCATCCCTCACAGTCGCCTAGAGACACACATACACCCTTTACACATATCCAAAATTCACATTTACAAGCACTGGGACAAAAATAACTCTGATTTAAGGCTTCGTAATAGTACAGTAGGTAATTATTGGTAAACTGCCTGGACGTAAATTACCCCAAGAACGCCAAAACGAGCCCTTTTCATATAGCACTAGAACCCACCATTTTGAGATATAACCTATACCAATCAGTGAAAAATCACTTAATAGATAGTTAGAAAAATCGTTTGACAGCATTAAAACTCCGGGAATAATCATTGTACCATGGATGGTAGAACATTTTATTTGGTGGTTCTCAGAAAACGTGCCAAGACCTCGAATTTGTATGGGGTCTTGGCCAAATCCCAAGATTTGCCACATAACTTCCCAAATATTTGATGAAAACAATTTTAAAGTGTATCTTACTATCCTAAAAGTTTCACGGTGTTTAGATAACAATCGAAGCTTAAGGAGGTGGCCAATTTTAGCGCGAAAATGGTGATTGCCCCGAATGTCGGGGACAGAGGGCGCCTGTGAAATTGTACAAAGTTGCCTATATAAGTTTAGCTCGCAATTATGCGAGCCTGGGAGCTTTGTCCGGGATATGTCATAGTCGCTGGTAGTCATATATATAAGATCAGCGATCTATTGCACTCAGCCTGTAGGATATTCTCTCCACATATATTCCCACATTATGGATGATGAAGGGCTCACAAGCTGCTAGCGCAGCTTGTGACCCCGACCTACTCGCGAATTAAACACTCAGGAAACTGGATAGATCGAGCGACTTTCGACTCGTTATACGTCCAAGAACTATACCTATCTGAAATGAGATTAGTGCGGCACGAGTGACATTCTATGAACCCATTATTAGTCAACAGATATGAGTAATATAAAGAACAGGCGCTTATTCTTAACCGCCTTTCGTCATTTTCACGATAACTGTATTGTGAGTACGATACTCAAGATATCCAACTAATACACAGCTGCCCACGATTCGCGCAATCTGTTTTTGTCCCTGCCGATCATGCATGTAACTGAGCCCTAACCCATGTCCATATAGGGACAGCTAATGCGCAGCTCACACGAAGCTCTAAACAGGCAAGCAGCATCTTCTGACCGTCTCCACCCCTCATTCACTCACCCACTCACTCCACTCACCTCACCTCCATCCATCTAAATGCCGCTCCTAAAACTCCCCAACGAGATTCTGATCCAGATAGCAGAGTGCCTGGACCCCGCAGACTTCACAAACTTCCTCGTCCTCAACCACTTCTTCAAGAGCCTCTTGGTCCCTCTACTTCACAATATCGCCTTCAGCGACCCAGCTCAGTATCTGGACTGGGCATGCAAGCGCGGCCACGAGCACCTTGCCCGCCTCCTCCTCGAGGGCGGAACGTCGCCGAGTGTCCAATCCTGCATCAGTCGGTACCCGCTCCAAGAGGCCGCCTACTACGGTCACCTACCCATAGTCAAGCTTCTCCTCCAACACGGCGCCGATATCAGTGCCAGGGACGATGACTGCGGTACTGCGCTCCACTACGCAGCCGGCAGTGGCCACCCTGACATCGTGCAGCTGCTCTTAGAGAACGGCGCCGATAAAGAGATTAATGGCGACATGCTACATAACGTCACCCCACTCATGTGGGCGATCAAAGGCCTCGAGATGGCTTATGCACTGAATCTGGAGAAAGCCAACCCAGAATGCACCGTCCATTATTACTGGGAGGAGGAGGGCTTCCTTGACACGGGCATGTTTAGTGCTACAGAGCTCACCGAGCATAGAAAATATGCGATGGCGCGGATGCGTGAAGTTGTCAATATACTGCTAGAATGGGGCGCAGATGTCACATACTCTTGTAATACTGGAGAGTCGGTACTGCATGCGGTGGCAGGTCTGGATGAGTTTGATGCGGTGGAGACGGCGGAACTGTTGTTGGAGCGGGGTGCCGATCTACATGCGGTTGACAATGAAGGGAATACGCCGCTACATATAGCGGCGTATTGCGGGTTGCCGGGTCTCGTGACGCTATTTCTGGAGAAAGGTGCGGACGTGAATGCGGAGGACTCGGGTGGTCGGACGCCTTATGGTGGATTAGTTGTCGGTTTTCACCCAGAGGTCCACAAGATACTTGAGCGGGCCCAAGAAGGGGCTCAAAATGCTAAAGAAGACCGCAAGGCATAGGGGGGGGGGAAAAGCGGGTCCTTGGGCCTCTGTAATTATTTTGCTCCGCCTTGGTTTCTGTAGATGTGGTTGGTCGTGGGATCTTTGTGCCCTAGGCCGCGCCTGGATTTTTGGGCCTGTGGGCAAAATTGCAGGCAGTTTTGTTCCTGGGCGGGTGCCTTGATGCTTCTCCCGCGAATGTCAGCTGGGGGTGGGGGGTGGTATTCATGTCCAGAGACATCTGTCACGGATGAGCAAGGTGATGAGTCGGAGGTTGTAACGCTGGCCACGTGAGGCATATAAGTGGCGAATTTTCTTTCTTTTAGCTATTGATACGCCCCGTTCCTCGATATGAGGTTATTGATGTTCCTGGTGGATATTAGCGGGTATTTCAGGCACCGTAGATTAGGGTAAAGAGCATACATGTTGCGTTGTCGGGGCATTTAACTTCTAATTACCGATATTCATAGTTCTAATAGGATTTCATATTCAAAGTACCAAGTTTCATTGTATGTAGGTCGTATATATAAATTACTTCTCCAAGCAGCTTGTGGCTCGCCCGACCGAGGGGCTTGTGTATGGCCATGGCGTCTGAACAACTAAACCCGACCTTCCGGGGTGACCAGCTTTAGAGCTCTCTTCTAATTGAAACTCTTGTTGAACGGGCCGTGGCTTGAACTGGTATCCTTATTTCCTGAACAACATTCGCCTTCAAAGGACGGCATGCGCATGCAGCATATGGAGTACAATATAGGAGCAAATGGATCAGCGGGTTGGAGAGCATCGATCCATTATAGCCCTTCGGGTGATTTCCCTATTGAGGAGCTAAAACGATAAAAGAGGGGGATACATACATGTAGTGTTTCCTACACTTTAGTCTGGTTCATAGGCTTTTTGTCGCAGCTTCAGCATGCTGACAGGACAAATCAGTCTAGACACAAGACAAATATGTATCTGTATATGTATTATCTATTATTTCCTCGGCAATTTTCCTCTCTACCGCTTCTCTCTTTCCCTACATAACTTACAACCATCTACTTTATTAATTACATGTATTCCCCCCAGACCAACTACATAGGCTGGCTTATTATCGCTTTTA
This sequence comes from Morchella importuna, assembly GCF_003444635.1. Classification (NCBI taxonomy): domain Eukaryota; kingdom Fungi; phylum Ascomycota; class Pezizomycetes; order Pezizales; family Morchellaceae; genus Morchella; species Morchella importuna. Next base: position 166,286 of record NW_025763443.1, on the reverse strand, counting down.
GGTTTTAAACAGCCAGCCATGGCTGAAGGAATACAACATAGCTACATGTATCCGTGCTGGGATTTATGTCACTTTCTATCCCATGCGGTTTAGATAGAGCCACTCTATTATATTAGGAGTTGCTTTGCTAAGGACATGTATTCGGACAACAAGTTGCATTCAACAAGGTTCAGACCTAGGTCATTTCCAAAACACCACCGAGTGATATCGTATGAGAGGCCTCGATCCAGCAACACACAACCAACCAAGAACCCCACATCTGACCACCACCACGCCTAACTATCCGTTTGCCAAACGCACATCAACCCCGACCTCATTCTTGTACACAAATGCACAACAGCTCAGTATTTTACCCAGATGATATGACCTCCCAAGAGGAAGCTATATTGCGCATGCAATTAATGAATTAAACAAAAAAAAAAAAAGCTATATTGCGCCAAGCTTTATCGCCTATACCGGGGTCTCGGACCGTAGGGGAATAGTGCTAGCCTCTACCGAAACAGACCAGAGCTCGCATCATTCTGTCCCGTGCCAAACATTTGAAAAGTCGGGCGAACATGTGGAATCCCCGTTAGTACTGGCCAATATGGTGAAACGGCGTGGGGTAGCACCGTAGCAGATAGATATATGCTTGGCGTTTAGGTTATATAAGCGCTTGAGGATAGGATAAGAAGTGGCCCTTTAATTTGGTGCATGGGTTATATATGACGGCTTATAATTATAATCTATATAACAGACCAGACAAAATCTCACGGACCACATATAGAAAAGTGGGTCCACAGGTCACAGAGATATATATTCTGCGTGAGGGCCAGCTGTATGCGGTGTGTAGTACCTAAGAACGATGCCAAATTGTATTCGATTCTCACACCGAGGATCAAGAGCTCCCGCAAGTTCCGGAGAAAGAAGTGGGCAAGAGGTTGAAATAAGGATGAGCGGACCTAATTGCCTTACCCCGCCATTTGGTAGCGGGCTGTAAACATGGATCATCCGATTGTTGGGTCTGTGATATGTTGCAAGAGTGGAGGTGGGGATCCGGGAGGCCTATATGTTTCGGAATTATATCCCCTGGGATATTTAATATATTAAACGCCAATGTGAAAAAGGTTTAATTTCACCCTAAAGGGCGGATATATAAAGCGCGGTGTGCTTTTCTGAATCGTGGATATTGTGCGTTTACTCTGATTCAATATCAACTAGCCATTCACCTTGCTTCAATATAAACTAGTACTCCTTCAACTGCGATAATGGTCTCCTCACTCAAAGCTCTATCTAAATTTGCCGCATACTGCGCTCTCCTGTCTTTTGTATCGGCCCACCAGAACCTCCACGAAGTACGCACCCCACCCACTCCCACGAGGTCAAGGGCTCAAAGACTAACTAACTGCTTCAGTTCTACGTCAACGGCGTCACAGTCGGCTACGAAAAATGCATGCGGAGGCCACCCAGCAACAACCCAGTCACCGATGTCCAAAGCACCGATATTAGATGCAATGTAAACGGTCTGTCAGCCAGCGGGACAAACCCGGTTCCTGAAGTGTGTGCTGTTAATGCTGGTGATGAGATTACCGTATGTTTTCAGCGCCCTTGCCCATATATCAGTAATAGTGAAGTTAATTATGATATACAGGTTATTTGGGACACAAGTAGTCATCCGGGCCCAATCCAGCACTTTCTCTATGGTATGTACAGTATTTATCCAGCAAAACAAAGACCTAGCTGATGAGCGTGTAACCTGCAGGACCTATTAGTGACGCCCTCACTGCTGATGGATCTGGAGCTAAATGGTCCAAAATCGATGTTCTGAACGTCCAAGACGGCAAGATGGCGAATGTCATCATGATGGAGAACGGCGGGAAATACACGTTTAAGCTTCCGGAAAACCTTACAAGCGGGGAATATCTCGTGAGTAGAATTGGATTATTCTGGATATAGAAAATTCAGAGCCTTGAAGACTGACGTAAGGGCTGCTTGTAGCTGAGATCAGAGATGTTGGCGCTACATGGAGCCGGGGTTATTGGGGGTGGCCAGTTCTATATCGGGTATGAATATTAATTGATTCGTGAGTAATTGATCTGATTGATAGCTAACAACTAGCTTTCCGACTCCAGGTGTATGCAGCTCAAGATCACAGGTCCCGGCGGTGACTGCTCACCGAAATTCAGCCTTCCAGGAATCTACGATGTTAGTCTTCCATCTTCACTCCCTGTGCCCACAGCCGGCCATAATACTAACGTCTCAACTATGACTAGGCGTCACAACCCGAAATCTATATCCCAGATGTCTATAACGGCTTCAACACCCTGACCTACACCGCCCCCGGCGGGCCAGTCGCAACATGTACCGCCGGCTCCGGATCAGGCAGCACCCCGGCCTCGACAACCGTCTCGGCGTCAACCACGCGCATGACTACCGCAGCGTCTAGCTCTATCACGCCGTCAAGCACAACGGCAACTTCTGCCGCTGCGTCGGCTACTAGTGCGGTGGTTGCTAAGTACGGGCAGGTAAGAAACACTCACCCATATTCTTGTGGTTTATTTGCATGGCTGACGATGTGGTATTGTGTAGTGCGGTGGAGCAGGCTTCACTGGGTCTACGAACTGTGCGTCGGGGAGTACGTGTCAGAAAGTTAATGATTATTACTCGCAGTGTCTGTAGTATAGCCTGGTGGGGGTGTGATGATTGTAAATAGTAAAGATTTTGATTTGATGAAATTGCATTATAATGGGCTTAAATGAGATGCTTAGACGAGCGATATTTGATGACGGAGGTCTCCGTTGGTTCGCATCGGCGCCTAGCTGGTCTGACGGGTATGAATAAAGCACCTTATATACCGCATAGACTACGAATATACCCACTTCTTTCTACCACCCACCATGTGCATCCCAGCTCAGCTCCGGCATTGTTTCTCGGGCCCGGTCGAAAAGGTCTGTTGGGTGCGGTTTGAGGTGAACATACATTTTACAGGACTGCAACCCCGGATTCTGAGGTTAGCCGATTATTAAGAGCTCTCAACTAAGGACCGGTGCTGTGCCGGGTTCACGACCGGTGGTCTTCCGATGCTTCTCGGAAGAAGGGAAGTTTCATTAGAGGCGAAAGAAGCATTAGGCTTTCGGGAATCCCCTCGGGCCATCTCTCTCGATCTCGCTGGAGTTCTAGGTGTTCACTTCTAATGATGGACTTCAGCGCAAGGATATCTCGGGTACGAATGTCATTGATAAGCCACTAACCTCGCCTGGGACGTCAGAGCACATTCATGTGGTATCACTCGGATTTGCAACCGAGTGTCAATGATCGAACGGTCATAAAATGCCTAGGAGTAGGTACGTGGGTTGAGTGGGATTTTGTAGAATGCCTCGTCCGGTTAGGTTTAGAGGTTAGATAGATGGCATGTAGTGAAGGGCCTACATAGAATTCTCTGCGCAATGTGTTTACGTCTAAAGTTAACTTCTGTGGCGCATCAATCTCCCACTAGGTTCAACCAACAATTAAAGAATATCAGCATAGTGATGATAATAATAACATTAAACGATAATACAAATTAATTACATGCAACCAATCACTTCTCACTTAACCTAGCCCCCAGCTTCTGCTCCTCCCCAAACTTCTCCATCACACAAGGAAACGGCAACAACCACATCTCACCGCCCAGGTCCGGAAACCATATCAGGTCCTCCAATCCCTTATTTTCCACCCCCGCCACACGGTACGAATATGTCTCCTCCACAAACCCACTGGCCCTCGGCACCTGCGTCAGCCGAAACTCGCCCCGCAGCTTGTCCCCCGCCACAATCCGGAAAACATCCTTCAGCTTCCCGCCCGTGCATACCCACAGCGGAACATATGTCGAGCACGCATTCACATCCACAAAGTCCATCTCTAGCTCCATGATGATGTTCACCGCAAACAAACCCTGGTGCTCCCCGTCCCGACACTCCGCTACCCCCGACGCAATCAGAAGCTTATTCAAGCATATGAGTGTACTCGGCGCCACCCCTACCATCGTCTCCGCGAAGAAACTGTGTTTCACATGCGGCGTCTCTGCATCCTTCAGGAACTCAGTGGGTGTTTCAAGGCCCCAGCCGTCGAGGGGTTTACAGTACCAAAGGCCCACACAGTCCTCACACTGGTAGATGTATCGCGTGTTGAAGTGAGTGTCGATGGTAAGCTTTGTCTGGGACGCTTTCCCCCTCCCCCCGAGGAGGTGAGGGATGTATATGGGTGCGTAGGGGACGACGTCAATGCCTTGGAACTGCGACCATTTGCTGCTGCTCTCGAGGGCGGCTTCTAGGGTGGGGTTGCGGGTCTCGACGTTTTGTGGGGTGAGCTCGAAGACGTGTTGCTTGGGGGGGTTGTCGGCTGTTAGTTGGATGCGGAGGTGCCGAGGCATCTTGTAGTATTGAGGGGTACGGTGTAGTCAGTTATAGGCCTCACTAATTAAGTGGGGCATATATGAAGGCGGATTTATGAGCATTGAAAACTGAGTCTCGATTATACAGTGGAGGTTTACATACGTACATTTTTTTTTTCTTTCACATGTGGCTTCAGGAATACCTTCTCACCGCTGGCCAGATGGGAGGAATTAACAGTGGATGCCAAGATCGAGTGATATCTTGTGACCGAAAATCCCCATCTATACGTGCACGTATCCCTTCGTTTGTCGATATATATTACTATATGTACTTACATAGTACCCACTATAATACAGAATTGTAGTTTAACCTTAGTGAAAGATCAGTATCCCGCAGTTGAGAAAAATAAAATAAAAATCAAGCCATTCTAATGAAAAGGGGCCTGATTCAACTGGGACGCAAATACCTGTCCAGCAGGCCATAGTGTCTTCTCTTCTCACTGCGTCGTACATGGAAACAGCAAATGTGGAGGTCTTTTCACGGCCATTGGAGACGATATGGGAAAGCTAAGTCCATTGTTGGCCACGGAGTGACGGCGCAGTCAAACGGTTCTCGCAAGTCTCAATTAATTCGTTCGGAAATGGTCTAAAATGACACAGTTTCTGGTAGACGTGCTCTAAAATAACACCATGATACAAGATAACACAGTTCGCCACGATCTAAAATGAATATTGTGGATGGCATCGAAGGGTTAGGGGTTCCGATTCATCTTGGCACACACCACCATCCCTCCAAGTATCACTTCCAGCCAGCAAACAACATGGGCGAGTGGTCTAGTGGTTAGACTGCTCGTCGGGTTAGACACCGTGTGTTTGATCCAGGACACACACAAGGTCCTGGGTTCGACCAGGGGTGGGGGTAGTAACGCACAATGGTAATAAGTCGTTGCAGTACCTTTTTGTTCCTTCTTATGGTGAAATACATTAGGAGGCTATTTTGATTTTTGATTTCTCTGGAGTAGGAAGAGTTGGGTGGTGTTGTGCTCTCGGCATGTCATTTTGCATCATGTGTTATTGCAGAGCATGTATACCGAAAACTGTAATTATAATCTTTTCCGTAATTCTTTTGCTAATTTAGATTATCTCTCTGCATGCATGTACTTGCTAATATATCGACTCATAAAACGGGAACGTACAAGTATCAATGCGTGTACTAGATGATATAAAAACCTCGTATAAAATTTAACACTAACGCCCAACTAGACGAAAACCAGAACACTTCCGAGAGAAAAAGAAAGAAGTATAATATAACCCAAAGAGCGAACGTTAGCCACACGCATTTTTTTCTTTTGTCATCCAAAAAACTCAGAACTCATACGCGTAACTCAAACGATAATAGGTTTTAACCCACTTAACCTAGATATAGCCCTAGCAGAAAGAAAAAAAAGTAACCGGGGGAAAAGAAAGATAGCTATAAAAAGGATATAAAAGTACAAGCCAATAAGGAAACGTTTTAGTAGAGCTTTTAACCCTCGTCAAGGTAGGAATATGTATAGTACAACTCCTCCCCAAATCCACAACCGCCAACGACACCAATTGCAACAGCAACTCACTACATCCGCCCGCCAAATGACCATTCATAACAAAGAAAAACGAGAGCAAAAATAAGTAAAAAGAAAATAGAAGTAATGAGTTCCGAGCCCCGATCTACAATTAAATTTTTCATCCGACGTACGTCCATTAACCATTATGACCGCCCCTGACTCGTTTCCCCGCAGCTGGGTCCTCTTCTGTCCCATCATCTCTTGACCGCTTAATTGGTACAAACTGTCTAGCCCCAGGATTCATGATGCGACCCGGGCTTTGCTGAGAGCCCTGCTGCCCAGTCATGGGTAATCCGGTTTGAATATTCGGTACCTGTTGTGGCTGCTGCATCTGGAGACCTGCACCTTGGTTCTGGCCTTGGCCACCAGCACCTCGTCCCTGGGGTCGGAATATTCCTCCTCTCCCCATCATTCCTCCTCCGCGAGGAAGTTGAGTTTGCGGCTGTCCTGTGGGAAGACTCATCCGTTGGCCAAACTGAGGTTGTTGCCCTGGGGGAACCCCCATTTGTTGCTGACCCATTTGCTGCTGGCCCATCTGCTGCTGGCCCATCTGTGGCTGGCCCATCTGTGGCTGGCCCATCTGCGGGAACTGCTGGGGGATCGCATGTGTCTGGGTTGGTGAGCCAGCCTGAGAACCTCCTCGGCCACCCTGTGCAACCCCACGACCGGCACCACCACGGGGGATGTTTGATGATAAAGCCCCACGGAGACTCCTAAGTGCAGCGGGTCCAGTACCGACAGCATCACGGCGCTGCGTAGGTGGGATAGGGATCTGACTCATATCCTGGCCTTGCTGACCTTGTTGATGTTGCTGATGCTGCTGCTGTTGAAATTGCTGCTGCTGGAGTTGCTGTTGGAGCTGCTGCTGATTGGGATGAGGAATGGCGGACATGCCAGGAGGCTTGAGTCCGCTTTGTGGTAGCGATATTTGTTGGCCAGTGGGAATACCACTAGGGGCTGGTGCGCCGGAACCGTCGGTTGCGGCCTTAAGCTTCTCTTCCAGAACTTTGTTCTTCTTCTCAAGCATGTTGAGTTGGACCTTTATCCTTGCCTGCCCTTCCTGTTTCAATGCATCCTTCGACTTTTCTAAAGTCGCCTGAAGTTCTGATTCTTTCACCTTCATCTTCTCCTCAATTGCGCTATTAACCCTCTCCTCAACAGCACTATTAACCCTCTCCTCTACAACACTATTGACTCTCTCCTCAACAAGTTTCTCTCTTTCGGCCTCAACTTGTGCTTCCCACTTTGCTCTCTCCTTGACTAAACGGTGCTCAACATTCTTTTTGATGATTGCAGTCAGCTCCTCTTTAGTTGGTGGCGGTTTCCTTGTCGCGTCTGGCTCAGTGTTACGGGCTAAGAAGTCGGCCTGAAGTTGGTGTGTCACTTCAGTTTTGGCTTCTTCGATTTTAGCCTGCTCTTCCTGCTTCAACTTCTCGATCGCCTGTTGGTGCTCCAATTCCTTTGCTTCCAGAGCCTTCCGTAGCTCTTCTTCGTTAGTAGAGGAAGTGGAAACGGTTGTGGCAGTAGCCTTGGCAGTCTCGAGCTCAGATTTCACTTGTTCATATTGCTGTCTCAAAGTTGCAATTTCTTTCTTGAGCTCTTCGATAGTCGCCTGGAGCTGGGCAATCTGCTTCTTGTGCTCTGCTTCTGTTGTCGCTACCTGTTCGTTGAATTCCGCTATCTTGGCATCGAGAGCTGTTTTGACTGCAGTAGCCTTATATGCAGCAAAGTCGGTACGAGCCTTTGCAAGTCGTGCATCTACCTTCCTCTGTTCAGCTGCAAGCCTCTCCCGAACTATAGCCTCTACTTCCTCATCAGTCTTGCCCACAGGGGCCGCTACGGTGGATTCGGTTTGTACAGGTTGACTGGCTTGGATCTCCGCGATTCTCCTGTTGACCTCGGCCTCAATAGCAGTAGTATTATCCGGAGGTGGGATGAGAGCCATTCTCCGTTGAACCTCAGCCTCAATTGTAGCAGCGTTGTTATCTCCAGCTGGAACCGCAGAAAGCCTTCGTTGAACCTCAGCCTCGATAGCAGCAGAATTGTCAGGTGGTGGCATTTGAGCAATTCTCTGGGCAACTGCAGCCTCAATCGCTGCAGTGTTGTCTGAGGGTACAATTTGGGCCATGCGGTTTCTAACCTCGGCCTCAACGGCAGCAGAGATATCTGGAGGCGGAATCGCCGCAAGTCTTCTCGCCACCTCAGCTTCGATAGCGGCCTCATTGTTTACGGGGGCAATGGGAGCAACAGGCGCGGTAGGGGCGACAGGTGCAGCCGCCTTCTCGGCTTTAAGAGCAGCGATCTCCTGTTGCGCTTGTTCGTATTGTTCCTTAACTGTGCGCTTTAATGCATACCAACATTAGTAGATATCAGAATCGATGGGATTGCGTCAACATACCACTTCGAGGTATAGTTTTTTAGCATTGGTCTTGTGTGCCTCCATTTGTCTCTCCGTGGTCGCTATCTTTTGCTGGAGTTCATCGATATTTTTGGACGAGTTACCGTTTGTTTGAGCCGCCTGATTCAACTGTGCCCTCATTCCTTCCAGCTCAGTTTCGAGTTGTGCCCTAGCATCCCTAGATTCCTTGAACTTCTGCTTAGTATCAATAACGACTTTTCGCCACACTTCCGCTACCTCCTTGAGTTCGCTTTGCTTTGCTAGCTCAAAACCTTGCAGGGTCGTATTGAGGTTGTCACGTTCAGCAGTGACGGCCTCGACCTGTTCTTGTAGGCTCTTGGCCTGCTCTTTGAGGGTTTCAAGGTCGGCGGGATCAATACGCTATTTGACACTTTTAGATAACTAGTCAATGATAGCATACTAGAGAAACTTACATCGTATTTATTAAGGATCTGCTGAGCCCGTGCCTGCCAGCGTTCACCATGCTCGGTCAAGAGTTTAATCTCCTTGTCTTTCTGTTCTCGTTCCTCCTCTAGATTTCTAACTTGATCTATTTCCTAGATGTCAGCTTCCTCTTATAATAATCGCTTTTTTATGTTTCGGCCGTACCTTCCAAAGGCTCAATCTTCGCCCGGAGTTCCCCAATCTTCATTTCCAACTCTTCAACCTTCCTTCCCTTTCTTTCTGCATCGCTTCTCAGCGCAGTGTTGCTCTCTCTCAACAGATTCAATTCTGAAATCTTCTCCATCAACTCTTTATGTTGAGTTGCTCCTCTAAGTTGGTCTGCCTCTCGTTGCCTCTCCTGTGCCAACAGCAACCTAGTCTCATCAACAGTAGCCTTAGAGTAATCAAGCTGTTGCTTCAACCGCTTACTCTCCTGTAGGCATAACTCGTACTGTACATCTACAATTTCCTTCTCGCGTCTAAGATACTTGATGACCTCTCTCAGATCCTCAGTCTTTTTATCCAACGCATCATGTTCAGCTGAATCACCCATCTCATCAGCCGTTGCACGGTTCTTCTGAAGAGTTGAAACCTGCACGGTAACGTTGTCAAGCTGGCCTAGCAGGATCTTATTCTGCTTGACCAGGTCATCGCAACGTATCTTTACCTCAGAAAGTTCTTTTTCGTAATTGTCCTTCTGTGCTTCCCAGCTTGTCTCAGATGAGGAGAGCATGGCCTTTGCGGATTCGGCCTCAGTCTTGATTTGGTGGACCTCGGTCCTCAGCTGTGAGTATTCCGCGCGGACTTGTTGAAGTGACCTGGCAGCATTGGCGTGCTTGACAAGCTCTTGTTCATAGTTCTGTTGTGCGTCCTGAGCAATCTTGGCTTGACTTCGTAGATCCTCCTGGTAAAACACAGCTGCCGCGTCCTTTTTCACAAGATCTTCCTTAAGACCCTCGATCTGGGCTTGAAGAATCCTCTTCTCGTTCTCAAATTCCCGACCTTGCTCAACCTCTTTCTGTTGTAATTGAGCGAGCTCCCGATTAGCGGACGAAAGCTCGGAGAGGGTATCTGCGAGCCTCTGTTCCAGATCTTTGATCTTGGTCTATAAAATGGGTTAGCATCGTTCAAGAAAGAGATGGCTAAATTAATTACCTGGTGTTCGGTAAGTTGTTGCTCCATGCTCTCCCTGTATTCATCATGAGAATCATTCATATTCTGCAACTCTTCTTCGGCACCTTGGGCAATTTCTTTGTACTGCTCGACCTGGGTCTTAACATTCTCCAACTCTTCCCGGGTAAACTCAAGCGTTCTCTTCAGCTCCGCAACCTCTACTTGTAATTCTTGTTCTCTGATCTCCATGTCATCATCCTCCTCCTCAGTTGGCACAGGTGCATCTAGCTTGGGCTGGTAAACCTGCAGCTTCTCTTCCGCTGCCTTCAGCTCAACAGTCAACTCGTTGACTCTGGTTTGCAGATGATCCTGGCTGGTCTTGGCAGCAATGAGATTCTCCCTAGTAGTTGCCATTGCGGCATTGAGTTCGTCAATCTTCTTCTGCGACTCTCTTGCGTCAATCTCCTTTCTAATAACGAGTTTCTTTGCCTCCTCGACCTCCTCGTTGAGTCTGCGCTTCGTTTGCTGGAGTTCGTTCTCAATTTTCTCGGTCTGGCTCATAAGTCGTCTACGGGTTTCTGAGTCGGCGCGTTCTCGTTCACTCTGGATTGACTGAAGATTGGCAATAAGGCCATTTAGACGGGTACGCTCTTGTGTGAGAGCCTCATTGTCTTGAGCAAGGCGCTGCTCAATATTCTTCCACAATGTCTTCTCGGCTTTAAGATTGGCATTCTCGGTTCGCATACCCTCAATGAGAGATTTACAATCGACGAGTTCTTCGGCAACCTGTTGAGTCTTGAGATCTTGCTTGGCATGGTTTTCGCCCATACTGCTGATGCGTGATCGAAGCTGGTCATTTTCTTCTTTCAGCATATGGAAATTTCCGTTAAGCATCTCATATCGTTCTGTTAAAAAATCAATATTAGCACTTAACACTGTAACAATAACCTTTTTAGACAATACGTACCGGTTGCCAACTCCAGTTGTGAGTTTGCTCTGGCATATTGCATTCCGAGCTCCGCCTTCTCCGCGGCCAATCGTCGAGCCTGCTCATTCAATGTATTGTGATTTTCCAAAGCTTCAGTCTTGAACTGGTCGTACTGGCTCTGGAGATCCCTGATGACCTCGCCCAAATTAACTTGTGGAGCCTGGGAGCCAGCATCAGATTCTGGTGCCTTCGGTGCCTCCTCTTCCTGTTGTTGAACGGGGCCTTCTCTATTCTGTAGCATGCGTCTAAACATGTCACGTTCACGGAGGAATGACTGAGCTTTAGTACCAAGAGTCTTAAGTTCGTCCTTTAGTCTCTCTACCACACTCTTAAGATGAGCAATCTCCTGTCCTTCTTTACCCTCCTCGTTCTGCCTTCGCTGCTCCTCCTCTCTCTCCATCTTTTGGCCCAGTTCCCGGATGCCCTTGAGAAGATGCTCATTCTGCTCCTGTAATTCCCTCACACATCGGAATACGGTCAGTCTCTGTGAGATCAATCTATCTGTATCCGTGTCACTTCCTTCTGCCATTTCCCCGCTGACAATCTGCTCAAACACCCGATTCTGCGCGACCGTAAGTGGGTCAGCACCAGAATCTCGGTGCTCGATCTCAACAAGAAGGACCTGGACTTGGTTACTGAGATCGCGGAGTTGTTGGCGGAGAACAGCACTTTCCCGTTCATGCTCTGCAATCTTAGCCTCTAACCTCCTGGCCTCCTTCTTTGTCTTATCCTTCTCCTTTGCTGCATCCTCACATAACAAACTCATCTCAACTAGATCCTTCTGAAGCCTATCATGTTCCTCTCTAAGCTCCTGGATCTCCGGAGCTTTGTGTTCTAGATCTTGCATCAAGTCATTTATAGCCTCCTCCAACTTTGAATTCCTTCGCTTCTCCGCTTCAAAGCTAGCCTTCATGGCGGTGTAATCGGAGTAAAGCTGGGTAATAGAAAGTCCTGATTTTTGAAGCCTTGCAGCAGCTGGGGAACCAAGGCCACCAGGAGTACCCATGGCAGATCCGGGACGACGAGTAGGAGTTTGGCTTCCATTCATACTTCCACGACGAGAACCAGCACCATTATCAACGATAAAGCCACCGGCAGCATAGGTCGAAAGCTCAGCCTCTAATCGCTCCACCTGTACTTCCAACTCAGCAACTCTTCTCTCGGCAGCATATCGCTCGGTTTGCTCGGTTTCCGCCTCTGCACGGGCACGACCAAGTTCGATACTATCCTGCTCATGCCCCTGCTCGATAATTTGCTCCAATTCGGCGATTCTAGCTCTAGCCTTTTTATTGGATTGTTCAAAGAGCTCAGCAAGCCTCTTTTGTGAATTCATTTCGTTGCTAAAGCTCTCCTCGCGCTGTAATTCTTGATTTTGGAGTTCCTGCACCTTGGCTAAAGCATCCTGAGCCTTCTTGCTAACCTCCTCGAATCGTTGTTTCAATATTTCCATGTTGCGTTTGGTGCTATTATCAGAAGCCAAAGCATCATCCAGTTCCCGCTGAAGAGTGGCTACCTGCGCAGCCTTCTCCTTCCGGAACTTCTGCAATTCGCTAACCTTAGTCTTAAGTTCGCCATCGAGCCATTCATTGTTTTTCTTAAGCAATTCAACTTCCTGGCTGAGGCTCTGCTCCCTGAATTTTGCAGTTGTTTGCGCGGATTGCGCCTGCTGCAATTGAGTTTCGAGGGCGCTAGCTTCGCGGCGGGTTTCAATTGCCTTGGATTGCGCAGAAGCGTATTCGTCCTGAAGACGGTCATAATCGGTTGACTTGCGGTCAAGAGCATCCAGCGTGTCCCGTTTATCGGACTCGAGAGACTGAACACGTATTTTGAGAACACGGACCTCCTCATCGACGTCTGACCTCGAGGATTTATAAGCCGAGAACTCTGCTTCTATTGAACTGCGCGTAGACTCTGTAATTGTGTTAATAATCTCTTGTTGTCGATGGTTACTGGGGAATCAAACCTGAAGCATTGAGTTTCACTCTCAGATCCTGAGTTTCGGCCAAACTTGAATCCAGTTGGGTTTTCATAGCCTTGACCCTACTATCGGCCGTTCTCACAGCCTGTTCTAACTCGACTTCAATACGCAGAGCGTCGGCGCGAAGATTGTCATGTTGCCGTGACTTCTCGTCGAGTGATCTGAGTACGGAGGTAATGTAATCTTCTGTGTTGCTAGCAAATGAAGATACGACATCCTCGGGTAACGAGAGGAAGTTTGCAAGGCGAGACACGTCGATCGCGCCGCCTCCGGGAGACGGAGACAGAACGTCGGCGGACGCCATTATTTGGGAAAGAGGAATGTCACGGTTTGTGCCAAACAGAGGGTGGGGTGATGACGATTACGATAATCTAGGGAACGTGTACAAAGGGGTAGTTGGGTGTTTGGCTGACAGACTCGGGGGTTCGAGGGGTGGATGTGTATTGGGGGTTGAAAGAGAAGATGGGGGGATAGAATGAATGTAGTTGTTGAGTGAGTAGTATGTGGAACCGCGGTGGAACAGTGGAAGACGCGACAGTGATGGGGTCTTTTCTTCTGGAATAGGTCTGGCTGTCCGGCTACGCGCAACGGGACATACACATACACATACGCATCAAAGGACGGGAAAATATGCCTTGCTTTTCCACACACACTTTCTACGCACAGAGGAGAAGGGAGAGCTCACAGATGGAGTTGAAGGGAAAGTAAAATACCGAGAAGGCTGACGGACGCAAGTCAACCAACATGCTTGCCCAGCCTTTCCCTGTGCATCAAGGTTACCCTACCTTTATATTCCTTTTCAATGCTCTAGGCATCCCAGATGCATTTGCTTTTGAAGATCTACGGGTATCATATTTGTGTTCCGGAGTCGTAGGTACGTTTACAGTGAATGAAGCTGAGGCTACACGTTAATTTAGAAGCTCAGATATTCTACCGGGATACAAATATAGAATAGAATATCAGATGACTTGCATCCATGGTTGAATGTCGAAATGCGAAAATCGTTATTGACTGTGCAGACCAATGATTGTCTTATGGCGTGGTTGCCACGCCCTAGGCTTGGCATCCCCAGAGGTGCTGTTGTGCCTTTTTTTGTTGTTTTGGCCTGCAACAACAACTGAGAGTGTCAAGTGTCTCCAGCCAACCGTCTTCCTTGCCTTGTCACGACTACCACAAATTAGCATCCTTTGAACAGAGACCACTAAGGCCGACATTTACTATCCACTCACTCGTTTTGTCTTGAACCCTTCATCTCCCTCTTGTGAGCCCCTCTTCCAACCCCCCACCATCACCCCCTACTAGCACTCCCGTCCCTATCTTGCTGCTAAATTACTCCTCCTAGAAACCTGCAAACATGGCCGAAGAGGAACCAGACTACTCAAGCATCCCCCTCCCTGACCGCGCCGTCCACAAGATATGGAAGGTTCGTAAGGGTGCCTACGAAGAAGCTGCTGCGTGAGTTTTGCTCCATCTTCTCCATGTTACCTACTGTGTAACTTGATGCTGAAAACTACCCCACAGTGATTTCGCAAGGTCGCCAGACGAGAGTGACCCGTGCTTCCAACCCTGGTTACATGACTCAGGATTATGGACCAAGGTAGTACTAGATTCCAACGTTGCTGCCCAGCAGGAGGGTATTGCTGCGTTGTGTGCGTTTCTACAATATGGCGGAATTAATGCGTGTTTACGGTACGAACATGTATCACAGGCGTATCCCGATAAAATAGCTTGAACTGATTGGGAATACAGGACACGATCACACATAATTGGACCTCTCGTCGAAAAAGGTTTATCGTCTACTCGTGCCGCTACGAAAGAAAAGTCCCTCGAGGCTCTCCTTCTCTATATAGAACTTGATACCCCCGTTCCGGTGATGGAATCACTAGTTCCCTTTCTATCCCACAAAATGCCCAAAATCATTGCCGCTACTTTATCCGCTATAACAGGAATATTTGCAGCTTATGGTGCGCGAACCGTTGATCCCAAGCCAGTTCTGAAGGTGCTCCCCGGTGCCTTCGCACACGCGGATAAGAATGTTAGAGCAGAGGCTACTAAACTTGCGATCGAGCTGTACAAGTGGCTTAAGGATGCGATCAAACCCATGTTCTTTAACGACCTGAAGCCGGCTCAACAAAAAGATCTAGACGAGGCATTTGAGAAGGTTAAGGAGGAAACACCAAAGCAGGAGAGGCTATTGCGATCTCAACAAGCTGCTGGGGTACAGGAAGAAGCGGTTGAAGATGAAGTTGAGGTTGATGCTTTTGATTTGGCTGAACCAGTGGATGTTCTCTCGAAAATGCCACCGGAATTTGACGAGCAAGTTAGTTCTAGCAAGTGGAAGGAGAGAAAAGATGCGCTGGAAGCTCTCCAGGTTTTAATTAACGTACCAAGAATTAAAGACGGCGATTTCAACGAAATTATACGGGCCTTGGCCAAGTGTATGAAGGACGCCAACGTTGCTGTGGTAACGGTGGCAGCAAATTGTATTGAATTACTAGCGAATGGTTTGAGAAAAGGGTTTGCAAAACACAAGCAGACCGTGCTGTCGCCCATCTTGGAGAGATTGAAGGAGAAGAAGCAGAGTGTGATCGATGCTCTTGCCAAAGCTTTAGATGCAGTTTTTGGAGCAGTATGTGGCACTTTCCGGGGCTTTATACGTTATTTACTAACAACTATTTTTAGACCTCACTTACAGATATTCTTGAAGACATATTAGAGTACCTTAAACACAAGAATCCTAACGTCAAACTTGAGACTTTACGATTTTTGATTCGATGCCTTCGGGTCACCCGGGAATTTCCTTCAAAACCGGAATGCAAAAATATTGCTGAAGGCTCAGCTAAAATGTTGAGCGATACTAGTGGTCCTGTCCGTGATGGGGCAGCTGAAGCCATGGGTACACTTATGAAAATTATTGGAGAGCGAGCCATGAACCCATTCTTGGATGGTCTTGATGATATCCGAAAGGCCAAAATAAAGGAATTCTTTGAGACAGCTGAAGTAAAAGCGAAGGAGAAGCCGAAGCCAGTTGCGCCTCCCCCACCGCCGCCCGTCGCTACGAAAGCTCCCGCGAAGAAAGTTCTCAAATCTGGGTCAAAGACTGTCAAAAAGATTGCCCCACCCTCTCAGTACGCCCAGGAGCCTGCAAAGCCTAGTGAAGCCCCTCGTGCAATTCCGGGAAGCAAGATGGCTCCAAAATCTGGACTCAAATTGCAGAAAAAGACTGTCGCGCCTGGGGCTGGAAGTTCTCTGGCTTCTCCAAGACGCACAGCTCCCCCGCCAAGAGAGTTAACCCCAGATGAAGAGTCAGCACCACCGCCACCAAAGACTGCCCTGAGGGGGCTTGCAAGCAGACAACTATCGCGAGAGCAGCCTGTGGCACCTGGGCTAGGTGCTGCTGAGAAGGCTGAACTCGAGGAGCTCCGGGCGGATAAAGAACGATGGGCTAGGCAGCTGCAAGAGGACAAATCTGAAAAGGCACGATTGTTGCAAGAGATCAACGATCTGCAGCTGCAGGTACGCATTTTCGTAACTACCACCACAAAACACATCCTTCATTTTTTTGCGATGTAACATGAAATAAATGCTAACTGTTTATCTGAATGATTAGAATGCGCAACTCATCGAGGAGCACACACGTGATAACCTCTCTATCCGTGCTAAGGAAGCACAGCTTGTCCGCTCCCGCGCCGATGCAGAATCGGCAGAAGCCCAGGTGCAAAAGCAACAACGCGAAATCGAGCGCCTCAAGCGAGAGCTTGCACGCGCGGTCCGACCTACTTCACCCGCGCCCACAGATATTTCCGAGCACCTGTATGGCCGTGAGTCAAGTCTTGGCGGAAGCTACGGTGGCCATATGGGGCGAGGTGGAATGGACACGAACAGGAATAGCTTTCAGTCCACATTTTCTACAGAAGATAGCTATAACGGTGGAGGGTCGATAGGTACCACCAGGGACAGGATGAGCCCGAACCACCAGCAAGAAAGCGGCAGAACTAGCGCCGCTGGAAGCAGCACTGACAATATCGAGAGCTGGAAGAGAGCTGCTGAGGTCACGAGCCAGTTGAAGCTCAGAATTGAGCAGATGAAGGCTAAACAAGGTTTAGCATCCAGGGGGCAGAGGTAAAGTGTTATATGTGGTATCAAGAGGATGGGTGAAGGAGCAGTGAATGGATTATGGCTGCTACGGATAGCATTTTCTGGTTTGCGTTTACATCTGTATTTTTTCTTTCTTTTGTTAGAGGCGAACTATGTCCAACAACTCTTATAACTTTTTAACAACGATTCTTATCTTCTTCTTCAATTTTCATTTTTCTTCCCAAAAAGCTATCGGCAGGTTCATATATATCTTGCAAATAACTTTTTATGTTTCTTGTTTTCCTTTCCTTTTCTTGCGCCTGGATTGGGATGCTGCGTTGAAGGGGGTCTTGTTTCTGGGGTGTTATCTTGCGTGTTATCTTTTCTCTTTCTCTCTATTTTTGTGTTGCGTGCAGGTCTGATTAATCAAGGTTTTTATTTTTCTTTTCTGTTTTGCGGAATTTCAAAGGTCGTTGCGGGAATATAAAATTGAAAGACTGTTGTTGCTGAGCGGGGGGGGGGGGGGTGTGAAGTGAATCCTAATCTGCATATTAAATCTAGACATGTACATGGAGTCAGTTTGAAAAACGAGCGATGCTTAGAGAACCTACCCAGGATACACATGTGTCCCGGAGAGAGGAAGTTGTGGGGAGATCGATGGGAGGGTATCTTCTCTATGCAAGTAGTGCTGATGTTGGTGGGGTGGTGGGTAGATAGGACCCATACCCTTACAATGGGCCATTGCACGAATTGTATACCCCTCCCCGAGGCTTGAGTATCTTCTCCAGTGGAGTAAAATATGTGGTTCGTCGTTTTGTGAGCTCGAGTTGTGGCCCATACAGAACCCATTCTAAGACTCCAAGGAAGATCTAGACTCTAGTCATGCATAACGGCCTTCATCCCTGACCAAACGCTTTGTGGCGTTGTATGCGTTTTCCTCCCTTCGTCTGTTGGTTGCCGGCCATCACGGAATTGCCTCACGAGATATCACTCGAGTGCCAAGAAGCAACCCAGTCCCAGCTTGCGACGCAAGTCCAAGCCTGCCAAAAGTTTATTTCAGAGGGCTCTTTTTGGGGCTGTAGATTGTATGATATCACTTCTCTGGTATTGATAGCATTTGATTGCTTGATTATGGTGCGTTAGCCGTGCGTAGCTCGCGGAAATGATAGCGAGTGATAATTTGTGATTAAGCTATTTCTCTATCGATCCCGAATCAAGGAGACCATCCCGCTTTATACGGCCAATCTACACATGTTGATTATGGTAACTAGAAACTATCTACAGTCTACAGATCTATCTATATAAGGCTGCATAAAACCTTCAACATCATCAGAACAATGGGAAGATTTATTCTTCTTTCGGAAAAGAAAAAAAAAAAAGAAGACAGAGAGAAACGACAATTTACATTCGTTTCCCCACCCTGTGCCCACGCACCCTCGTGCGGCTACCTACATGTAGCTACTAGCCAGCACGGGCAGGCTGGGAGCGGGGATTCAAAGTTAGACCCGCTTAGCTTCCGCACTCCCCCGGTGAGAGAGCACATAAAAAAAGGCTAGAGGAGGCAAAGGGGAGGGCAAGAGAACTACATGTATCTCTGCTAGAAAGCGAGAACTGAACAGGATGGGGGTTGGGGCAAGAGATCACTTTCAACCCTTCGGACCGCGCCCAAGGATTGATAGTGATCTCTGCTCCAGGAGCAGAGAAAACAGGAGGGGGGACGGCCGGACGGTACAGAGACGGGACAGCGAGACGGCATGGAGGGACAGAGATCACCCTCAATCCCTCGGACTAAGCCCAGAGGTTGATAGTGACCCTTGCCCCCCTCATAGAGGGGGCAGAGGAGACCTCCCTCTTCCGCCCCTCTCCCCCGTCCACCCCGTCACTCCATCCTCCCACCCGCCCACCCTGAGCCGGTAGCTCCCCTATCCTCTCCCTCTCCCTCTCCCATATCCACTTCCGCTTACAAGCCTCCCCGCCTACCCTGTTCCACTCGAAGTTGGGGAGAGGCGGCAGGGAGGGGAGGTGCCGGCGCAGGGGCAGAGAGGCGGAAGGAAGGGGGGCAGGAAAGGGACGGGGACAGAGTGGGGGGGTGTCGGCCCGGGGCAGGGAGGGGAGGGGAGCAGAAGGCCCCCTCAGTCCCTTTGGGACTGGTTGGGGGGTCGGAGAGTGGCAGGGGGGGCGGAGGGCAGGAGGGCAGGAGGGCAAGAGGGCAGGAGGGCAGGAGGGCATGGGAGCCCCCCAGCTCTCCAACTACACAGAGGGGGGGGGGCAGCACCAAGCTGCAGAGGAGAGGGGGGGGGGGGCAGCACCCAAGCCCAAGCCCAAGCCACTGGAAGGTGGGGCAGAGCACGAGCTGCCAGGATGCAAGGAGCTGTAGCTCCCTGGTTGGATAAAAGAAAATTGAAGAGAAGAGGAAAAGAGTGGGAGGAGGGATGCTTTATATAGCGGTGGGAGTCGGCGCCAAGGATGACTTTTTGGCCGCCTCTGGGTCACAGCGAAAACTTATATGTAGAGAGCAAGCTTGGCGCGAGATTGCATGTTCTGCGCTGTCTGATCTGTATTTTGGGCAATTGGGATCGATCGGGGTGGTATGTGACCACATGTATGTACGGGGAGGGAGGGATAATATGTTTTGAAGTTTACTCATGTAAGATTCCCACGATAATTCTTTTTGCTTCCCGCCCCAATATAATGATTTTTACTTGTTCAGCTCATGATCAGTCACTTCTTTACAAGTCCTCTGTGGTTGAGACTGCACATATTTATATATGTTCTATTTTGTTATTTGACCATATCTAAATGAGTGGATTACCCTCTTCTCTCCCCGAGTTTCCACATGGAAATGATCAACCCCCGAAATTCACACCCCACACCTACACTACACTACAAGTCCACCCCCCACCATAGCCAACAACTCAAACCACAATACCCACCGGCACCTTCGGCAAGTACGCCTCCTCCAGATACGTCGTCTCCTCCTCCGTCAGCTTGAACGACAGCGCCTTGACTGCCTCATCAATCCTGTCCACGCTCCCGAGTCCCAAGATGGGACTCGCGCCCTTCGACAGCACCCACGCCGTCGCGACAATCGCCATGCTGACGCCGTGCTTCTTTGCAATCTCCTCCACGCGCCCAGTGATCACCTTGTCCGTGTCGGATTCCTGCTTGCGGCTGTACTTGAGGAAGTCGTCGGTGTTCTCGCGGACCGTCTCGCGGGAGTCGAAGGGGCGGGTGAGGACGCCGCGCGCGAGGGGTGACCAGGGGATGATGCCGACGCCGGTGGCTTTGCAGTAGGGGATCATTTCACGCTCTTCCTCGCGGTACTGTGGGGGGTTAGTCTTTTCTTTTTCTTTCATTTGGGAGGCTGGATTGAGGGCAGTGCAGGGTGGAGTGGAGTGGGGGTGGGGAGCACATACGAGGAGATTGTAGTAGTTTTGCATCGAGATGAACTTGGTCCATCTGTTCTTCTCGGCGAT
This sequence comes from Morchella importuna, assembly GCF_003444635.1. Taxonomy (NCBI): domain Eukaryota; kingdom Fungi; phylum Ascomycota; class Pezizomycetes; order Pezizales; family Morchellaceae; genus Morchella; species Morchella importuna. Next base: position 145,857 of record NW_025763443.1, on the reverse strand, counting down.
GTTCTGGAGCATCTGGAATTCCCAGGCGAACACGGAGGAGGCGCCAATGTAGCGGACCTTTCCGCTCTCGACCACGTCGTGGAGGGCTTTCATGATCTCTTCCATAGGGACCTCTCTGTCCAGTCTGTATAAGTTGCACCAAAAAGTATATCAGTCTACTGTTCAAGAGAGCACCGGGCGGAGCAACAACAACAACCAAGCCGACTTACCGGTGGATCTGCAACACATCAATGTACGTCCCCAGCCTCTCAACACTCTCATCCACCGCCTCCAAGATATGTTTCCTCGACAGGCCCTTGTTGTTCACCCACATCTTCCCCTCCTTCGGGTCCCTGATACTGTGGTCCATGGTATCCGGCACGCCAAAGTAGCATTTCGACAGAATCACGAGGTTCTTGCGTGGGATGTTGTATTTCTCGATCGCCTTGGCGATGATGCGCTCGCTGGCGCCGTTGGAGTAGATGTTGGCCGTGTCCCAGGTGTTGATTCCTGCGTCCCAGGCGGCCTTGAGCAGCGGGAGGGACTCCTCCTCGTTCTTCACCCAGCCGGCCCACCGGGGGTCGCCGTAGGACATGGTGCCGAGGATGATGCGGGAGGTCTTGAGACCGCTGGCGCCGAGTCTGGGGGGATGTTAGCAAGAAAGCTACGGCATGAGTACACTGCAGTTGGCTGGTCGATCTAAATACCTTGCGTATTCCATTGTTTAATAGGGTGTTTGGTTGGCTTGGTTTGGTTCGGTTTGGTTTGATTGAGTGTGAGATATCCAGCAAGAAAGACGTCTACAATCCGACTTTATATAGACATCTGTAGACTGTACGTAGCTGCCCGGCGTTTATGAAAACCCGGATGTGTAACTCCGTGGTCAGTGTGCAATTAGTCAGTTAGTCCAAACGCATCTATACTTGTTACAGTATCTTAGCGTTGTCCTGCATCGCGAACCCTTGTCTGGGCATCTGCGTTTCATAGTGCAAAGTGGGGGGGATTGGGGGAGGAGAAATAGGGCATATCGATCATTTCCCGTTGTTGCAGTTGCAGTTGTTGCAGGAGTTGACATCATCATCATGAGGCTGTATATATGCATCATCGCTTGTCACTCGGATAATTATAACTAAACCACTTTTGGTGTTACCCCGAGGGTGGAGGATGCACCGGCTCGGCCAGTGACTCACAAATCTTTCTTTGCATGATCACCACCGATCGCGCCCGGATATTAAATTAAGTCCCTCGCTAAAGACGCGGTGTGCCGCTGCGGAGTTAGATGGAGTTGACGGTGGTAGGCGTTAACACAGTAAGAAAGAGAACACGGTCGAGCAGAGGCGGGCGGGATGATAAGATTGGGGTACGGTTAAATAGAAGCATTGACAGCTCTCTCGTCTGGCCACGTTCAATACGCGTGTCCCGTCAATGGGCAATGGGCAATGGGCAAAGGTCTAACCAGTCCACACACGTGAACGCGTGATTTGCCTGTAGCGTCATGGAGAAGAGAAAGAAGCAGAACAGCGTTGCACGCCTGCCCGGCCAGGATATACATACTAAGGCCCCGTGACAAACTCAGAGCTGGAGTTATAAACTGCGTCATAAACTCGGACTGTCATAAACTGCTGTTTTTAACTGAAAACTGTCATAAACTCAGATTCAATTTTCTAATTTTGACCACCCAAATTACCCTAACCCACCCTAAATACCAATTTTTGCCCTAGCCCACTCCCAAAATGGCTGTTGAGTTTATGACCATGACACCCAGGTTTTCGACAGCCAGTTTTTAACCAGTTTAAAACTGTCTGTCATACATTCAGTTTAAAACTCCCGAGTTTCTCACGGGGCTCTAATACATACACTTTGGTCTCAGTGCTCGGCCATACTACATGTAGCTCTGACGGCTGCGCGCAAGTTAAGGTTGAACCGGGGTGGAAACTTAAAATCTGCTTCCAACGTCAGCAGCGGAATGTGTATCTACTAGTATTTCGCTGACGTTTTTGAACTGGGCCATTATTGCATACACCCAAAACCATGAGCTTGGCGTATTTTTGTATGGCATGCAATATCAGTCGCGTCCACAAACGTCAGAGAAATACGAGTACTCACTCTGGAACACGCGCAGATTCACGACAAACGCCCCGCCCCCCCCCCCCCCCCCCGCGCTTCGCTCGTCGCCTAATCGGGTTGATTTGTCGATAGAGCTGAATGAGCTCTCGTTAGATTTACACAGTCATAACAGTCCTAGGCCCGTATCACGTCATGTCTCTTTGTTCCGGTGGTCGTGAGTTGTAGCCTGTGAGAATCAATCACTGCCATCATATCCGGGTGATTTTACGTGACGCGGATAACGGCAGAACCTCACTCCGTCTCTCGCCAGGGACCTGTGCAAGAACCTATCGTCCATCCGTTCCCGGTTCTCACAGCAATGAGCATGCAGCACCGCACCTCTGGGGTAAAAGGGGAACAGGAACAGGGGAGCAGGGTTGGTCCTTGCGCATCGTGTAGTGGTGATTCGCTGGATTCGCGATAGGCGAGATAGGCGAGCACTGGCAGTGAACCTCATCCCGTCCCTGGCTGCGGTGGCGCTAGGGCTAGGTCTTGTCGGCGGGTGAAGTGCTTCTCCTGCCTTGCCTTGTCCTGTCTCTCTGCATCACTCGCAAAAAGGACTGGCTGGCTTATCGATAACACATGATCGACAACCGCCACATCATCTGCCATCTGCCAGCCATCGCCTCTCAGCTCTCTCTCTCTCAGCTCCTCCTCCATCACTTCTACCCTTTCAACACCTTCCGGATACTCATTTGATTGTGAAATTTCTTCCGGTGCACCGTGTATCAGAGAACCCCACGCTCAACAGCTCTTCGGGAAAGAACCCAAACTTACAGCTTGCTTTACTCGCACCCCGTCCATCGAACAATCTCATCATGTCTATAAAGTAAGTTGTTCTTTTCACTTGGAATGCCTTCACAGCTATACGGATTGTATATGAGCTATTACGGGCGGACGGAGGCTAAAAAGCCTCACAAATCCACAGCTGGGTCATGCTAGACGACAGAACCGAACACAACTTCGTCAAGCTCCCCAGCGAAGAAGTACTCTACAGCTCCCCCTCGCGCACAAGCTTCTCCCTCTCCTCCTCCGCCGGCGCCAAGAAGCTCGCCCTCAGCAGCAGTTCCGGCATAGTCCACCTCACAAGCCAGCGGGTAATCTATTCCCCCCCTCCTCCCCCCCTCCTCCCCTTCTCCCGGAGGAGGTCCGTGCTGACACCCCCCCGCCCCACACCAACAGATAGTCTACATCCCCACGCAACGCACGCGCGAGCTCGAGTCCTTTTCCTGCCCCATAAACCACCTCCATGACACGCACGTCGCCGCGCCCTTCTTTGGCGCAAACTACTGGACCGCCGTTGTCCAGCCCGTGGCAGAGGGCGGCCTTACCTGGGTCAGCTCCGTGATTGAGCTCAAGCTCACCTTCAAGGAAGGCGGCGCCTTCGACTTTTACACATTCTTTGAGCGGGTCAAGGAGCTGTTTCTGCAGGCCCTGGAGGCTGCAAGGGATCAGGGGCGGCCGATGGGTAATATACACCTGCAAGAGCTGCCCCCCTATGAGGCGCCCCCGCCAGGGATCGATGAGCCCGCAGGTTCGACGTCGCTGGTAGATGCTACGGCGAGCTATGCGAATCCGCCCACGGGACCGCCGCCGGGATATGAGGAGGTGCAGTGGGAAAGCGTTGAGTCTGAGCTGCGGAGACAGACCAATAACGCTCGGTGAAGAAAGAACGGCCACTTAGTTTGCAAAACCTTTTTTTCAGGATGGGGTGGCGTTATGTTTTGGTTTTTCTTTTTTTGGTTTTCAATGCCTGTCATTATGAGTTAATGGGAAACTGAAGCTGTTTAAATTTTTTCTTTCTTTTTTTTTCTTGCGCTTGCTGAATGAATGCTTCTTCTCTGTACTTTAAGTAGTTGAATGCAATATATTCCAACAGGCAAAGCAAAACCACAAAAAGTATCATTTCTAAGAGGCATAAAAAAGTCTGTGTTCTCATTAGTTGTTAGTTTTCGCAACCTCCTTGACACTAATTACAATCTCAATAGTACTAATCCTCCTCTCCCTCATCGTAATATCATCCATCTCCTCCTCCTCCACACCCTCCATCCTCTCCCCCTCCCCCTCCCCCTCCCCCTTCCGTTTCCCCGCCCCCGTCCCCGTCCCCGTCCCCACACCAAACCCGCCCACCCCAAAACCCCCCACCTCCCCCCCACCCTCACAACATCATCCACAACCCCCACAACCCCCGTCCTAATCCGCACCACATACCCGCTCTGGCTCTGGAAATACAGCGCCACCTGCAGCGTCATGTCAATCGCCTTTCCCGACGCCTTGAGCGTCACATCCACGTTCTTTGCCGCCTTTGCGCTCTTTGTGTCTGCTGCGCCCTTGCCCTTGCCCTTGGTGGTGGTGATGTTGGTGGTGCTCTTGGTGTCAAGAAACCTTTGCGCGCGCTTGACGGCTGAGACGAAGGGTGTGCGGGAGGAGATGTAGATTGTGCGCGGTGTCTGGGGCGGGTGGAGGAGTGGGCGCTTTGCGGGGCGGTGTGCTGTGGTGGGGGTGGGAGGTTAGTTGGGTGGTGCGGTGGTGAGGAAGGAGAGGAGGTGGGGGAGGGGCTTACTGGGGGGGAGGGGGCGCGCTTTGGGGGTGGGGTTCGGCTCCGGTTTTGGTTTTGGGTCTTGTGGGGTGGTGGTGGAGGTTTGCATTTTGGTGGTGGATGTAGTGTGTGGAAGGAATGGGAATTTGAGATCCCTTGGTTTGAAGGTTTGGAGGGTTGGGTTTAGCTACTGTTTCCTTACTGTGCATGTTGCTTGGCGTGCATGGATCGACGGCAGGGGTATGTCTGGGATGTGGACTTCATGACTTCACTTCTACTACACTACATAAGCTTGAAGATGCGGTTGTTTATATCTAGGAACGAACGTTTATTTATTACTTAGTACAGAGCTTTTCTACAGGCTATATGTAGTACTGTTACAAGAATAAGAGAATTAAAGAAAGGAAGTGGGGGGAGGGATTCTATTTCCCTGTTTGCATCTCAGATGCCCTTTTATTAGTTGCTCCTTCCATTACTCCCTCGTGACAACCGCAGATGTGCCCAAATCCAAAAGAAGACCAAGAAAGGTACTCAAACAGAAGCGAAAGCAAGACATGCATGGGCCTGTTCAACCGCCCTAGACGCCCTTGAACCAAAGTAATAAAAAAAAAGTGGGGTAACGAATGTAATAGAGAGACAGATCATATGCTCCACAGGTGCGAAACAAGTGGTAGCAGTGATAAAAGGGTGTGGCTGTTGTTGAAACGTTTGCCAAAAAATGAGCGTTGTTAAACTCGACGAAAGTAGATGCGATGCGTATAACGACATCTAAACCCGGTGCAACTCGCCGTTGCCGCATTTTTGCTCCTCGTGACTCGAAAACACGCTTGAAGAGCTCACATAACGGTTGAAAAGTTTATAAACATTTTCTCCGGGATTGGTAAGAATCTCTTGAGTGTCACGACAGTTTGTGAAGGGCTTGTTGTCGTTGTTGCTGCGTAACAATAGATATTAGTTACCAAGACGGACCGAGAAAAACAGATACAAGAAACTCACGCAACACGGAATTGGCGCAAATCGGAGTTGGGGATGTCCTTGACAATCAACCACTTAACAGTAAAACGACTAAATTTGGTTAGTGACTTTGACTGTAAAATTACAAAATTTTGAACTCACCCTCTCCAACGCTTATCAGACCAAATTCCAGTATGTACTGAATGCTCAATTTCACTTGTCATTTCAGCAATTCCACAGAACTTGCCACTATAATAGTATTAGACATCTGAGATTGGACTGGGTTGTGTCAAGTTGGCACAAAACTAACCTTCCACTAACTGAAAAAAACAAAAATATTGGTCCCTTGCGTGTGAGGTCACAAAACGCTCTGTCGAGTCGTTTGTTTCCAAGATCGGTAGAGGTCCAGATGCCATGCTTGAGTGAGGCAAAAATATCAAGCTCACAGTTCGATTTAATCACGAAAAAACGACTCTATTTGAGAATGCATTGTTAGTTATAATAAGTTATTTTTTTTCATCTGATAAGCGCTCTCTTACATCTCGTGAAACGGGGTCGAGGGGTGCATTAAGGACACGGTCCATGCAAGCCCATTTTTCGGTGATGGCCACTTGTAATGCCTCATCACCACGCCTGAACCCTTTATTCTTGGTTCCATAAGCATCAAGCGTTTGAGATATAGAGCTGACGTTCGAGTTGCTAGGGATCTTATGGGCAGGATTTCCGTCAACTTTCTCACGGTGGACGAGAGCGCCGACACTCCCGCCTACTTGATCGCGCAGGCTATGAGTGCTGGTGTTTTTGCCGAATTGGTCGGGCAGATTGTGAGTGCTAATGTTCCTGTCGGCCAGGTCCCGCAGACCCTGAGTGTTGGGGTTTCTTCCAATTTGATCATGTAGACTGTGAGTGCTGGTGTTCCTGTCGAATTGATTACGAAGACTCTGAGTACTAATATTTCTTGCAACTTGGTCATGTAGACTGTGAGTGCTAATGTTTCTGTCGATTTGGTCACGCAAGTTGAGAGTACTGAGGAAGTGACCCAGCTTCCTAGCTCTTTGCTGCTCGTTACGTTCATACTCATCCAGGTCCTCAATTAATTGTTTCCCAGACATCACCTTCATAATAGTTGGATATTGTGCCTCTGGTAGAGACACATCTCCTACGAATGCAGGAGGGGGAGAGGGAGATGGGGAGGGGATAATTAAATGAGGTTTGAGGTAATCGCAATTAATTGGGTGTTCCTGCAGATTGTCCTGTACAAAAGCATCGATTCCCCCAGGAAATAGCGAATCCACGAAAGCTTTGTCCTTGACTTTCTCGACTTCTTTATGGTTATCCAAACTGCGATTGGTTCTCGCTAGGCCAGTTTGGTGCCGAAGAAGAGGCCATTCCGGCTGTATAGTAAGTTTAGGAAGCGAGCTAGAGTGTTCTACTGTCTCCCCTTCATAGTCGTTCCAGATCTTGCTGGTGAACTGTTTTTTTTCGGATGATGAAGATTGTTGCTCGGCCATTCGATTCATCGTAATAGAGCTGTCATTATTGGCGAAGAATTTAGAACTAGGTCTTGAGATAGGCTTCTGCAAAGACATTGGATTCTTCTCTCGTAGAGTGACAACATCACCACCAAAGAAAGTATTGGGGGTCTGGTAATAAGTCTTGGGGGAAGCGAGCCCATTATTGGAACTGGGACCAAGATTAAAGCTATGCAGCGGGGAACGGCTTTCATCGAAGAAGTTATCCTTGTAGTGCTCCTCGGTGCGTGGTTGGGAAACAGTCCTTTTAGAACTGTGGAGCCCTTCAGTAAAGTCGAGGGTGTTAGGCTTTCGGCCCAAAGTCTGGTTAGGAGAAACCTCGACTAGCTGTGTTCCAAAGAGCTGCTCAGGCTTTCGATTCAGAAGTACGTTCCTGCGACGAGTGCCATCATTGGTCATGGCGGCCATTATGGTTATCTGTTATGAGCAAGATGTCCAAGAGAAAGTTGTTCCCAAGCTCGTTCAAACCACGTGTAGAAGATTAGGGATTTAAAGGAAAATGTAAATGAGATGGATGGTGTGAGAAGGTGTTAGTTGGGTGTAAGAAATGTGGTGTAATATCAGGTGTGGGCAGCCCCCTTTGGTTGATATAAAAAAAAAAGAAAAGAAAGAAAAGAAAGAAAGAAAGAAAGAAACTAGTTTACCGCACAATTGTACAAACCGTTTTGACAGTTTTTGGTCTCACGTTCATCTCCATACGAGCTGTTCACAGCTCACAGTAGAGACTAGGAAAAGACTTAGTAGCTCTCATGCATAGCATCTTCTCGAAGCCCGTTCCCAGTCGTGTACATCTGGATGTAGTTTCTTTCTCATTCCCTACGTGTAGCCTACCACACACTACAGAGACAGTGGATCTTGGGCCTCTCCAGATAAACACTGTTTTAGGGCACAGCATTTTCTCCAAAATATGTATATGCGGTTGCGCTCTGCACGTTTCCTATCGCCTACAAAAGTTAGCAATACGGGCATGTATATCTCGAAGTGACTTTCCTCAAATTATTCACATGTAGTGTCGGGGGCTGCACAACAAACGTATATTTATCTACGGTAGTCTGAGTCAATTTGAGCTTCTGTCTTTTTGTAGAGATGCATGCAAGAATGATGATTATGCCGGAGGCATGCACGTACATGTAACCAGGAAGTTTTATACATTTATGCTCAAAGTGATGTTGACCGAGTGATGGACAATAAATGCACATGTATGGATATTTACCATGCTTGGGATCACCGTGAATAAACGACCCTTATTTATACAAATGAATGATAACGTTGCATGTATTATATGTACATGTACGTATGCATATCTCGTTTCCACTTACTTGTCCCGTACGTTTCCTATCCGATATATGCAGCTTATCACGCCGCGTGAGCACTACCCGGGGCCACATGCGGGCCTCAAGTGCTCTCTCTTTCTCTCCCTCCACTTCTTCAGTTTCTTCGGCCATATCGTATCATCGTATTTCGTTATAAAATCATAGCCATCCTGAGAGATTCCATCTAATCATAGGTAGGCCGGTGAACCATTACGTTAAATAATTTCTTTCATGATTCTTCAGATCGTTCTTCTTCTTTATATTTATACTCTGGCGTTTTTCGCTTTTCTATACATGTATCTACTCATTCGCAGCGTTTCCTATGATTCCACTTTAATATTAACTCCGAGAACAATCCAGTGACACTCCAAAATGGCAATTGGACAAGCTCTTCTCACCAAACCTCCAAAGCCCAAGATCCCGCAACAGCAACGACAAGAGCAGGTAACCAAAAGATTAAACAATAATACTGTTATTCAAGATCAATCGCTCAAGTTTGAGCAAAGCCTGGAGCTTGTTAGAACACTACTCGGTGCTTCGGTGAGCCCGATCTCTATATTCCTGATTTAAGTAAAAGGCGACAAAGAACTAATAAATCTTTTAAGATTGGTTGTCTTTCCTTCCTTCGGTAGGATATGTTTAATAAGAATATTTTCAATCTTAAACTTACATCTGAGTAGTGGCCTTCTTCCTGAGGAATGTTTCGTTGAAAAACGTTATGGTGGAAAGTCCTCGGCTGCTATGAGCTACCGCTCTTTCACTAGTGATATCGATGATGAATCGTTCAAGAAAGGTAGTGCGGGGTCTGGAACTCGGGTGAAGAGACTGAGGAGAGGTTATTCTGGGGAAGCAGATCAACTTTTAGATTGGCTCGTATGCACGCTCCTCAATGTCTGAATGGTTATCTGATTATTTACTAAAATTCTTTCGAAAGGAGATTGGTATCTTTGACGCTCTTCAGAAGGGGTACCTAAAGGCCGTTCAGCTAGCCATTTATGTGGATAAAGAACACCCAGAGATTATAGTAGAATCTTACACTTTCTCTTTTTCCTATCGCGAGAAAGAAGATGGTACCTCCGCAATCGGTCTTCGTGTTACAGATATTAATGGACGTGGAGTCACGGTGGAAGATGCAAACAAAAATCTCCAACTCATGATGAGAAGATTGATCGTTATTACTCAGGTAAGGTCTCTCCTCCAAGTACTTATTTACCCATTATTTACATGAAAGGACCTCTTAGAATCTTCCTCCTCTCCCTGGTATGTGACCTATTCCTCTATAATTTAATAGAAATATTTCCGGCGGACCTTTTGTACTTATCTGTTTCTTAGATCAACGTTGGCTTACTATCCGCCTTCACTATCTGGACCACACACCAAGCGACTATAATCCGCCGAGCTTTGTTCGTGTCTCTGCCAATGCGTCCCCGCTCCAATTCCATGAAAACGACGCCAATGATATTGAAAGGCTTGAAGTTGGAAGCCTCAATGCCGGCTTTCATGCGTTAGTACATTGGTCTATACCCATAGATTTTACTCTTTTTATATTTAACATTATCGCCGGCAGAATTTCTCTCAAAATATCAAGTGTGAATAATACCGAAAGCCAGGAACGTCCAAAGCGACGTCGTGGCTTAAAAATCATCCATGCAGATACCGACATAGAAGCACCATTATTCACAACTGATTCTTCACAAACAACTCCTAGAGGCTGCAGCAACGCAACAGGTATAAGTGAAACATCCGAGGGTCTATCGAGCGGCAGTGGACAAGAAAAAATTTCCAACGAGTCACCGGTAACGGAAAAACAACAAGCATCTAGCAACGACAAAAATATCAAGAGACCCCCTATTCACCTCCCTCAAACTTCGGGAAGGGCTGGACGCAATACGCAAGAGAAAATATCCCTTCGTGGAATGCTCCGTCCAGTAGTCCGGGAAGATGATGTCACGGAAACCCAGCCACTTGCCGACGACCCTAGAGCAAGTGATAATCAAAATAGCCTTTTTGATACCGAGCTACTTCCGACATTGCATTTTGAGACGCAGGCCGTAGACAGAATCCAGAATCCTATTCATACCTCCGCTAATCCTACTAATATCTCCTCGGGAATTGTTCGCACGGGAGTAGACCTGGTTCTATCGCATCCCCTCATTTCTGGTGAAAAAGGACCTCCACTAGGAGTATCGGGCCCCACTATACCTACTCATCGACGCCAAAGTACCCGTATTTTACAAAAGGTTGACAACGTCAAGTCAGCTGATAAAACGGTGGGCAGGACAAAGCTTTCAAAAGTGAAGATAATCGAGTTAAAACTTAAGGAGAAAAGCAAAGACATTCAAAATTCTTCACGAAAGAGCAGGACTATAGATGGGGATGAATGGAAGGGTGAAACGCATGAAGGTAGAATCAACTGTGAATGTGGTGAAGATAAACCTGAAGGAAATATGATTTGCTGTGACAATTGTGATGAGTGGCAGCATACCGATTGTTATGGTTTTATTTCAGCCAAGGACAGCCGTATACCCGATCACCACGTTTGTTATAGCTGTCTCCTTGGGGCAAACGAAGGGAAAATCCTCGAGGAAATGCGGAACATGGCCCTGTTCAGACGGGCCTTGAAGACTATCTGGAGTGTGGACGTTTTCCCATCGTCCAATAAGGTTTTTGCCAACAAGCTTGGTATGTTGTCTTTATTCCTCAAGCCTGGGATTTATGAGTTGATAGTCGAGTGATAGGATGTGATTTACCGACCGCACTTCAGATTACAAAGCGCTTGGAGAGCGAGGGATTCATCGCCCATGATGTTGCAAAATCAAAGCTTTGGAGAAAAAGGGCATACGAGATTTTGAAAACAAACGAAACGAAGAGCCTCATGGATGCTGAATATTTTGACCCGCTGAAAAAAATCTCACATCATGTTAGTAAATTCTTGATCCTCGTGCTACATTGTTTTAGACTAATGATAAAATTTAAAATTAAAGTTCGAAAATTCATCATCTGCCAATATCACACGCAAATCTCCTCTTGGGGAAATTCCATTGGTAGAGCCCCTCCCAGAGACATTCCTAAATTCATTGCAATTGATGGATGCCGGAATTCAAGACTCCCAAGAACTTGAGAGGGGTTTTGGAGAGTCAAATGCCGCCCCTGCCTATAAGAGTAAGACTCGAGTCACTGATCATGATGCGGATTCTACCGCCGATGAGGAAGAAAATATGCCAATCCTGAAACATACTCGGAAGGATATAACCCATTATGATAAGACTATAGACAGATCTGGAAACTCGGGCCTCTCTAGTAACCGAGCTGATATCGCTTCTCATAACTCGAAGCCCAAAACAAGAGCTCCTTTTGAAATTGTAGAATCTCCTGAACCAATGGAAATTGACAGTGTTGGGAAACCGCAAGCGCCCCTTAATGCAGATAGAGTTTTACCGAAAGCTATAAACCACAAACGACTACCGCTAATGAACGTGGGTGGTGCACTGCATGACATCTTTGTTGGTGAGGAATTAGGGCAGAGGGATTTTTAAGAGGAGGTCCGCATCTTGAGAAAGATGGTTGACCGTATACTTAGTGTAATATTTGGTGGGCTAGCGGCCAAATAATTGCGAATATCCTCAAAACTATGTGGTTTTAGCTCTGATAAGCTACCGGCTTTAATTTTAGTTTCCTTTACAATGTACTTATTATAATAGTATGCGGTAATCACTTGAGCTTTAATAAAATGTATGAGCAGAGGTGGCTACAGGGTTTTCGGAGTGTATCAGGTATTATCAAAGAATCGAATACGATCGGGAGAAGAAGCTTCTATTCCCTAGGCTCAGCGCTAGTATCATAACTTTTGTTAGCTTCTGGGCTCTAAGTCTATGAAGATACTTTATGGTAATCACCATTAGTCTCTATTAGAGTCAGTAGTCAATCATGTAGATATCCGATATACCAAGAGTGATATGGGTATATAAAAGGCCCTTTGTTGTACATTCGTACATTTTGCTAGCACATTTCACTTTACCCCCGCATCCCCGTACCTACAAACAACAACTTGGGCCAAGTGTGACACGAGTGATGCTTCATGATGCTTATGTAATTTACCCTGGTGCCGCACGTTTGCCGAACCGCCGAACCGCCTCGACCTGGTGAGTAGTTTCAAATTATCTTCATACAGGACAAGGCCCATATTGAAACTATCGGAGCGAAGGCATCTTGCCAGTAGCCTCGCCCATTCAAGTGTTCTTCTTTCCTTTTTCACATAGATCGGCGCTCCACGGGGAAGCAATTTGTGTACCCAATTTGAGTCTGTGAAGTAGACATCCTGACATCGTATAGGAGTGGCACAATCTCATCCTCCTCCTGTCAGTGAAAAAAGCAATAACAATAATAAACAAAAAAAAGAAGAGAAAGAAAGAAAGAACTGTCTCGCAAAAACGCCAATGAAGAACCCGGCTCATATCGTAACAAGACACCAGCAAAATACAGCTGCCCCCACTAACGCCGGAGACTATCAAGTCTCGCTTGCAAATCATCATCCATAGCATCCGCTCCGACAGCCTGTGCCACCTTGCCCTCTGTAATGCCGGTTGATGCGATACCGGAGGGTGTTTCGCCGAGCTGATGAGAACAAGTGGGTCAGTATTGGAAAAAGAAAAAAAAGAACCGTGCGGAAATATGAGCATACAGAATGGTTCATCTCAACGCCAATTTCGTCAAGCACTTGGTTGACTATCTCATCGCTCTCCATCTCATCGTCCAGACCCGTAACATCATCGATCGCATCATCCATCATTTCTTGTCTCTGCTCCATGATATCATTCTCTCTCTCGAAGTCCATCGCAATGCGCTGGAGAGCAGGGAGGTTCATGGAGCGATTCATGGAGCCGAGAAGAGATGTTGCGCCTTTCATTGATTGCATCATTTGCTCGTTTGAACGGACCGTTTGTATGCGAAGCGAAACGGCCTGGAGCTGCGTTTTCATCTGGTAGAATTTTTGAATATAGCTGTAGGACAAAGACATTAATTTCTAGAAGACGTGGCCATGGTTATTGACACATACTTCCTTGTCCGGACGAGGTCCTTCGCTTGGATTTTGCAAGCTCCCATCTGGTTATTTTTTGCAGAGCGCTTAATATCCGCGATTAGCTTTTTTTCTTGCTGTTCGAGCTTCATGCGTTCTCTATCAAGCTCGCGTTGGGCTTTCTCAAGTGCTCTTTGGTGCTGTTTTGAGTTAGCGGGATAGCTTCCGATAAGGTGGAGAATTGCGAAATGACCTTCCGGAGCCTTTCGGCAGGTGTTTGGCGACGCCCGAATGCCCATTCTATAAGTCCACTCATGATCAAAGAAAATTTGGAGTGGAGGGTCTCTAAGGTGTTTGTGGGGGGAAGTTGTTGAAGGAGACGAGGATGCCTACGTCGGCGTTTCTTGCTATGGCTCAGAGGGCTGAACGAAAGCTTGGCGGTGATCCACGTGATTTCAAGACATCTCGTGATTAGTCAAGCATAGAATCTCTTCACTTCTTCTACTGGGATGAGGTTACGGAAGGTCCTCCCCTCGCCTATCTGACTCCCCACAGTCGACACCAACCCCTCCACAGCATCTCCATCTCATATCTGATATCCTCTCGCCATCTTTTGGCATCTTTCAATTCTTTCTCAGGTTCTAAAGAAACCTTTTCTCTTTTGAATCGTTGGCTCATTGCCGGAGGCCATCATGGCTTCTCCATTTCAGGTAGGGCTTGTCATGCAGGTATGGTCAATTAAGCCTCCCCCAACGCCACCTTGTAAAATCTCTTTTTCCTTCGCGCTGACGGTGTGTATCTCTTAGGGTCTGCCATCAATAAACTCCGGTTTATTACCAAGCATAACAAAGGCCTTTTCGGCCACTTGGGCGCAACTTACGAGAAGTAGTGAGGCTTCGAAGAGGACCATTTATACGCAAACTGCGCCCTTGGTTAAAGAAGAGGCTCAATATCAAAAGGTATGGGTAGCTCTTATCTATCTATTCGGGAATTGGTTATGCTGATAGTGGTAGATCAATGATTCTGTGGCGGAACTACCCGCTTTCCTCAAGGCTTACCCGGGACTACGCAACCAACATGTATTCCCAAGCTTCAATGGTACACCTATGCTCGCTGGTCAAATCCTACGTTCTGGTTTGTTCCCTTCCTTTGCGATATTACCTATTGCATTGCTGATCTAAATAGCATTCGGAAATTCTCGGGCTTCGGCGTTCTCCACTTTAACTGGCGCAACTCGACACCTGACCTCTCTTCCGGCATCATCGTTCAACAAGATCTCACCCCCGGTTCCCAGGCTCCCAGGTCAATCTTTTGCTCGCGGGTTCTTATCGTTTTCCGGTCTTTCTCAGAATGCACTTTACCGCGCCGAACAAGCTGCAAACAACAATTCCCAGAATCCCGCCGCACAGGAAAAATTCTATGAAACGCTTCTCCGCGCAAATCTTCCGCAGTACATTATCGATCGCTACCAAACTGGCCAATATGCAACCAATAGGGCATGTGAAGATAAATACATCAAGGCACTTGAACGCACCGGTCAATTCGAAAAGGCACGCCTTGTCGCTGATCGCCGTGGTGATTTTGTCGAAAATCCTGCGCTGAGTGGTGAGGAAATTCAAGCTATTGGTCAGGCGGTTGCTGCTCAGAGCCGTGGCGGAAACTTTGCCATGTCACGTGGAAACGCAACTTCGGGCTACTCTGGTACTGGAGCAAGGGAAACTCCAATTCATGTGGTTGTCGATGAATCTATCGGCGGAACAATCTTCAAGTGGATCAAGTTCTTGTTTTACTTTGGGTTAACAGCTTACTTCCTCCTCGTCTTCCTTACTTTGGCTATTGAAGCTACAGGGATGATGAAGAAGGTTGCTGGGACTAACTCAAACGAAGCACAAGCTGCTCAACAAACCGCCCGTTTCAGTGATGTCCATGGCTGCGATGAAGCAAAAGAGGAACTACAAGAACTTGTGGAATTTTTGAGGGATCCTTCGCAATTCTCTACCCTAGGCGGTAAGCTACCGAAAGGTGTCCTACTTGTGGGTCCCCCTGGTACTGGAAAAACTCTTCTTGCCCGTGCGGTCGCCGGTGAAGCTGGGGTTCCGTTCTTCTTTATGTCTGGATCAGAATTCGACGAAGTCTATGTCGGTGTTGGCGCCAAGCGTGTGCGTGAACTATTTGCTCAAGCCCGCGCAAAAGCTCCTGCAATTGTATTCATCGACGAGCTCGACGCAATAGGTGGAAAACGTAATGAACGCGACGCGGCATACGTTAAACAGACTCTCAACCAGCTCCTGGTAGACCTCGATGGATTCTCTCAAAACAGTGGTGTCATTTTCCTGGCTGCTACAAATTTTCCTCAATTGCTCGACAAGGCACTTACCCGACCTGGTCGCTTTGACCGGAATGTCACTGTACCACTTCCCGATGTTCTTGGTAGAATTGCAATCCTAAAGCATCATACCAAATCTATCCAAGTAAACCCTTCAATCGACCTCTCTATTCTTGCCCGCGGAACCCCCGGTTTCTCTGGAGCGGAGCTGGAAAATATGTGTAACCAAGCCGCTGTTCGCGCAAGTCGCCAGAAGGCTACGAGCGTCCGAATGGAGGATTTCGACTGGGCAAAGGATAGAATCATGATGGGTGCGGAGCGACGTTCTGCGGTTATTCCGCTCGAAGAGCGCAAAATGACGGCTTATCATGAGGGAGGACACGCCCTGGTTGGGATGTTCACTGAGGGCCACATGCCGGTCTACAAAGTAACCATTATGCCGCGTGGGCAGGCACTCGGTGTTACACATTTCTTGCCAGAGGGGGACAAATATAGCTGGAGTAAGAAACAGATATTGGCACATATTGATAGCTCTTTGGGTGGAAAAATTGCAGAAGAGCTTATTTACGGTACTGATAATGTCACGGGGGGTTGTAGCTCGGTGGGTTTCTCTCTGGGCCCTATTCAGGTGCTGGTTACTGACATATTCATCAGGATCTTATGGCAGCCACCCGCTACGCTCGTCGTATGGTAATGGAACTTGGAATGTCGCCTGTTGTCGGCGACGTTAATATGACAGAAGACTACCAACACCTCTCGACAAAAACTAAAGAACTAATTGAGACGGAGGTTCGTCGTATAATCGAAGAATCACGCGGCCGTGTAACCACTATCCTGCAGAAACACCGTAAAGAGCTTGACCTTCTTGCAAAGGCTCTCGTGGAGTATGAAAGTCTGAGTTATGATGAAATGAAGAAAGTCATCGCAGGCGAAACTCTACCCCACAAGCTTAAAATCCTTCCAAATGTACCTATAAAATTGCCAGAGACCGGGGGGTCCTTTGCTCCGCCACTTGAAGGGAGTGGAGCGGCGGCGGCAAAGAACGGGGAGAAGGAATTTTAGAATGAACCTCTGAGAATGCAGTTACGAAGTCGAGTTTAGTTCAGACTGAAGGTTTCTGTGGAGGTGGAATATATGTTTGGGGCTTTTCTTTTTTATTCCTTCCTTATCCGTTATTACATTCACATAGCATGGAATGGATTGGTGTATCATGTATTTGGTTTTTCTTTTAAAACCTACTTTTCCTCCGGTTTACCCTCTTTTTTCTTCTCCTTTTTCATTTTGTGTGTACTGGTTCGGTATGGTCCTGGTGTGGTTTCTTACCCTCTGCTTTTATTTTACCCTGATAGAGCGCCTTGGATATAGGCAGGCAAACTTGAAAGGAAAGAAAAAACTCCTCTCAAGTTCTTATCCATGTTTCCTTCTCTCGTACTTCCAAAAGTGTACGTTTTATTATTTTTTTATTTTTTTTATGCTTGCCTGAACAACCGATGGCGTTACTCGCGGGTTGGACTAATACGGATGGATGGGTACATGTAAGTGATGTGAATTATGGATGTGCAAAAAATGGGATGCTGCATGGATCCTTGATTGAACCTGCCTAATTTGCAGGATGTAAAATAATGACTCCTAATTCCAGGAAAGGAGATGAACTATGTTGCCTCCAACAGATCTAGATTACTGCTCTTTGTGCTTGAGTGCATATGGGTGTCGTTCTAGGAAAACCGTCCGCACAGCCAAATCCTTATTCCGAAGAACCACACAACCAATAAGCTCCAAATTTTTCTAAAGCTCAGAGAACCTTGGTAAGAGCCCAGCATTAATTTTTCGGTCATTGGTTCATAGAGTGCCGTAGCGAACTGGTGAGGCCTTGTTGCGTTGCCACACATGTATCTTTTGCCAGACCGACACCCACATACATGTATGTTATCTTTCAAGCCTTTGCCGGAAAGGGACCGCGAACACCGAGTGAGATTATATGATTTCAATAAACAGGCACAAGCCAAAACACCCTCTTCCATGATCATGATACTTTCTTTTTTCTAACCTGTGAAATCCACCTTTCATTACTCTATAGATCTTTATAAATATCGAAGTTCCAATACATGTAGTTGTAGGTCCCAGTACCCTGAAGGAAGTACTTCGTAGGACGTTGAAACAAGGTTTGGAGGCTGAAACGTCGGACTGCATTGGGCGGCTATGGTAACCAAGGGTCCGTCCGGGTTCTGGAAACCTCCGGTAGCCAATATACGCCGGGCTGTGCACTACTTGTACCATCAGTTAAAACTGCGCAACTGCAAACCCACCCTTCGCCCCAGTCGTAATTCATAGCTATAATGAAATCGAAAGCACTAACACACGTTACTACCTTACGATAAACAACTTGTGCAACAGAATAAATAACCACTCGAATATCTGGTTGAATTGAGCTGGTCTATCTGCATTTCGCGCGGGTTTTGTGAAAATGAAGAAAATTAAACCTTATTCGATATATATACATATTACTAGATATTCTATTCTAGCTAAGCATGTAAGGAGACAGAATTGGTGACGCTAAAAAAGAATTCACGGCATATGCCAATCTTACGTATATGTTTCCGTCAATGCTCAGTACTAATCCTCGATATCACGTACTTAGTACTAGTATGAAGTGTTAAGCTGTAGTTAATTCCATCTATCTCAAGCAAAGATTTTGCAATATATTGATCGCTCGCAATTGAATACATATATCGCGCTCTCGACTAGCTTCATCTAAAACCTTTGCTGTATTATCCTCTCTTAATTAATATATCGAGTGATTATTCATGATCTCAAGTACAAGTACATGCATATCGTCCTTACATGCAAGAGCTCAAACGAAATTCCAATACAATCTAAAACGACCAATATCCTATTTATGTATTGCATATACGTGCTCGACATTTACTAAAATACTCTTTTCGATGCGAATTTCATTGACAACTCCAAAATTATAGAATTATGGCGATAAACGTTAAGGCGTCCATGCAAAAGTTCCCGTATGTCTATACTCTAGCTCTACCACATACCCATTAATAACACAATGAAGCCAAAAAGACTCCTATAAAGGAGAAAGTCCACTTTTGAGTCTTGATATGAGCATTATTACTGCATCAACTACAAAATTTGATACTATAATTTAAAATTTAGCTTACAAATATGGTTCCATGGCTCAGTTGGTTAGCGCGTGGTGCTAATATAGAAATATGTTAACGCCAAGGTCGAGGGTTCGACCCCCTCTGGAACCACTCATCGTTCTCTTTTTGTTTTACTAGTTGACCTCTACATTGTTTTGTGGTGTGGGTGTTTGTGGCTTCCACAATCTCTGTTTTGCGAGTGATATACCGTGTTCCCTGTTAAGACACATTTTCGAAGCTAGCTGACACGGCCCCCACGTGGCAACATAAGTAATTCTAAGCTAGTAATAAAGAGGCTGACGCCCTAGGAACCCCTTTGATAAGTCCTGAAAGTGAATGACTTCCTCACTACATGTGACGACACTCTTTTTGCACTTCTCAACATCAATGAAACATTGAAGACCATCGAGCCGACCTTCCTGAGACCGCCACCGAGAACGTACTGAATGCGAAAAATATTACAGACATCTGACGTACGTAAGGACTTCATGGAGTGACCCCAGCAAGAATAATCGTGCTTCTTTTCTAATGATAACTTAGCTGCCAAGTAATCCGTAGTAACCGGCCCTTCAGAAACACAACTCTCCTAGCTAGACGATCTCTCTCAGGGGTATGTCTTTACCTCGGAAGCACATCTTCGTTCAGCGCCACTATTGCGAGTCCCTGCTGCGATTTCCAACGATTTCAGCCAGTGCTTCGCCCGCGTGATTTGTGAACACTGTGGCTTGGTTTTCATCTAACGAGGCTTGAAACTAGGACGATTCCTTGTGAAAGCTGAAAAGCTACATGTGTTCTGTCTCTCTACGTGAGTGTGGAGTACCTATGTGAGGAACGGCACGATAACCCCCTGCGGGGGCAGCTCACATAAAGAGCATAATCGAGCTTGCTGGCAAGAGCTCACAGGAGCTACCCTGTTCACGCTTGCACTTATGCCCATGTGGGAAGTGTGGTGCAGGTCTGGGGCAAGCTCGAGAAAATATGAGGTCTGTGCGTTTTGCCATGGGTTTGCCTACATGTAGGTACAATGATCTTATGTAACCCAGGAAACCCCATTATGGCGTTGTTTTCTGGCGGAGATATATCCCCGATGTCAACGATTCTGAAATAACTGTGACCCATGAGGGTTAGCTAAGTCTTTTTCAATCTTGGCCCTCCTTTGGGGGGATTTTTAAAACAGAAATTCTTACCGGGATGGTGATCGGGGTCTTCTGCTCCAATTCGCCGTCTTTTCATTCGAGTAAGGTAGCAAAAGTATCTCCTGCCGGGCAGGGTTTCTCTCTTTCTACTTCGCTCGGAACTTTCCCCTACTTGATTTTCTGAAAGAACGTTTCGTTTTGGCTCTGTCCTCTTTCCATGGCTCTCAGTTGGAAATGATTTTCGTTTTGGAGGCGTCGGTCGGGTCGGTGTCGGTGAGAGTTCCTCGTTCATTTGTCTTCGAATTGATCACTGATACTTTTTCAAAACAGAACTACATGTATTTACACATATATCAAACCCGCTTTGACTGTTTGTCTCGGACCCACTACAAATATGAAATGGAAACAATGCCTCACCAATCACTTGTTCAAATTAACCCTAAGTCAAGACAATCCGTCGGTCTGGAAACGTTTGGAATTGCAAATATTTCGCCATCGACAGGGCACTACAAGGCAGGTCCCGCATTTCAAAGTCAAGTCACTACTACGCGGAGCTGTAACACGAAGTGGCTTTTTTTCCTGCCCTCTCAGCCCTAGACGCAAGGAAAAGGAGTTTTGTGTCGACTACGGCACAAGGACAAAATCAAAAACATTCTGCAAGGCCGCGTGAAACTCTTCAGAACCCAGGCCGTGATCGACATCCTACTTTAAATTGAATTATCCGACATATACCTGAGAAGGACTTCGATTTAGGCCTGATATGTAGACACATTTGGTACAGAACCATGGTATCAGATCTGCATATCCGCCCCCGCCCAGTGGGTGACGAGTGCTATTCTATGATGGTCCATCACATTGGCCTGGACCCCCCCCCCCCCCACCACTATCACTACCACCATAACTATCACCACTACCCCCCGGATGTCGGATCGTAATGTCAACTATCCAGGTTCTATCCTGTAAGAAAAGATGATCTCCGTTCCGCTTTCCTATCAACCCAATGAGGGTTCATTCTATGATTAAGACACTACGTCTGCCCTACATCCGTCTGTTTGGCTTTGACCCTCCCGGGAGCGTAGGGCTCCCTCCCTCCCGTCTCCAGGCGGGAAGGTAGTTGTTATCGCGCTACCCGATATACCTTGAAACGAAGGCAGAAAAACGATGCAGGTTATAATTGTTTTAATGCTGACCTGTAGTTTATACTGACATCTTATCATTGAGTCCCTATGTTTCTGGATTAAGCCGTTGAAACGGTTGAAGTGAATGAGTACGTACATGTATCTAGGATATGCTTTGTGGAACTTGGATATATAGGATCCGCATGTATACTATACTTATCTCCCTCGAAGTGAACATGTAGATATGTACGCATCAGTATACACATACATGTACATGTATTATCCATGGACACGGCAGCCGTCTATCTAATAAGACCGGCTTATATTTATTGAACCTCTTGTTTGTAATTTGACGAACACTCCCCGTACTGGCCGGGGCGTTTCATTGGTTCTCGGACATGCTTTGTAAATCTGATTGATAAAAGGAATTTATCTATTTTATTTTGACCCATCTATTATTATAATTATTAAAAAGATAGAGTGTCCACATCTGTGTGTTTTAGCCTGAACGCTGCTGGTCGAAACGTTTTTTGCGGGCAGATGATGCAGCACGTGCGGTTTCACTAATGCGACGATCTTCATGTCCAACTGAAGGAGAAACAGACAGCTACTCGTATTTCTCTGACGTTTGTGGACGCGACTGATATTGCATGCCATACAAAAATACGCCAAGCTCATGGTTTTGGGTGTATGCAATAATAGCCCAGTTCAAAAACGTCAGAGAAATACTAGTAGAGTACATACAGACATACGCATAACATCTGCAGCTCCTGCATATATCACTAGAGTAATAATGGACCAGATATTTATTTACACAGCATCAGCGGTTTACCTAATGATGAGGCGTGATGAGAGAGTATAATAGAACGAGATGGTAATATTTCCCATGGTCTAGAAACCTGCCATGAAGCTAGCCAACTATTATGTCTCTGGCTAGACATGAAAGCGCATACCTCACCATAGGCTGGTTGCTGCTGTTCATGTTCGTTATTTTGAATAGACCTAGACTAGGATAGTAGATGGATGTTGTATGTATGTATGTATGTATGCCATGGTATATATCTCTCGTGGTGGCCTATATCCGAGATTTTCGCACCCAATAGGTTCGCGAGTGTACCCGTTAAAGCCTAATTATAAAAGTTCACAAAATACACTACTGTACGTACTCTCCACACCACACTAGAGCATGTTCTAGAGTAGAGTACCAAGCAAGTACGTCGTCTCCCACAGGTTGTCTGAGACTGAGACTTTGACTGCCTACCTACTCCAGAGTTATGTACGGAGTCTGCCTACTCCTGTAAAGCATGCCCCATCTGCATCGCTGGTCGATTAATTGCTACTCTAAACGGGGTACCGGGGGGTGGGAGCCAGACTAGCAGGAATAAATAATATCTCACAAAAAAAAAAGGTCAACCCAACCCAGGACGACAGTAAGTTAGTCGGTACATTACATACCAATGAAGCACACAAGAGATGTGACAAGTTGTGTGCACGAACGATCGAGATCGTGGAGTGAGTTTGAATTCGAAAAGGATGGCCATCCGAGGGATTTTCGCCGCCTCAGCCTGCAGATAGAGAACGTAGGGAGTACAGAAACGAATATTTCGATGCGAACTAGAGTTAAAATAAATGTATGTGTGTAGTGGATGGTCTAGGCGAGAGTGAGAATGAAATAGAGGCGCACAGTACGACACATGGAATATTCTACATATGTAGACTCGTCGATTGTTACTTGTAAGGTACTGCACATGAACCCAGAGTCGCTGTAGCTGTTGTTGCGATGCTGGATGCTGGATGCTGTTACAGAACTGCATACCGCTTCTGCGAGCTGCTACTCCACGTATTGCTATCCAGTTGTACAATTTACAATGCAATTTAGGGATGCCCATGCCTGTAACTATCCTGTATCCTCTGTTCTCCCCTCATGCTCAAACACCCCCCCCTCTCTAACCCCCCTCTCTAACCCCCCACCCTAAACCCCGGCCCCGCCTTCAACAACTTCAAACCCCCCCGCCTCGCCTGCTTACTGCCTACTTAAGCGCTCGGGCCAACATTGTCAATCACAGCAATCAATAGGTACCAAGTATCTACATACACACTGTATCTATCTACATAATCTATCTATCGTATCGTATCGTATCGTATCGTATCTAATGTGCGCAAGCCAGCCTTGCTTCCTTACCTCGCCCAAAGCAAGCTCTAAATTAAACCAGATGCGAGGACCATCGTCAACCTGAATCGGAGGGATGAAAGCGCAAGACTGCAATTGCAGCAGCGCAGCCATCAAAAAGATGTGCGCCCGCCTAGCAAGCTTACCTCCCCCCTTCCTCTCTTCTCCCTCCCCCAGGTTGTGCGACTCATCACCTCGAAAAATTCCGACGAGAAGGAAACGAGGGTAAATCCCAGGGATGCTGTCGAAGCCTTGATCTGATGGATGTGCGTGCGTGTGGGTGAGTGTCTGTGTGTTAGTGGATGAGTGTGTGTGGACTCTATGCAAATAATCTCGAGAAGCAGCAGCAGCCAAAATAAATATATTCCACCACCACCACTACATACCGATATACAGACCGCGGCCGCCGCCGGCGCATCTATAATTTTTTTTTTGCCTTGTGGGCACGAATCGTATGAAACAAACTGATAAGCGGGTTTCGAGTAGGCGAAAAGATCTCTCGCCAATCGTGAATCATTCATTATCCGCCGATTAATCTGCACGGATCAGAGCGTTGTCACTGCACAAGCGCAAACGCAACCCAGAAGCGAGACAACCAAAAAAAAAAAAAACTCAGGCTTGGCCAATTGGTCCAGAGTCCTCGAGAAAGAGAAATCCTAGGATCTAGGAGCAGAAGCAACATGGCGGCATGGCAGCATGTCACAATTCAATTGAATGTTTCCCCACCCCACCCAGCAGCAGCAACACCCCCCCTTCCAAACAATATCCTGGTATGATCTGTTCTTTTTATCGTTACCGTTTTAGACATAGATCTACTACAGCTTGAAATGATTGCACATCTCGCATTCGGGCTCCGGAAATCATATATCTACTCACGTTTGAGTTAACCCACTCCACATATGATGAGATACGGAATGCATGGCAATCGGAGCCGCATAAACAAGCCCATTTCAATTGCTATTTTTATCCTAATTCTCTCGCTCTCTCTTCATTGCTCTTGGAAGGCAAGGTGTATCCATTGGCCCGCTTGCTTCCAACGGAACCCTCCATCTTACAGCACACCTTCTTTCTTATCGATCATGAGCTGTCCCAATACGGATACTGATGCCGGATAGTGAATGTTCAGACGGTTTTAAGCTTGCTGTACCGACATTAAACGATTCCGCAGTTAAGCTCCGAACTCCGCTACAACCTATTATGTATGTTTATTTGTTCACAATAGTAATTGTTACGGCTTCCTCTCTGGTCATTGGTGCACTGGGCTTCTGGCTGCTGGGGTCCAATTAGAGCCTAGCCACGACGAGTCATTATCATTGCAAAGAGCAATGATATGAAAACCCTCAAACTCAACGTGACTTGGGGACTGCATGGGGTTTCTTCTCTCCTACTTACCTATCCAGTACACCACGGCGCTACTTACTGACTGTGGACCATCGGGTGTGCTGTACAATTTTCCCAGCAGTTAAGCGAGGCCATTTTTATTTTCCGATTCCCATCATGATCACTATCATGGAAAGGAAGAATTCGAAAGAACAAAAGGAGGCAAAAAAGGCCCGGACTGAATCAATGCTGTACGCTGTGCTGTTTGCCCTGTGCCCAGGCTCCGATATGACATCGAGTAGGAAAAAAAGCCCTCGCCTTATGGAGGCGGTTTCGCCGGTCCAGAAAGCAAATAAAAAATAAAAAATAAAAGGGAATGGACCCTCCATGGACCGTAGATTTGATCTGTTTCTCATGTCGTTGAACCAGAAAGAAGCATACCGGCAGACCAGTTGAGTACCGGGGTACCCAAAACCGTTTATCTCAGATCATCAACAGGAGAAGCTAGCAAGTCGGGCGGTGGTGGATGCAAATATGGTGCGCATCGGCATGGAAAAGCGTACGTGTCGGAGCCTGAGAACAAGTTCACATTGCGATCATACTCGATCACTCGGTGCCATAGATCACTGGATGAGGATCAATCTATATTAGCCATCCAGGTGCTGTTTGGCGTGATCTATATGAATCAATCACGAGGGAAAAAAGGCATGCCGGCGCCTGAGTCATCCGCGTGCTGTGCGCAATCCGATTCCAGAATCCCTGGGTGCAGTCAGTACTGGCTGGGCTGAAAGCTTACAAGCTGATGGGACCCCCTCCGGTCCTGTGAGTAGGACATGTGTCGATCACCATTTATTTAGCAGAGCTAGAAGAAGGGAGACCTTATGATGGCAGGACTACGTAAATGCCAAGGGGGGGAGGAATGGTGGTGGGTAATTCAATATATTTTCCCTCGCAACCTACTAGGACTTCCATACCAATTGTTGCTGTTTGTTGCCCCAAAAAATAAAAATAAAAAAACACCTCGCGATCATCCAATTGAAGACGAGAAACGGGAAACATGTTTTCTACTGGCCGGTGACCGTTGTCGCAGCAGCAGAAGCAGTAGCAGCAGCACCCCACCCAACCTTCGGCGTTGTTACCTCTAGGCAGGAAGTGTTAACCTATTACAATACCGCCCGCCCTGTCGCTGGGGAGAAGGAACGGTTCGGCGTCGACGTCTCGGAGATTTCCCAGCACGAACTTCTTTTTCTTCGAATCCCAACCCCCGTCGATTTTCCGTACGGATACTTTGTACGTATACACTATCCCCAATCACAAACACACGGCGAGCATAGAGGTACATTCTTTAAGGGTCCTTCCTTCCTGCTCCTCCAGTAAAGGGCCGTTATTGATGTTTTTCGGGTCCGCACTTCTACCTGAGACTAGTCTAAATAAGATCATGTGATTGATATCAAACCTTGCTCCCTCCCTTGGATCTGGCTCTCAAGTAGTCTTGCGGTACCCTTTCGGCGGCGGGATCGCTGCAACTAGTTGCATCAGAGGTGATTTAGAGTTAGTTTAGTTTTCTTTTCAACCCCCATTCTTTTTGCTTTGCTTTGCATTTGAAGGGGATCACGAGGTTCGATGGAAGGGCGTTATGTTTGGAGGGCGTATCGAGTATGTACAATTTGGGGAGATCTGAATTGGAAAAAATAAAAAATAAAGAGACACTCAGTGCATATTCCGCCTTCTTTTTTTTTTTTATTTTTTTTTATTTTTTATTTTTCGGTTGCAACAAACATAACCCCCACTATGATGAAGGAGAGTGTCAAACTCACCGCGATTGTAAGGGGGTGGGAAACAAATTTCGAAGGACCATGGAAAGGAGCGGCGAATAATCACCCAACAGCGTGGGAACGTGGGTCAGTCGAACAAGAGCTCAGAGAGGCAAGAAAGACAACCCCCACGAGATTGTACCGTACATGATAGTAGGTTGTGTAAAAAACAACTGGGATCTTCTGTACATACAGCCCACAGCGGCGGCCCGCAGCCTATCTTAAGTGCTAGTTAGGCACATAACAACTTGGTACATAGAGTACCTACATGTAGCTTCATATATATGAACGGATCATGACGGTACATGCGTACATCAACGTACGGCGTGACCTCCTTGTTCAAGCTAGTGGTACATACTGCGTACGTTTAGCTTCTCCAATTATAGAAACATTAGGCGGGATTCAATCAGAAACAAATCTCAAACGAACTGCAAAGGAACAAAAGAGAGAGAGAGGGACGGGAGGATAAACCTAAGTGAACGGGATAACGGGATGGGGGCAAAGAGGGAGGAAGAGAGAGAGAGAGAGAGAGAGAGAGAGAGAGAGAGAGAAGAGTTAGGCGTCAGTTGATTCACCCAGCTGTTCTGCCTTCCCCTTGTCAATATGTATATTTTCCAGAACATGTCAATATCGAATCTCCTTGTTGTGTGATATATGCAGTGATTGGATACATGTATATTTCGTTACATTTAATTTTTATCTCGTAAGCGAGAGGATGGAGGAGGGATGGATGGGTCCACCCATTGAAACCGCTTCCTTCTACTTTCCTTTGAAGATTATTATGAGTCCCAGTCCTAGCAGGTCACCAGTACAACCAACGACCCAACCTACGGAGGCCTCCGTCATGAAGACAATAACAACAAGACAAGAAATGCAAAAGCAACCATCGAAGGCGAGGGATGAATTAATTCAAACAGGAGAGGGTGGGTTGTCAACCTCGTGGGCTGGCGCTTTTTCTTCCTCTCGACTACCGGGATATATTGTTCTCACGAAGAAATGTGATATACGATATGGTTGTTTGGAGTAGTAATAGTACATGTAGTATGTTCTATGAAAAGCTGGGTTGCTGTTGGACAGCTTGCCGGGCTCTTGCAAGACCATTCTAGTTCGGCAACCGGCGATCTGTACGGTCTCATTGCTTTTCTTCTCTTCTATCTCTTGACTTTACCACCGCCGCAATTGAAAGTGCTGCAGGCGTAGACGATGAAAGTGTTTACAGGGTAGACCGGGGAATTTAACTGGGCAGTCTCGGTGTTGGTGGGGCGCAATTGAGTCGTTTTGTAGGCGTTTTTCTGATTAGATTTTCTGGCCACGGCTTGATCGTCGTGATCTAGGTACATGTGGCAGCTAGCTAGACAGGTCCTCTGCCCAAAAAACTACCTACATACATGTACAGCGCCGGACAGTCAAAATCAACCCTCATGTTCTTTTCAAGCCAGAAACTAGTCCTAATCGGGTAATAATGATCATCTAATTATCCCAATATGGTAAGAATTATCCTAAATTAATGTGGCCGCCTTGGCATAAAGCTATTAAAGTTATTATTTCACACCTATGTTTTTTTCGGGCAGATTGCACCAAATGTTTGAGAGGTCATAGTGCAGCTAGTTCTTAATTATTTTAAATCCCCTTTTATGGGGATGTTTACAACCATGATTAGACCCATTTTACAAAAGAACATTATTTCTGGACAAGTGTTGCGTTGTTGAAAGTCGATGGGGTGAAGGGGAGTCGGTGGTTGCTCTGGCCGGCTGGTTTTGGCTGTCCGACACCGTACCTAGCTAGAGACGTAACTTCACGTCTCCTCATACAACATCATGGTTTTTCTCCTTCACCTTTGGACTCTCTACGATGTAGGTAATGCCTACATACCTACATGACATATACATTTAACTCGTACCGTATGTACCTCTGCCATTCTACTTGCACGATGGTTATTTTGGTGGCAACCTTCGGCTCGGCACGACTCCTTTAGCTGAGTGGTTCCGGGCAGTATCCGCTAGGTCATCTGAGTCGTGGCCAGGCATCACAGGAGCCGTTCTGCTTAAATCAGTGGCCCGTTAACAATCTCGACCGCACGTTAGAGTAAAGAACGGCATGAGTAAAATAAAAAAATAAAAATAAACCCCGAGTTGGCCTCGACCTACTTGTGGTCCCTTTTCCAGTCACGGTCCAACAATCGGCAGTATGTGATTATGCTCTGAACATTATGCAGCACTAGATT
The DNA here is from genome assembly GCF_003444635.1 of Morchella importuna. Lineage (NCBI taxonomy): Eukaryota > Fungi > Ascomycota > Pezizomycetes > Pezizales > Morchellaceae > Morchella > Morchella importuna. The sequence continues at coordinate 117,154 of NW_025763443.1, read as the reverse complement.
CCCCAGGGAAACAGAGTATTACTCTACTAGTGCTTTAGTAGAGCATAGAATTGCAAGGGCCAGGGGGTGTTACTTTACTCTGCACCGCAGCTCACCAATGAATTTGGCAGGAACAGTTCTTGCGAGGAAACTACATACTCTACGTAGCTGGTACATGATGCTACTACCACTATGAGCACATGTCCCTAGAGTGCTATTGCCTACTCCTGTGTACGCTATGTACGTACGGGTACAACATACCTAGGGAGTCGAAGGGAGGGGGAGGGAGGGTCCCGCGAGGGGGAACATGCAACGCCATGCTGTCTAGACATCCGTCTAACTGTCGAGCAGATGCACAATCCCCTCGCTTTCTCCTTCGCTCCCAGCTAGCAGACGGGACGGATTGATGATGCTACAGCTGCTGCTGCTGTTCTAACCCCACACTTCTAGAGAGATCCCAAACTGGGCAGTGGAGGTGGTGGCAGTACAGTACAGTGGTTGGCGGTGGCCGATACTCTACCTATCTGTGTTATCATGCCTGTTATGGGTTATGGGTATGATGCCTGTTATGAATAAAATGCCCCGAGAAATACAATTGGGGAGTGGGGATAGCTGAAATGGGAGGCAAAGACATGCCTAGACTAGTCAATTGGAAGTCTGGAAAGAGACGAGCACTTCACGTTGTCACGCAGTAGTCACACGCTGCAACACCCAATCAAGCAAAGCTGGTGAGTAATCTATCCGTAAAAGGAAGTCTTTCCCTTTCGCTCACACCCGTCACCAGAAGTGTCACACTAAATGTCCCATACCAGTTACCGTTACTGGTTGGTTGCGTTTTCAACACCTACACTGCAGTGCTGCATGCTGCCCCGTCACTCGTTTCCCGAATACCGTATGTTTTTGCTGCCTACCCAGGGCAGCCACAACCTGCCTACCACAACCACAACGACAATATTCTAACCACCACAATCGCAATAACACCCTTCCTTTTGCCCCCCCTACATACCCCCCTTCTCCCCCGGCACGCGTATCGGTTATTGAAAAATACCAGATGGCCGATCACCCGTGCGGAGATATTTGACAGAACGAAGTGCATACCGATACATACCGATAACCTATGTTATCTTAGTATTGTCTTCAACTACTGTAATGCATGCCTGAATTCGTGGCAATCGTACCGTGCGATTTGCAACCGTCTGCATTAATATCTGCATACCCAGGGGAAAAAGAAGGCTAGAGCTCAATCGATAAAGGTGCTACTTCGTGGCCCACGAACATTGACAGCGACTTCAATCCCACCCCCCACCCCCCCTCCGTGGCTATCCATCCCCCTCCACCGCCTCAATTGGTTTAACGGCACCATCAACAAACAAAATGAGGTAAACAATAAAATGAAAATGTAGCTCATCAAAGTAAAAATAAACCAAAATATTAGGAACCCTCCCGTTCGTTGCTAATATTGGAAATTAGATCTTCTGATATTTGCCAAGCCCTCCAGAAATTACCACTTCATTCAATGGGTCAATCAACGATAGCCCCCCCCCCAAAAAAAAAAAAAAATCCCCATCCACCACCCCCCAATGAGCATGCAGGCCCGTTACTCAAAATCCCCTGCGGGCCGTGTCTATCCGGGGTTCGCATGTCAATTGGGTCTTGGGCTTTCCGCAAATCGACTGCTACTGACCTGGCCGTTGCTGCTGCTGGACATGATCACGATGGGCATCCTGCTTAACCAGGTCAGCTAAGAAGAACCTATAATGGGTGGTTTCTTTCCTTTTTGACTCACTGTCTCTGATTCTTCACATCGAAAATCAAATACATGAGGGGAGAGACGCTTTGACAGCTGGCCGATCATGCGGAGCCTTATCTTAAAGAAAGACAGACACTAAGCATATCAATCATACATACATACTGCCTCCAGCTAGGAGTGTCCCTGGCTCAGCCTGTGGGAGCGCTACTCAGCGCCCCCTCATAAAATGGTATTATTGCGCAAGCCAACACAGTTGGCGGGGCCTTGTACGAACCTCGATGTCCCTTGTAGCTTGCCGTACCGCTGCGTGACAAGGGATTGCCTATTCTCGCCACGACGGCGAGACATATTCACGCCCAAGCTTGTGGAGGTAAATCACCCAGGAGTTTAGTCTACCTCAATCGGTTGGTGGTCCCTCGGGGAAAATGTAGGTAGTAGTAGAGATTCATCCTGATCATTTGAGAGCTAAGTAGGTCACAGAATCTAAAGGTGGGTAGAGTAGTGGCAAGCTAAAGGGTTGTCTTGATATGAATGTTATTCCTCCACAACCAATCTCTTGTTAGCTTTCTCGTTTTTCTCAGACGGTAGGCGGTACACGATGAGTTACAAGTCTCATTAGCTCTGTACTATGTATGCCACTTGAAATTACAGTCGCAACTCGATACGCCGGATTGCCAAGATTCGAAAGATTTCATACGGGGTAGCAAAAAATCCGGGATAGCAAATTGATTTTGCAGTAAAAAAAACCAAAACCCCAGAGGATTTCGTACGGGATAGCAAGGGATCCGGCGTATTGAGGTCCGGCATATCGAGTTGCGACTGTATTCGTGGAGGGGCTTGTTTTCATTACATAGACAATAATTATGCTTTGGTGGATACACAGCATACATAGGTACACGACGTTGGTAGTCATGTCAATCAGTCAGTCTCAGGGCAAATGTCTAAATATGCACGTGTGCTAATTTCGTTGTTGTCGAGCTAAAGAGATACCGAGAAACCATGAATCTCTATTCCTTGGAACCTACGTCTATATCACCTTGGTACTAGGTCATAGACTTGTCCTAACCAGGGAAAATAAACAGACTAGATGGTTTTCCCCAAACAAGAGTGGGAGGGCCCCCAACCTAACCCAGAGTGTGGCCCGCATTCCGTTCCTTCGGGGCTTCTTGGAAGCTCCATGTCGGTATAATCTCCCGAGATACCCTTACCTCTCAGATATAAGTTCCCACCTTCTCATCAGGTATCGTGGGGCCCTTTTTTTTCTCGCTCGCACAGGGATAAACGTGGGACAGAAATTCCGTCTTGGCAAGATTATATGGGTAAGGTAAGGGTTGGAAAGTCCCGTTTCCTAGCGGCAGTTGGACCTCAATCTATCACAATTGATCATTCCCGGGGGCTAAAGAAGGTGGTGGTCGTAGTCAAGAAGGAGGTTTCCAGGAATTCCAAAATTAAGGGAAATTTTCGAGGGCCTGATAAACCGAGTGAGACCCCCACTAACTACATAATATAAACTAAACTCCACTAGAACCCACTTACCACCGCGCAGGGACGGGTTTACTGGTAAATATCTAACCTTTTGAATACATAGATCGCATGACTGGTTTTCCAAAAAGCAAGAAATCGAGTCTCGCTGGAAAACGAGAATGGAGACCACAGCTTTGATTTTTTCTTTTCTTTTCTCATTCGGTTAGGGTATATTGGGCTTAAGCGATCGACTCGGGTCAACCGAATGTATTTTGGAGTGAAGTCGTACTCTAGAGTAGAGTACACTATCTTTTGGACTCAAGTAGGTACCAGGGGGAAGGGATGGATGTTTCAACGGGGATAGGTTCGGTAGTAGGTTGATTGAAGGTGCGTACTGTATGTAGGCATCTCGACGCTAGTTTGTGTACCCGTTTCAGTCAGTGATGGCTGTGGTTGTGGTGGTGAGGTTATGTAGTTACCACGCATGAGTAGTGCATCAGCCATCATATGGGTGCTTGTCAAGAGAAACTCTTGTGAGCCCCGGTAACCCGGGCTCGTGAGACTCAGCCCAGCGCCCCCATTAAGCTACTTGGGATTCCCAATCAAAAAAAGAACTATGGCTTGGAACTTTTGATAGCTTCTTAAAGGCTTCTTTTGAGCTTTTCACGGTCCAAATACCAGTGTTCATTTGCAAGTTGGTGTGGGAGTTTGGACAAGGGGTGGGGGGGTGTAGAGAGAGTGTGGGAGGGGGTGGGAAATGGCAGGTGTAGAAAATGCGGAGGCGGAAAGTTGCCGGTGACTGACGCCCCAGGCCTTCGGGAAGAGTTTCCGTTCCCTGGGACGGAGGAAGCAAGCACAAGAACTCTCCAGGATCGTGGGATGGGGATGGGTAGGTACATATGCATGGCGTGGTGTCTGAGAAACACACTTTACCTACTTGTGCAGATAGGAACTAGAGTGCTCTGAGGTAGAGTGCCATACCTACATGTACATGTAGTTGTTAAAACATCGGTTACTGTTCTGAGTGTGTGGATTATGTACTCGCGACCAGCAACAAGAACCCGAATATGCAGCTGCAAGTCTTTGGTGTATTTTTGACTTCTACTCCAATGGAAATTGCAGATTAGGACGTGCATTTTCGGGTTCTTGTTGCTGATCGCGAGTACCTAGATACGGGTAATATGTGCGTTCTCTCAATAACCGCAAGGAACAGCCATGTTGGGTGCAGGTACACAACCTTGAGGTCTTTTTGGGCAAGAAACGAGTATGTTATATAGATGGTTCCTCTACGTACATACAGTAGTGAAAGCCTCCCCATTAACTACAGTAACTGGGGGGGCAAGAGACATCAACGGGAAATTCCCACTGCCCTGCATATGTGACATGCCAACTACTCTAACATGAAGAAGCGTATGTAGAGTGGAGAGTAGAGTAGGTGTATCCTGTTCAAATACGTAACTTCTGCTTTTGAACATTTCCATTCACGAGTAAAAAGAGAATTCAGAAGCGGAAGATTCTTGTCTACTCGAAATGGGGAGGGAAAATAATATTGGTGTGAATCCGTGAAGAAAGAGTGCTAAGGAGGGTGTGTCCAGGCCATCGAAAGATGCCTTACAGATCCTGCGATGCAAAAACGGTTTTTATTTTTTTCTTCCCTTCTGACATTACCGAGATCTCGGGTGTGAAACATCTTGACATCCTCTATCCATGGGAGGTTATCGGCTGTTGTGTTCTAACCCGTCATACCTGCTGGTTAACCGGCTGTTTACAGGAGCCCATATGTACATCGGCGCACCGTACGAAATAAGATTTTAAGAAACCTCATTTGGAATATGCTGTTGGACTGATAAGAGTCATGAATCACTGGAAAGAGACCACTAAAGTTTGGGTACATATGATGATCGATATATGAAACTACCCAGAATGTGACTAGCATTGCTGACTAAGTTGAAACATCAAATAAAATAGTCCTAGTTCAGTTGATATTCAAATTGCAGTTTTGGCATTTATCCTCTTCACTACATCCCATATCCTTGCCGTGACTGCACACCTGAAAAGCTGTGTAAAGTACCAGAAAGAGAGGCGTCCACCATCACCCCCAGGTATTGCAGGATACTAGATGCTTTTTTCTCCTACCCTGGGATCGATGAACTCACTCTCGATCGCACTCACATTTTATAGAAATGAATCAATGAATCCTCCGCGCGGTCACAGTATGAAACATTACGGTTGTTTCGGGCTCGCTTATGGGCTCTCATCTCCTCCTTCTTGGCGGGCATCACATCGCCTTCCTTCATCCAGTATGTCTTTCGATCACCATGATCTTGTCCCAATTTGTGACCGTCTCTGCATTTGCTTTTCGTTTCGGTTTTTCTTTTCTTTTTTTAAGACCTGTCTTTTCTTTTTCCCTTTGCACCAATTTTGTTTTGTTTTCTTGGTACATACATAGATCACTACCAACGTTTTTTAGGCGAGACCGCTTGAGGGTGTACAGGATCCAACTGGTTGGTTTCCCCAAGCCTCGCCTGTCTCTCCAAGGATTATGGTGGTTGTACGACTGCCTCGTGTTTGATTACCTATATGAGCCCTGAGCAATTGATCGCTGGCGATGCCGGGTTGGAACCTTATGAGAGTTCACGGTTGACGGGAGATCCACCAGAGCAGACAGGTTGTCTGTGTGTTCAGGAAGCGAGTGCCGTGTTCATGATAGTTTAGCTAAAGCAGGACGGAGAGCCACGAGGTGGGCGTTGGGCGAGGGAGTGGGGTGGTATATGGTTTTTTCGTGGAGGTGTATGGGGGTTGAAGTAGAGTAGTAGTAGTATAGTAGTAGTAGTTAAAAGTCCCTGGCTAGACCCATTTAAGAGTCGTTCACCGCACCTCCTCCGTCCTGTGATGTTTTTTCCAAAGACATCTCAAACATCGATAGAGAACTTATCGACACAAAGTACTCCTGATTCTCGAGTTGGATCCTCACTGTAGAGGGAAATTGATTTGCATACATCCACAGCATCTGCATGCTATGAATAGGTTCGATTCCGTATATTCTCTAGTTTCGCCGGCAGAATTTCTCTTGGCCTGTTCCCCATTCTTGCTGTTCCCTGTAGGCAGTAGTAGTTCCTCTCTTCTCTAGTCGGCAATGTAGCATGTAGGTAACAGTGTTCTTTATCTGTATCACATCACATCCTCGGCCCTTGAGGGAAAAGTAAATAATAATAAAAAAGGCAGCCATGATGTGATATGGTCAATAATTGGTGGTGTAAACATTTTGCATTTATGTGAGGCGAGAAGGATTTGTCTGAGTGTGTGTGGAGGTCTGTATCGTACCCGCGGTTGTAGAATTGATCACATCTATCTCTCGCAGGTCACCTGCAGCCCTGTCTGCAACCTCCCGTGCCCTTGCCCCACCCACACCACAAGTCTGAGATACTGACCTGTCACTTTCAGGGTCTCCAAATGTTTCGTTCATTCGCCTGAACCCCATCCACCACTCTTCTTTTCTGCCCAGCTGCATGATATTCCCTTGGCATTCAAGAGTCGGTAACCTCCAAACTTGCACCAACTCGACGGGTGATCTGACTTGATTATTGCTAGCTCACCGAGAGACACTCGAACAACCGGGCCCGCTTGTTTGAGTGGGGTCAGAAAACGTTTTGGCCGTACCCAATCATATTCCACCTATGGACAAGGGCTTCTGTGTTTGGGAAATCCACTTCCGAATCCTTTTCCCACTATACCCTTTTTCGCCAGCCGCCCAGGTTGTCTCCCCACTAAACCTTGCATGCGTTGTGATGCAACCTTTCCCTCGCTTTCTGCCTGCTGGCTGCCTGCTTCTTTCCCGTGCTTCCTACTCGACAGACAAGTGATTTGTTTGGCACACCCACCGCTTACTCAGGAGATAGCGTGCATGTGTGGAGTTTGCGTGTGGGAAGCATCATTATTTATTTATTTAGGGGGGTGTAGTGTAGGGTATTGCAGGAGAAAGTATTGGCTTGATATGCAGAACTTGCTACATATAGACAACGAGATAATGCCCGGTTGGGGTGAAATAAATGGGGTACAATCGATGGTATGAGAGAATAATATCCTTATTACATGTATTATTATGATGTTTTGTTTTGTTTGATATTCCGAGGCCTACTCTACAATGTTAACTGCATACCCAGCGATCTGTACATACAAAATCCTGAGCACTTCACAGTAGCCTTAGCATGGCTAGCCATACTCATACGCATATTAGGTACAAGTAGGTTATTTTCCCAGATTGACCATCTTGTCTGTCTCTCTGGCCGTGTCTCTCTTCAGTTCCTTCTTCTGAACAAGAGTCAGGGAATAGGCAGTACTCCAGGCACTAACACTAGTGGCACCTCGATTGCGGGCCCGCTAGTTCCATTATCCCTGCCGATAAAAGCAATTCAGTACCGCCCCAGTCCCAGACTTTCCAGAGACCCATTCATTGCTCAAAACGACCCCCTGGCACCTTTTTAGACATTGCTCCGAAGCCTGTCCCAAATCCTTGGGGCAGCCCGGTCTATTGGCATCCATAAAACATCCTGTCGAGCGAGCTACTTCCCGTCACACCATCGAATCATTCATACTATCCCACTAAGAGATCCACCACCCATCACAAAAGTGGTGGAGTGGACGATATGAAAGAGTGTAAGTAGCAGGGAGGGATCAAAAGGGTGCCCCCCAAAATCCTGTGACCCAAAAGAAGGCTTGAGGGACTTTTTTTGATTAAGACCCAAATGAAGTCCAGAAAGTCAAATCTTGGCCCTTGTCCAGGGAGGGAAAATCAAATCTGTGGAAACGAACGAAGAACACGGAAAACGCGATCCTAAAAATTTCCTTAGCCAGGAAATAAAAAGGAAAGCCCCCAAGTCTCGGTTACGTTATTATTCGAGGCTTCTGCCCAGCTTCATCAACCTTTGGAAATGCAATATCCTAGTCGTCCCAAGCTTTAAACTATCCATAATCCACTTTATCTATCCCGTCCGCTCCCTGAAACTGCTTTGACTAGATCGAGCTCTCTATCCAACATCCTCCACCACTGCAACCCCCCCCCCCCCCCTCCACCCCCAATCCATCCCTTGAACTAGTCTCCGGCACCCCGTCGCTTTTTAGTTAGTACTTGAACCTGGCTGTATCGACTACCTGCCAGCCAATTCCGCCGGACAGCATCTCCAACTTGCATATCATCCCCTCCAGGCCCTCTTTCCTACATACATAGACCACCTCCCGGCACCTGCTAAGGACACTCGTTTGAGAGCATATACCACAGCCATCTGATCATACATACATAAGTACATAAGTACATACATACCACACATACATATACCTGCCTCCCCCCCCACTGTCACAATCATTACAACCACAATCACTACTCAACTACCACTCGACCCTCACTCGACCTCAACCTCAACTACCACAACACCTTTACCAACTACCTCCCTCAAATCAGTCACCATTCTCTCAACAAACGTAATGGATATTTTGGAACTCATCGATGATCGCGAGCAACTTGTTGCCGAGACCAGCAACAGACCATTCAAATGCCCAGAACCCAGTTGCCACAAGGTAGAATAGCAGTCCCAACGTGATTGTCCGTGATGGCATAGCGTTTGTATCAAGTGACCCATAAGTGCATTGGCTAAACCTTCGTAGAGTTTCAATCGCAAGTCAGATCTGCAGCGTCATCACAGGATTCACACAAACGAGCGACCATACTCATGTACTCATCCCAATTGTGGAAAGTCATTCATTCAGCGCAGTGCCTTGACAGTACACATCCGAACCCACACCGGCGAGAAACCCCATCAATGTGAATATATTGGATGCGGAAAGTGCTTCTCAGATGTTCGTAACGCAAACTCCCTAGGCCATTCATCCGAAGCTTCAAAGCTAACCTTTACATTCAGTCCTCAAGTTTGGCAAGGCATAGGCGTATTCACACTGGCAAGAGACCTTATAGCTGCCCCATCGACAAGTGTGGAAAGAGGTACTGTGGCTCCAATGCCTAATAGCTTCCTGCGTATACTAATTCATATACCAGCTTCTGCAGGAAAACAACATTGACTAAGCACGCCCGGAGAACGCATCAGATTCGCACAGAAAACGATGTTACTGATGATGATGGTGAGGAGACTGAAGATGATGCCCCTTCACCAAAGGCGATGAGCAAGCCAAGAGCACCGGCAAAGAGGACAAACAAGATGGGAAGCAAGAAGAACATCACAACTGCTCCAAACCGGCCATCGATGCTGCGAACAACCATTCAATTCCAGGAACCACCAACACCGCATAGCCCTCAGTCGATATCTCACTCTGGACACTCTAGCAGGAATGCCAGCTTTTCCGCTGCCGACTCATATGGAAGCCACATGCCACTGATCATGCCCCCCTCACTACACCACCAGCACCAGCCCCCGACACCGCAGAGCCCCTACTACCCTGATGAGGATGTCACAGATAGCAGGGCTATTTCACCAACAACAATTATTCACCGTGAGGATGAGTACAACACAACACCAACAGGATCAATGCACTCAAGCCCGACTTACAATGGCCTGCGAATTGTTTGCACAACCCCGTCAGCTCACCAACTTTTAGCAGCGGCGCAGATTCAGAGCAGCCCCGGAAGTCTATCATCTTGCTCTTCAGCCACAACAAATAGCTGCCAGTCAGATTACTTCTACAGGCAGCCAACAAGTGCTGGGAGCGGACATTACCCAATTTCCCCTGGCGCTGTTCCTCCTTACCCGAACCAGATGCCATATCACTCTGCCGCTCCTCAGCATCCGGCAATCATGACATATGCAACTAACGGGGGAATGCTTTCACCGCACCACCACCAGGTACCTGTCCAGCACCACGCGCAGCAGCAGGTATGGGACTACTACCCACCTCAGCAGCACCTTCTTCAGGCCCAGCCACAGCCTCAGCAGCACCGGATGTACTACCCAGGAGTTCCTCCTCAGGATATGGGATACATCAAGTCGGAACCCGAGCAGAACATGCTCCCTACACCAAGGGGATCATTCTGTTAGAGAATGATCGCACATAAGAGAAAAAAGTTGTACAAATCTTAAAACGTACTTATGGGCGAAATATGAGACTTGGCGGCCTTTGATTTTTCTTTTCTTTTTACCTTCTGTTACAATATTTTTATGCGTTCATATTTTTTTTTTATCTCTTTTAGTTTTCTATATATTAGCATTTATTAGCAAGATGCCTTTCATGGCTCTTGTGTGGGTGGTTTGTTCAGAAAATTGTTTTTTAAAGATCGGTATCAGCTTTGCGGCGACGGACTGGTGTACGGCGGGTGTCTTCACTTGTTTTATGCTTGTGCTATTATTTCTTACTGTTCTGGGGTGGTTGTCTTTTTTCAGCGCATTACTTTCCTTTTAGCACCTATATTACAGCGCTCTTTGGGGGGATATACCCCAAGTCAGTGGATTATTACTCTTTATCACATGATTTCACTGTTCTTATTGACTCTCCAATACTTTGTCTACCATTCACTGTCCCTATCTTGATTTCACTTTGCTCTAATGGCTCGCAGGGCTGCTCAGACCGCCAATCCGAATCAGGGAGATATTTGGGTCTGAATACTATTTTCCCAGGAACCCCCTCACCTGAGTCCCCGGCGTCCTTCTTTTTGACCTGATTTCCTTCTACTGATATATTTTTATTACTTGTCGTTTGGTTTTTACCAACATCGGCTGTCAATTTGTTAATTCCCTTTTCTACATCTGGTTTCGGTTTGTACTTGGATTGCGTTGCCTTCAAAACTCTGGGTTTGGGTTGGACTTTTGCTTGCTTTCCCTTCGTCTCCAAAAATCACGGCGGTATCAATTTGTTTTTTGACAGAAGCATGGGGGGTGACGTCTTTTCTTTTCCTCTTCCTTGTTCACTGCACTTGAGCTTACTTTTTCTTTCTTTTGATGTTTGTTTTATTGGCAAGGATGGGGGGAGGAAATGGGGTAAATTGTCACGGGCAGAGTTGGAACATGTGGTATCGATCAATTTTCTATGAGCCAATGTGTGTGGGTATATCTGTTGAGCCAATAATAGGAGGGTGACAAAGTTTTTTACACAGAAATTGTTCCGGTGTTTTTTCTTTTCTTTTCATTATTCGTTTCTCTCTTTCTTTTGTCGCAATGATTGTCTACTATTATCCTTTATTAGCTTTATTTGTCCATTACTTTTTCGTTGTTTTTTTGTTTCTTTTTCTCGTCACCTACTATGTATTGAGGATCAGCTACTTTTGGGAGGGGGAGGTGTTCTAGTCTAGTTTACTCTCTACTACAGTCTTTAGAAGAATGAATAATGCATATTTGAATCCAAAATATTTTTTTTTCCAGTGGCAATCCAATCCCGTCTAGCCAGCTGCTATAATTTCCCTCGCTTCATAATAGCATTAGTGCCATGCCATCTATCAGCTGGGCATGGGGAGGGTGAGGGTGTTGACATATTTGACGTACTAGCTAGCTAGCTAGCTTTTTCGAAGCTTCGCAGAACGCTGGTTTCCAAGGTTTTGAATTTAAGAATTTCTCCGGCTGATCCGGGTTGAAATGAATCTTGGATAGATCGAGCTGGGGGTGGGGACTGCAGGGCGAGAGCGGCGTAGGAGTAAGTAAGTGGGCGAGTGTGGCGTGGGAGGGAGAGCCTCAATTGCCATGCGAGAGAAGAAATTATGTGCTCTGACATAGCTGGTGTTTCTTTGCCACATTGATAGTCCTCAAGGAGAATTACCTACATACACGATAAACGATTATATCCCTCCACTACAGAAAAACATTCTACCCTCCCTCCCTTCTACTACACAAATACATAATATTCCCTCAATTAGGGGTGGTGAGGGGAGGAGGGGAGTTCCGGAAGACACAATTTGATAATAGTGGATCAAACAGCTAGAACCTGTGAAATTAGATCACTTTGTGATACCCCAGGATTCCACGCCGAGGAACGTGGCGGGAAAAAAAGGAACCGCCCAATGTCACTCTCTTTTTTTCTTCCTGCACGCCACGATCATACCAAAGCTGTTTTGGTGCCGGACTACCGATGTTGATAGAGTAAGAGTGGGTGGTGGCTTTCCCTCCCCCATCGACAACCCCATCCTTCACTCCCCCTCCCCCTCCACCCTCCACCCCAGTAAGCCACCGGCCCGACCCTGTTACCAGGGCCATGACATATACCCGTTCGTTTGAGATGATTTTTGAGGTGTATGTGTATCTTGGGATTGGCTGTCATATTGCATCCCCCGGCCATAGATGGGCATGGGGAGGTGAGAGAGAGAGAGAGAGAGAGAGGGATCCGGAAGGGATGTTGTCGATGTAGATGATATAGATGATCATGCATATGGGGAGAGGGATGCATATCGGACATGACAGCGAGATTCTCTCTTCTCTTTTCACTTTCTCTTTTCACTTTCTGAAAGAAGGGTAAATATGCCATCATGCAATGGTTCGTTTCGTTTCTTCTTTCCTTTTCATAGCTTCTGAGACATATGGGCAGCGTTCGATCCATGAGGTAGGTAGAAGGAAGTTACCATTACCCACCAGTAGCCATGGTTCATCATGATGATTTACCAGATGAACGGGATACACAATGTCATCCCTCTTTCCCTCTCTCTTACGCATCCCCTCCCTTCCCCTCTCCCGACTCTCTGGTACCTACGTACCCGGGGGTGAGGGTTTTGGGCACTACTTACCTGTAATTCATGCTACTCTCCTACTGGCTGCTGCTGTGGAGCCCGCTGGTAATAGAGTATTGAATGGGGTAAGCTCGATCATGGCTTGCTCTTGCTCCTGCTCTACTGTACTTTTACGCCCTACCGTTCCAGATATTACCGCACACACACACGCACACACACTGACACAAAAGTAAAAAGAGCTCACGTTTTTTCTGGTGGAACCGGAGGTGGAAAAACGGCGAACACATGGAATCAGAAACCATGTACATATGTAACGTGAGAAAGATGGGCTAACGTACTCTACAGATGGGAAAAACGCCTCGATCACCAGCTTGCACCTATCATTTACTCCAGACACCAGATTCTCGGGGAGGAAGTGAAACAAGGGCCCCGCGAAGAAGAGACTCTATCTGTGTTACGTGTATGTACATGTAGTTAAGCTAGAATTAGAGAAAGACGTACATTGCACTACTAAACTACATGTAGCTACTAACTACTACAGATTTATGGCCGGCCTGCTGGAACACCCTCTTCCAAGGACTCAATTAAGGGCCAAGCAAAAAGCAGGATTCTTCTGCTTCTCTGCAGGTTTAAAGTTTTGACCCATTATTGGGGATCCCAATCGAATATCAAAACGATTCAGATATCCCAGATATCCCAGATTGCCCCAGCATCATGATCCTGATGCCCACCCCCTCCCCTCTCCATCCTCCCCCCCAATTGCAAGTCAAGTCCTGACCCAGCGGCGGATCATACACTAGCTACGTATATGTTTCTTCATCGCCCCCACAAATATCGAGACCTGACCTCGGACACGGCGTGGTTCTAGATATGTCATTGAGATTCTGGTGCAGCTAGCTTTGCTACGCCGCTGGTCTACGATCTGTACTCCCCTGGTCCCTCCTCGCGGTTCGCACGACGAATCGCTTGCCAGACCCTTAGATCTCTCGCCCTCTTCAATTCTGCTTGCCTCTTGTGCCTGCTGTGTGTGGGTAGCCGACGTACGTCTGCCGCGCGCAAGCCCAGGCTGTTCTTTTTTTTCTTCTTTCCGGAGTGAAGGGCATTTCTGTGATCCAATGGCGTTTGCCGCGAAGGGGAGGGAGTTCCGGATCCGATGGGTTTCCTTCCTTGGAACTTCGGGTTTGTGGATTGATATGGTGGTCATTTCTGGAACGGATCGGACAGATGTACAGATGAGCTGGGAAATTGAGTATACTCGTATTGTGCTGACGTTTTTGAACTGGGCCATTATTGCATACACCCAAAATCATGAGCTTGGCGTATTTTTGTATGGCATGCAATATCAGTCGCGTCCACAAACGTCAGCGCAATACGAGTACGTAGCTGTAGGTGGAGTACATACATGTAGGTAGAGTATCATCTATCATCTATTCGCTAGCTAGCCAGTAGCCAGTAGCTAGACGCGGTGAAGATGTACCTGCCTAGCTAGAGTAACTACGTGATATAACATACATAATCTTCAATATATCAGAGCAGAGAATATAGTGTAGAAATCTGTACCTACCTATCATTATTATTACGATGCGGGCTCCATCCCATACATCCTGCCCTGCCCTGCCCTGCCATGTTAGGAGAATTTCCGAGCTTCGATAATCTATTCGCAAGCTTCTAGTCGAGCAGGCCGAACCTTCCACCCCATATGTGCATGACCCACAAGTAATCCAATCTATCGAACTTCCAACCTTCCAACATGAGCTCATCTCCAACGTGAGCAGCTCCCATAGCTACCCTACAAAGCTAGCCTGGCCTAACTTATATATGCAGTATGCAGGAAGCAGGAATATTAAGAAACTGTCAACGACGACATCGACAATATCGATTCATGACAGCGAACCAATACCAACTTGGCCCGCCGGAAACTACAGGCTCAATTTGCATGGGATATAAAATTATAAGCTACATGTAGCCTAGCCAAGGTCACGGCGTAACGTAGCTATACCATGGAAATTATATTGTGTTTTAATAATTTATATTTAATTTTCCTAGAACACCTTCCACCCCCCCCCGCTCCGCCCTCCTTCTATGGTCTTTTCCATTTGACCCACTATTGCGAATTGCGCACTTTCGGGGCAATGCAATGGGCAGCGTGTGGGTAGTAGGTACTTGGTAGGGTAGGGGGGGTGTACGGTACGGTATTTTTTCTCTTGTTAATTACCGCACTGGCGGAGCTGGGCCATACTCTCCAAGTCCTACAAGACCAAGTTCTCGGAATTGTATCTCGATATTTGTGTCTGGGTTACCTCAAGGCTCCAGCTAAGAGAGATGAAGACAGACAGCCAGAGAGACACAAAGGCTAGCTAGCTCCAAATATTCTGCGCGCGCCAGTCTGTATCGGGGCTAGAGCGGGAATCCCGACAGCTCGGTGATCAGACACGCGGGATATAGTGGAAATGGGGGCGGTGGAAACGAAAAGGAAAGTGCCGCTGCCCGCAAACGAGACGAGGGAAACACAAAGGCGCAGTTTGGTTTTGGCTTTCTTGGGATAATTAGTTTTTAGCTAGAGTTAGCTAGCTGGCGATGGTTCTGGTGGTTGCGATGGTTGCGGTGGTGAGTTGAATCCAGGGGAGCTCACTCACCCTCGATCGTGGTGCCTGAGCACTATCTACAAAACCTGCTAGCTACCACTAGCAGCAATACGAGAAGGGGAAGGAGGGGGGTGAGGGGGGGGGGGGGGTTGTTCCACTGGTTCCACTCCACTCGAGGATCGTCTGTCTTGTGTGAGATATTTGGTATTGGGGTAAAAAAGAAACCACAGGACAGGAACAGGGAGAGACAAGACAAGACAAGACAGACGGTACATTCGATTCATTACAATACGTAGCCAACCCACCACTCATTTCGATTCCTGGACGGACTAGCTCGCGTGATGGACACAAGTACAGCTCTCCTGTGCTCTTCTCTATAACATTCTTCGGCTAAGGAAAGTACCCTTTGCTCCGTAAAGTACCTCCATACGTAGAGTGCTGTCATAGGCACTCTATCTTCGAACGAATTGGGGCCACAACGGAGGCAATCCGTGGGGGAAGGGAAGGGAAGGGAGAATATTACACCTAGCTGGCTGGCTGGTCAGGGAGTACTGCGTGGTTCAGGGTTCCTCTGTATTTGTTTCTGTTTCTGTTTCTGTTTTCAATTGGGGATATAGATAGCTGTTTGCTCTAGCTCTTGCAGGAAGGTAGTATGGGATGTGCTGCACTGCACTTCTAGAAGACGGACCCTACATTCATAGAGTACATGCAATGCAAATTAAACGTCCGGCCCCCCAGCCACCCCCATCTTCGCTTCCATCCATCTCCCAGGACACACAACCGAAGAACCAAGCCGTGGTGTGGTGGGCCGCGCAGTCAGTCAGAACCTAATTAACGACAGAGCGAGAGAGACGTTCATCCACTCATCCATCCATCCATCCATATCCCTCATCCATCCATATCCCTCATCCATCTTTCCCTCACCGCCTCACCGCCACCCCACCGAACCACCCATCCGCTCCGTTATTTGATTTTTACTTAGTACTCGGCCGTACTCGGCCGCGTGGTGGGTAAAAGAAAGAAATAATGAAACGAAAAGAGAAAAAATAAAAATAAAAAAAAGAAATAAAGAAAAGGGAAGGGAGTGCGGGATGAACCCACCACAGTATAACGGCGACTAATAAAAATATCTCAGAATTTAAGCTTGAGTGGCCTGTCCTTGCAAATCTATCCTGTCATGTCAGGGCACCAACCAGACTATGGCCACCCACAATTTACAATTTTAAGGGTCCAATTTACTAAAGCACATGGAGCGAGTTCTGCTCCTTCGGCCCCCCCCGGAGAACATGTCCGAGTAATCACCATCATGCAAGGGAAACACCCGTGGTTGCCGGCCGCCGGCCGTCCTGGCGATCAGAGGACAGGCGAACCATTCTACGCGAGTGATGGTCCATGACCTAGCGCGGGAGTGCTTAACGTTTGTTGGATGGCCCCGAGATGGGGGGCACATGACCTAGCCCAGTAGTCACGGCGGCTTGGCTCTGTGGTGGGGGGATGTGTCGCGCTGGAGAGAGAAGCGGAGAAATTGCGCTTCCTTCTCGTGATTATCATGAGATTTATTCCCGCGGTGAAGAATTGAAAGGACCATTTGTTTTGCGTGTCATATCATGAGATATCACGAGTGTTGGTTGCCGCGCGTGCGGCGCCGCGGCGTGTGTGGGGGAGGAAGACATGCCAACCCCAAAAACACACCACAGCAACAACAGTTTGTCAAGAAGTTGTGTCTACGGGGTTTTTGCTTTTTTTTCCCCCTTCTCCTTCGGGGGGTGGGACGTTATCAGATAATCGGGATGCTGTCTGTCACGGTGCCCCAAGGGCGAGAGTTACATCCCACTCTGATATGATAACGGATAAGGGATTTTGTCACGGTGGTTGGGGGTCACTCTTTGATAAGATATGCTGATATAGCTATCTTCTGGAAGATTTCGAAGTGGACGAGCTGAGCTGGGGGCACTCCATGGTATCGGTTCTGTGAGTTTTGACAGGTAAGATGGGGGGTTGGTTGAAAAGGAAAAGGAAAAAGTCTTGCCTGCCTTATGCCGAGTACGTGAATAAGAAATTATCCATATTCTGCCTCATGACGATGACTGCCGGGCGGTTGGAGATACATCATCTACCGGCCGTTATTTCACATTGCCCGTGGGGATATCTGTTGGCCATCGTATCGGTGGTTCGTTCAAAAAGAAAAGCGAGAAAAAGAAAAGTCCATTTATGAGCCTAACAACATCAAAAGAAATTTCGATGTTTCTTTTCTATTCGCCGCGAGTGGAAATAACACCGGTCTTTGAGATATTCTAGGGTGGGACAAATAGATAGACGCGTGTGCAGGTGACGGAGAGTAGTTTGTGGCAGTACTGTGAGGGGTAGGGCTATACAACTCATCAGCTTAAAGCGTGGGGGGAGGTGGGGAGTACGAGTGGGGGGATGAAGTATTTACCACCACGAGTGAGGCGATGTGAACTTGGGTCGCTCAGCTGTGATGCGGCGTTCACTATGTGTATCTATATCATTGAGACTAGATAATGCAACGGCATATATCTATGTCCTGCATAATCGAAGATCTTTCAAACCCTAGTACCAAACCATGATAACGTGGGGGGAATCTAGATCTGTGGCGGAATATATCGATGGTTTTGAGAGATTAGGTTTGGCATGAGCTATACTATAACTAGATAGAATAAATAATGGCAGTTTAAGAGGGACGATATGCAATATTCACTTCGGTGTGATAAGTTCTGATGCCATGAAACCTGGGTAGTGTCTGTAATCAATTCCGAGTGATCTTTCATAGAAGAGAATCGATTAATGTAGAGATATAGAGTGGATGAACTGAAGAAAGAGGAGAAACAGGATTATCTTATAATTGAAAAACAAAGAACAAGTCTACTTCTATGATAAACAAAGCACAACGCATAAACTGTTTGGGACAGCGTCCAAACTACATGTATATGTCTAATATGGTAATCTCGGAATACAAAATTATTTCAATCACTTACCCCAAGATGCTGACAAACCACTAATATTAGCGCCGACATTAGTACTGATGTATCCTGCGGGTATACCATGAAGCCTCAACACAATGATCACTAGAATCACAAGTCATCACTCGAGCCATCAACTGCTCCGGTGCACGAACCATTGGAGAGTTTCGTCTACCAGTTCTCAACAATAAAAAATCTCGAGCAATGAGCTAGATTATAAACCGTAGTTAAAGCACCCATTTCGCTTCTAAATCGTTGTGTCGAAATATATGAAATCCAAACAACATGTTTACGTAATCTTTCTCCGGTGCCATCATGACGACACAGACACTGGTGCGACACTAAAATCTATCATTGGTAGCCCAAACAGGAAGAAACCGCTACTGTCATGGAGTATCACTCGGCTGACTCATATGGTCGAGGGAGATTTCATGATTGGAAATAAAAAGGGCTTTCATCATTCTTGTGGCGATTTTTGGGCTTTTGGGAGCGCGTGAAGTTCCTACAGGATGTTTATGGTATCAAGATATCACTGAGGTCATTGACTGCTGGTTTTTGTTCGCTTGTTGTCGTCGGCGGCGGGTGGTATGTTGTGGCGGGTTTTGTGATGTTCGGTAGCCGGGACGTTTCTGCACTTGAGGATGATCTTTGGAAGGGTGCTTAACGCCACAATGCAGCTGTTTGATCACATAGGAACTGAATTCAGTAAGAATGTCAAGGTGACCTCTTGGCTGCAGAATATAAGACGCCTTCCTATCTAATGGGACCAATATTACTTGTGTAGCTCATGATTGGCTTCAGGAATAAGGTACGAGGTTCGCATATGGTGATCTAGTTGACGGCCATTCAAGTCACAAGTCTTGACTCTAGATCTATAAATCCTGCGACTAGGCTTGAGACCATGGTACCGTAAAGTCAATACTAGTCGGTATTGCGCCACTGTGAAGGTCCTATGCGAAGTTAGTACGGAATAGGTAACTATATAATAATATTATACTGCAGGATGTTCGGTACACGTACTTACCAGGTCATGTCTTGTTGTAATTTTATGACACAAACATATTCTGCGCGTGGGGGATGACTCGATTGGAAATGATAATTGAGACTTTGCGCTGAGGGATCCGGAGTCTTTTTTGACAGACTTGGCATTAATTAGCCAAGGAGTTATAGATCCAGCCTTGCATTTGACTCACAGAGAGAGGGCTAATCGCGAAATTAGACCTCCACTCCTTCTATCCTTTGTAGAATGACTAAATGGTGGCCTTTTTTTATGAGGATTCTTTTATGATAAAATTCAGATGCAACTACACCTTCTATTAAATCCTCAACAATTTAGCTAAGGTATTAGTTGTAGAAAAGAATTATTTACTTTGAGGTTGAATTTTCTCTCTCACCAAAAACTGGGTAACGCCGATCAGTGGCAAGCAACATCTGGCTCCATTTTTGACCACCCCAGATCAACGAAAATCCATATAATGCCAAGCTATAGGGAAGCTGGATGCATCTAGCGCAAAGTCTCTAATTCGACTGTAAAGGAGAGGTCATAACCAACTGCACCATGTGTGCAGCATTTCTCTGAAATAACCAGGTTAGGAAGTTCACTTGAAACAGTAGCAGAGGAAATCTCTGCACTTTTTCTGAGACCTTTCAATTGATTATCTAGCTCGATGAACACATATGAGGCCGACCCTGCGTACTTACACCCATTCCGCGAATCATAGACAGGTGTCAGGACCTCGCGATCGGCCCCACCTCCTTTTGGAGTACGTTCCTCCGTTCTATTCTGATTGATAGCCCGGTAATTAGCTTAACACAGACTATCAAACAAAAACCGCGTAGCTAATCAATGATAGCTCCAACCCCCAACGTGGATCTGACATGAAACCTGGAACCATTCAAATTGCCTGAGGATTTATTATTTGGTTGTCTTTTGTCAGTCCGTTACTTACCCCGCCACAACATTGACAGAAGACTCTTTTTACACACGCAAACCACAACGCTGACATCCCATTAATGCATCATTGTTCATGCTAGCTAGGATTTTTTGGTGCGGGCCGTAGCGTTAACAAGGCTTTTATCGAGCCCCGCAAATGCAAAACCTCATCTCATGCCGGTCATCCATTTTACCTACTCTTTAACACAAATATATTGGTAACTCTCCGGCACGCGGCCTATTTCCCCTTTAAACAACACTCGCCACGTGCACAGAGCTTTGAAGGTGAAATGTTGCTTACATTATGGCCGGGGATGTTTCAGAACCTCCGCCTAGAGACCAAGAATCAACGCTTGTTTTAATCAAGCATATATTCCATTAGAGAGGAGCCGGAGATTGACCGCGAACCAAACACGAGGACTTTAACCCGGTATCTTTGAACGAATGGGGAACCTGTAGATAATTGCAGGCCGTAACCAGAACGTCAGCTCAACCACAGTACTGACATCCTGACGTCTTCATGAAAAACCTCCTTGTCAACTTCCCCAAGTGTGAATACCTTATTTCCCTCCAACACCCCAAAATAGCTGGGCACTCACCCAATTCTATGTTGCTAAGGTTAAGTTAACTTCTGTATATAAATTTATAAAAAGAACACGAAAGGTACTGTAGAACCCCCACGAACCCCACCGCCTGGTCTCCATTCCACTAATTCCACGCTGAAGACCTTCTAATCTCTATATATGGCCAAGGAATTAAACACGCGCGCGGTGTTTAGGCTGACTAGCCGACCAACTTGTCCACGATTTGCCTCCCTGGCCATGGAAATGATAATTTGGCGCCAAGACATAACGGGAACGCCACCAGTAGCCTATCAAACCTTCAACCTCAATCTACAACGCAGTTCTTAGCTTGCTCGAGCCTGGATTAGTTACGGATACGAACAAAATTAGGTTCAAAGCCAGTTTTTGGCTTATTTATGACGTATAAGTCTTTCCCACATCTTCGGCCGACCTCTGGATCAGGCTTATGGGAGTCGATGACCATGGTTTGACGGCACATAATGCATTGTGATGCATGCAGTGCTACAATATAAAAATAAATTTCAATATACGACAGAATTTAATGAGTCTTCTCCTTGTCGATAGAATAAGTTTAGCGTAACAAAGGTCCGAAGACCTTGTGCAGTTGCCCTTATCAATAGGTTCTGTGGGTCCATCTCTATCGGTATTACTTTAGAGTATCTCTCCTTAGTACACAACTAAAAGAGATTTAATCCCACTCATTTCCAGATACATCAGCGGAAGCTTGCATAGCCGGCCAGCGGTTTGAAGCATTCCGGGAGTTTAGAGTATCCAGATGGCCATGGTTTAATACACCGGCAGCAAGACCAACCCAGGCCGGAGGTGCCGCTGCTCGGACTAGCTCCCCAGCTCAAGAAATATTCCGCCCGGTGCAACAAAGACCGGATATTAAAATGGCTTGCCCGGCCTGGGCCTGGGGCGCGGGCCGGCACAAGTAAAGTCCGGGCGAACTCAGATGTGTTCCGGCTTTCCCGCACTAGACCCGGCGATATTAATGACGGAAAGCCGCCTCTAGCTACTTAGACCTACCAACTAGGAGCCCTTGTCAGGCATCTACTCTCGCCGCAAGAGATCATTGCATCCAGATCCTGTACATGCAGTAAGAGGAACAATAAGCACCTACAGACAAAGAGGGCCTCGATGGCAGCTAGATTCTTCTGACAAATCTGCGCTATCAAAACAGCCAGCTTGCTTATCAAAAAAGGAACACCGAACATTTCCGGAGATTTGCCCCACTCAATAGCACAGCTCTTTTGGGTTGTTATCAAACTAGGGTGACAGATCATTCCGAATCCCGACAAGCCGGCCGGTCCGGGGAAGGACATGGGAATGCCTACACTGACTACGTGTAGACACGTACACGTATGTACTGCGTGAGTTAGGAGGCATTACCATGGAGGTCGGATTGATCGAGGGAATGGAAGAAGTTATGCTGGTGAGCATATATGCATTAATCGCGGGGATAGTCAAGCAGAATAGTTCAGGCTCATGTGACCACGGATAGGTAGTCGAAGGGGGACGCTTTCGCCAAACCTTCCGTGTTTCGACGTCCGGCCAGCTCTCTTAAAACCCGGGGAAGTGTAGTGTCGAGCAGCAACACAAAATCCCAAGACTTCAAAGCTTGGAGACGACACCTACAAAGCATGCAGATATCTAGGCTCTGCTGTATTTAACTATTCTCGATATTACTCTTGGCTGTTAATATGGATCGTTTAGGAAACTACATATGAACTCCGGCCCTAATAGGAAGCAAGGATCAGGCTGCGACCCCCGTCACTCGAACTGCTTGAGGTCTCATTAACCGCTGCCAAGAACACGTTCTCATTCTCCCCAGAGAAACAAACCAACCACCATGCAGCGGGGCATATAACGGCGATCTTCAAGCTAAACGGTCAAGCAGGAAACGGGGATCTCCCCGGATATTCTCTAGAGCTGCACTTTGGGTATTGATGCGCAAACTTATATCACAATCAGTTCCTAATAGCAAGGTATAACTACGTCCCCTATATGCCCTTTCGGTCATATTACCGCTCCTGGCACATCAAATATTCGTCACACCTAAGAGGTTGCTTTCGCTTAAGCTGAACCCTATGAACTGTCGTAGATTAGTACTTTTTCTGCAATATATCTCCCCACCGCACCCTCCGAGAATACTTTACCCCAGCTGCGGTCGATCATTAGTTTCATGTGTTTGAGAAGAAACTACATCTCATTTGGGAACCCCGAATGGACCAAAGGAAGTCTACTATATTTTTGGCTTTATTGAGAAGGCGGTTCTTGCAACAGAACCGATTGCAGATGCTAATTGTCTACTGGTAGCTTTGCCGATTCGATTGTCCTTAATGAATAGATTGCTAACCCTCCCTTAAAAAAAAGTGATTCCAGTATCACTGAAGGGGTAAGGCAGACTCCTAACTCCACGAGGGGGAGATTCTTCACGATAAGCCCGTGCGAGGCACGGGCTTATAAAATGTCGATCAAAAGGTGGAGAAACCCAGATATAAAAAGGGGCATTTATGACACTGTTCAATAACCTCCATCATCACCAGCACCGACAAAAGATCCTCTACTGCTGCTAGTTAGTCTTAACTACTAGTCTTGCTCTCAGTGACACAACTTGCCAAAATGCTCTTCGGAACAGCCACGGTTTTTGTTTCTCTCCTCCTGCCATCTCTTGGCTTTGCTCTTCCGCGGCCCCAGATCGCCGACGATGCCTTGGCCACGTTTGCAAAAAGGGCAACACCCGTTGAATCCTTAGCGGCAGGCTTTGCTGAGATCGAAGCCAGCAAAACAGAAGTCTCTATTGCAGCAGTGGAGTCGGTCCGCAATGACCTCATAGACGGCGGCTGCGATGACATTATCGTCATCTTTGCTCGCGGGACATCAGGCGAGGGAAACGTTGGAGCCGCAACTTCAGTCGGCCCAATATTTTTTGGGAACTTGTCGGCCGTTGAGCCGGGGAAAGTCATTGTGCAGGGGGTCAATGACTACCCGGCGGACGTCTGGGGATATCTGGGAGGGGGATCTGACGACGGTGCTCAATATATGGCGGAAATGGTCAGACTGGCTTCCGCACAATGCCCTAATTCTAAAGTTGTTCTTTCTGGGTTTAGGTATATTTTCCCCCTTCTCTTCATCTCGCTATTTCAAGCTGGTGCGCCATAACAGGATTATCTTTATCTGACAATATTTGAAAAATAGCCAAGGTGCACAAGTTACGCACAAGGCGGGAGCACTTATTCCATCATCACTCTACTCAAAAGTTGCAGCAATCGTGCTTTTTGGCGACCCAAACAACGGCGACGCGTTCCCTGGTGCTCTGAACAATAATGTCAAGACTTTCTGCCACGATGGTGATTACATCTGCGATGGACTTCCCATTATCACCGATCAACATGGTAACTATGCAAATGATGCGCCGGCGGCTGCGGCATATGTTGCTGCCAGAGTTTAAAGGGATTTCTGGAAAGATTTTGAGGCGAATGCGTCATTTGGTTATGTAGATAGATATACATCTACGTAGAGTTAACTAGGGGTAAGCAGGGAAAAATGTCTATTTCATCGTCAATATTAGGAAGCTACTTTAATATTCAGTAGAGTACGAGTTTACTGGATCAAAACTATATGTACTTACTCAACTATGCACTTCCTTCGTAATGGGGCCATTTTGCTCTCAGTCACTTCCAAAATCCCTTGAATGTAGCCAGAAGTTTGCAACATAAAGTGACCCCGATATATTGAAAGTCGATATCGACATGTTTCTGATATCTCAAAAATAAATTGATGATAATAATAGACGCTTAAACACCCCTCATGGCGGGGTTCCGATTCGCTGAAATCATTAGAGAGACTCGATTCAACCAATATATATCGAACCACTATATCCACTTCTTTGTTCGCGCTAGCTTTCTCGGTGCCTACGTACGTGTAGAGTGAAGTATACAAGTAAAGTATTTCAAAGTAGAAGAGTGATATAAGATAGACGCTAAAATATTTGGTCTAGGCGGGGAAACCACAAATCCCGTTCCTGCATAACAGGCTGATCGGGCCGGAGCTTGGAGCAATAGAGATCGCCGAAATACCCCACGTGAACAATACATCCTAGCCTGAATTGGGATGGCGCAGCCCGCCCAGCCGGGGGTGTTGCTTGACAGTGCGGAGACAGGTATCAGGAACTGAGGTGAACAGGTTTCATCGAGTGGGGTATGCCGAGGTTCTTTTTTTAATTTTGGCTCGTGGAAGTAGTTTTTAGAGACGTAAGCACATAATGTGTTAACATGGTATAGACTTTGAACAGGCTATATGGGGGCATTGTTAGTATTGAGTGGTGATGATAGGCAGGGGCGCGCGCTGTGGGAAGAATCTATAAGGATTAAGAATATGAAAGGGAAAGTTTGGGATAAAGTAGAAAACGATAGGATTTAACGCGTATTGAGATCGGCGTTAAGAACCTCCGAGTGATATCATATGACGAATGCACGTGGTATCTGTTTATTAGAATTCCTGATGTAGTAACAGCTCCGGTAGGCCAAACACTTCCAGGTTAGCTGGAATTGTAGGATACAGAAAAGGAATGTGACCAAATTGGGTAGTTATTTACAGCAACAAGACATGCAACATGTCAAAAGCTTTAACGTTCTTCTGGGTTCAATACCACGATAAAGTCTCAGCCCAGGTGCAGTGCGCCGAAAAAGAAAGAAGAGATCGCTAATCAGACCTATACTCGATGCCCGGGAATATCCACCTTCCGGATAAAATCTTGGCCCAGGCTCCAAGGAGACGCTACGACATCAAATGACCTCGAAGCTTAAGCCAACACGAACACCACGGACCTTCTTTTATCTGTTGACCCATAGGGTGAGTGTGAGACGCGTGGGAGTATGAACTGGACTCAACGACTCGGCTCTTTTCAATCTTCAGCAGTCAACTGGTGAAACGCTCCAACATCTACCAGTGCATGTTGCTTTTTGTAATATTTGAAACAACAGAGGCAATGAATATCTGGTAATCCAGGCACCTGAATCAAAGTCGAACCAGCTTCTGGAATGCCCCTCGATCTGTAAAACCGGTGCCTCCATATATGTATTCACAATTCCTTTCTGAAGGCCAACTCCTCCTTTGCTGCACTTGGGGCATTACGTGAGATGGAGTGCATTGTTAGTCTGGGATGAGACATAAGGCATAAGGTGCCGGGTGAAAATTGTAGACTCGTTGAGAGGTTTCAGGGCGCGAATCGTTCACAAACATATATGTGTGTATAAGAGGTGATAGGTGTATGTAGACAGGGGCGTGACGCGTCCTAAAGACGAAAATTGCACATTCCAATAGCTAAATAGCACACTAAGTAAGAGTGCTGTGTTATGCGCCTATCCGTCACGCAAAGAGCTAGAGTCATCCTCCTTCTGACTAAGCCCTCTCACGGCAGCGAGCGCTGAGATTAGGTAACCGTAGCTACAATTCTTCTCCATAATAGGCTTAGTTTGGACATATAACACAACTGATCCACAAGTTCCACAGACGCCACTAAACAGGGAAGGCTCAAATACTGTCGTTCACGGGGTATTGGCGGATACTGGGTGTTGGCGGATTGAAGCCAAAAATTGGCTTGGCTGTTTCTTTTTAGGCTTATCCGCCAACACCCAGTACCCGCCAATACCCCGTGAACGACAGTACAGACTTCACCGTTCACCACTCAACGTTGTTTCACAGGATATCACCTTGCATTACTATTTTGTGGAAGCTATGTCTATTGATGATTCTAATCCCTATTGGCCAGCGTAGCGCCTAGAACTTTCTTTTATCACTCAGGTGATGAGGCGGACATGCAGGCCGACTTTTGGTTCGATCGTTTATGTACATGTATGTCTTAAGCATGTCCCTGTTTCTCAGAGCCGTGGTTCGCTTGTTATCTAACAGGTACTGATAAGTACAAGCCTAGGTTTGTGTAAGTTCGTGTGAGTCCCATCAGCAAGAACGATGTGACCTCCACAATATTGAGGAGATTCGTTCTGACTTCTGGTAAAACTTTTAGGTCAATGGGGACAACTATCACAAATTGTCTAAGATGTCGCGCGATCTAAAAGATTTCCTTGACATACACGGAACTTAACCGCCTTCATTCTGAAGCATAAGATAAGTCATTTATACCCCAGCTGCGGTCCTGCCTCCTGAAATGTACTTGTGCATGACCTTTATCTCTGAGCTGTTGCAAGGAAATCCCTGCATATATTGGGAACATGATATTCTCGAACCGGCACTCAGTCTCATCTATCGCTCCCAACAACTTCTCTATATAAGGGTGTTCATGAAAATCCTGACCGGCCGCTTAACAATTACCGAGACCTTTTTTTTCTTTTTTTAAGGCTGAAAATCTCAGTTCCATTCATCACAAAAAAAAAGCACTGCACGGAGTGAAGATTATACGGACGAAGCAGGTCAAACTCACCAGAATCTTAATCGAAACACACCATCCGAAATTTCCAGTGATCCTAATACATTTCCGAGTCCTGTGACCAGCCTGGACACATAGCCGAAGCGAAATTTTACGGTTATACGGTGACTGATATTACTACTCATGATCGAGTCGTCCCCAGGTTATACTTAACTAAATTAAATAAGGTCTCAGAGCTAGAGTTGGTCTGGTCCTTTATGCACTCTAATAACTGTCTCAATGTTGCCAGCGCAATCTGGCCCATAATATGGAGCTATAGCCATTCGGCTCCTGGGGACTTCGCCAACTGGGATATCTCTGGCTGGAAGACGTGTGCGAGCCTCTACCATTGCACGCTTTCGGGGAACTTTTTGCTACATACATAATTCGCCAACGCAACAGCGTACCTATTGACTGGGATAACCAAACTGGAATTTATTACTACCAAGTTGCCCAAAAATATTTATATACCTGGCTCGCGAGGCTATATCAACCACTTGGCCCTTATCTTGCTCGGCATAGGTAGTCATTTATGCTCTGTTCTCCTGCCCGAGGAGGGTATTAGCCGCCTTGGGATGGTAGTGAATGCACATATTTGTAAGGGCCTGCAAAAATCATCTTCTAACTTTAACCAAGGTATAAGTATAAAGGAGGATTATAAATTCACGAATTGTGCTTTGCCTCTCGAATGCTCATCGAGTTCACACTGGTTTTAATACCAAGAGACAGAAATATCTTGAATAATACCTGGGATCAGGCGGTTGTCGACGGAATGAACTCTGAAACGGTTTATATTCAGAAATAAGTATATTAGCTAGCGCGCCGGCTTTATTATTTCTCTTGCCTGGCTTGGCGCACAGTTTCTCACTCGATCAAACGAGACTAAGTTAACGGTAGTACTATATCCCGGTAATTGGCTGACCGGAACGAGCAATCCTGCCGCGGAACACTCAGCAGTGCGTAACTCTGAGGATACCGAACAGCGGAATTTGTAAGAACTCGGGTTTCCATCTTCCCCACATGGTGCCAAACGTTAAGCCGGCATTTAGGATCCTGGGCACCACCGATCTCCAGTTGACAAATGTCACTGTCCACCAAGTTAGTGCGTGCTATAGGCCGATTGGGTCATTTCAATACGTATGTCGTAGGCACAGTACTATGGCTCAAGGAGCAGAGGAGGCTACGGATCCTGCGATAAAGAGTAAGAAATGGCATCAAGGGACGTTTGATTCGGGGGGGGCTACCCGGACGAGGTATTCTCAGGAGGACATAGGTTAGAGAGGACATATATAGGCTAGAGAGATGGAAGCAAATTCTGTAGGAGACTCGAGTTTTCCATAGCTAGAATCTATATGGGGATGGCGTCTCCATGGCTAAGAAACCGCACTAACTCACCTAAGCACTCAGCACGCACTAGTGTTAGCCACCTTCAACTATATGATGTATCCTTGGCGCACAAATATGATTTCCGGCCAAGAACACACATGGGCGAGTGGTCTAATGGCTATCACTCGCCTTCCGGACACCGCGTGGTTGGGCCGGCCTTCGATTACAGAAGGCCCACGTTCAATCCAGGGGTGGGAGTAGTAGATTTCGCCCGGTGAAATCTGCAGTACTTTTTGTTCTTTTTTTTTTTGTGTGTGTATGAAAGAAGAGATAAATATGATGAGTGAGATTAGATTTTCAGTACAGATCGAGTGGGACCGATTCTAATATGTAGATTTTTCAAGTGCACCACCATACTGCACACGCCCCGATGCGCAGCGCAAGGCCCTGGATCAAGTCGACTGGTATAGCAATCTTCCCTTAGCTACCGCACCATAACCACCAACTCTAACCACCCAAACACACCCTCCACAGCTCCCCCACCAACGTAACCAGCCCCGCCGTAGCCCCAAATAACCCACGGCATGCCAACCAACACCCGCAAGCGTTGCAACCTCCAAACCCTTCTAGCTGACATAACATCCTAAGCACAGTCACAGACAATCACTCGGCCCCCATACTCACAACCGTTGTCGCTCAAGACAATAAGAATAAGGTCATGGTGTCGAACGATAAAGCACCTGTTATCAAGAGGAACGGTGTTCTACCCGGAAAGGCTGGAGGCCTCGTATGAGATAGCTTGTAGCTTATACATAATGGGAAACCTTTATACATCTGGTAATTAAAGGAGGAAGAATTAGAAATTAATGTCAAAAGCCCCGTAACTATTCCACGAGGAGGGAGCAATTATCAAGGCATATATTTTAGTCCGTGATGGAGCTTGTAGAAGGTGTGTATCTTCATGACTGAGGAGTATAACGTAAGGGGGGTACATTGCCTTTATGTCTTATGAAGGGGCTGAGATAAGAGGAGGTCACTCATAGGGGTAGAGGAAAGTACACTCAATTTTTTCTCTTTTTTTGGGGGGAAATATCCCTGGCTGGCTAAGGAAATAAAAGTGTATGGAGGGAAACCTATTGAATTTCCACTTCCCTCAAGAAGGGAGTCCAGCCTGGACTAGTAATCATTCTTTTCTCCAGTCTGTGGCTTGGTGAAACAAACGGACGTAAAGCTTCCTTAAAGACGGCGAGGAAGACTATTATATTATTGAGCCCATAGAGAATAAATTCTTGTAGAACTTGTAAGTTCTATATAGTATTTAGGACCTATGTGAGTCGTCAATAGGTGAAACATCCACCCAAGCTAAACCTTGAAGTTATGTTATTTCGCAGCTCTTATATCTCCTAACCGTCATAACCCCCACCAGTCCCACAACATTCTCAAAAGCCCCTAGCACCCCATTATGAAAAGTTTGGAATCTCTACCCCAATCTTCTTATAAGTCTCCGAAAACACCAGCTTCTCCCTCTCCTCTCTCGCCCGCCTTAACACCTCCGCCCCAACAGCCAAGTCCATAATCGCCAGTCCCACACACTTGAACACCACATTCCCCTTAAGCTCTTCATGTAGCGGGGTATTCCACACCTCCGTCAAATCATCCTCTTTTAGCCCCGCCCTAATAACCTCCCCCGCCTCCTTTAGACACGCCTCCTTCGAGTCCACGAACACCGTCACATCCTTCCTCCTCAGGTACGCCGGATCAATCTCCTTCATATGCGGCTTATACGACCCCACCAACGACACATACCTCGTCCTCTCAGCCGTCAAGTACTCCACCGGAAATAGCGGCTCCGTAGCAGGCGTACAACAGAATATCGCATCCGCGCCCCCCACCGCCTCCCGCAACCTCCCCTCAAACCCGGGCTCGCCCACCGGTGCCAATGCCACAAACTTGCAGTCCGGACTACTCAAGCTCCACTTTGTCACCTCGTTCAGCTTCCTCGCCCCCGGCAATGCATCCCTCACCCGCTGCACCGTCGACCTCCCCACAATCGTAACTTGCAACAGACCCGGGATGAGGTTCATACACAGGCTGAGCGCCCACCGAGCCTGCTTCCCTGTGCCAAACACCACTATGCGCTTCACCGGCGTGCCCCGCTTGATCCTTCTCAGTAGTATAATCATGCTTACTAGCGCCGTCCGGTACCCGGTCAACTGCTCCGCTGCCAGTACCCCCTGTAGCTCCCCGGTTGTGCCATTAAAGATTGTTAGTGTGCCCTTGGGCGATGCCGAGGTTGTTGTGTTTAGTGTTACGGTCTTGACGGCTGTCAGGTCCGTGTTGGACGAGGGCATGAATAGCGTTGTGGAGCCATTCGAGGTGGTGATGGACTGGCGGAGGGGCTGGTGGATGTCGTACGGCCTCGTCGTGATCTCTGCCAGTGCCGTGGTGAGGATCTGGAGGGTTGAGAGGAGGGCGGGGGCGTCGAGGTTGTTGAGGATGTAGGATATATCAGCATCGGAGAGGACTAAGGGGTTCGGTGACATGGCAGGCTGAGCGTTGAGCTTTTGAATCCACGAGGGGGTCTTGACGGCTGGTGGTCGGGGTGGTTGAGGTGGTTGTGGTTGTGACATATGCTGCTGCTGGGGGAGAGAGAGAGAGATCGCTTTGGGTGAGTTGTAGGCGGGGTTGGCGGGAAGATGTATACGTATGTATCTTTCTGATGGCTGTCTCTTCAGGATCACCGTGCTCTGCAGCGCCGGCTAGTACGCTTCGGTCGTGTTCCTTCCCAAAGGGCGATGATTTACTGTGGAAATGGGTTAGCAGCCTGCCACAGGAGCATTTTACCGCGGCAAGAGTGTCGCTGGGAGTATAATAGTGACACATATATCTCAGAAGTATATGCCTCCACAGGTACTCTAGGCAGGGACACCCCTTGATAAGAAGAGAGTCAGGCATAGAGGAGGGAGAACATTGTGGAAATATGCATCTCCTCGGATCACAGTTGGGTTACAGATCGGGGTTTACATGGTGAAATAGGCCGTGTAGAGTACTCTAGACCGTCATGCCGTGTGTGCAATAGCCGGTGGGATTTACATCTTGAAATTGAGTTCCCTGAGATTCTGATGGGTCTAACTTAAGAAGAGGACTTGCGAGGGGTGGCATCTTGGAGTCAATGATACTGTAGTTTAGGCAGTCAATTATATTCGTCAATCACAGACCTCGACCCAAAGGCGGAGAGCAGGCACCCGCACGTGCTGGCAGAGGACGTGTTAAAAATAGTGTTTCACCGATCATTGTTTCCCGGAGACACCAGCACCATGGCCAGCGCCACGTGCCGCCAATCAAACCAAAGCACGTGAAACAGAACAACGAACGTCCAAATAAACTTTCCGGGTCCTCCAAACGTCTTACCGGGCAGGGAGGTGTTTGTCAGCGGCACATGTTTATCTAGCTTTCTCCGACACCGTTTGAGATCTGAGGGTTCATCCGGTCTTGAAGCAGGCTAGCAGCTTTGTTTGTCACGTGCACTGCGCTCAGGAGGGCTTGGCAGTTGTACAAAAATGACGTATGGTAAATACATGTAGTCGACGAAGTTTGCTACCCCATAAATCTCACCTCCTATCACCATCAACCCTGCTGTGTACGTCAAGTGTCAATCAAATGATCTCATTGAAATTATATCTTACGTACTTCAAGCCCCATGAGAGCTCAAATTAAATTTAGTTGATCATGATAATATTATCCCTAACCCTGCAATGCTCGAGTCAGGCTCCATGAAGTAGTCCCAAGTCAGATCCTGTGAAGTACATACATGTAGTTCCGAGTCGGACACAATGATATTCACAGAATTTCTCATACTTTGTGTGGATGGTAGTGACTATATAAAATCTGAATATCGTCCGCTTTTTGAAATATGCAATATGGCTGATTAGGAAATGATTTCTTTGTCCGTGACTATTAATTCACGACATGTATATCAGCTTCAAGATGCGAGTGATTGTGAAAGATGTAACTTTTTTTATCCACTATATCGTAGTTTAAAGAGTCTGAAGGTAAAACATTTACAGTCTCTAGCGCATACAAAAATCACACGTGACTTAGCAAATCCTTACAGCAGTACAGTAGCTACGTAGAACCAGGTATATACATCTATTTACACCACATACTCAAACCACAAATCTACATACTCCCACCACAACTACCACCCCCACCACCAAGAGCTCACATTCTCAAAATGCCAAAACGTCCAATAACTTCCTACTTCACCGCCGCACCCTCCAAGAAGCCCAAGCTCTCACTCCACTCCGACCTACCACCAAGCACACACCCCTCCTACCCCTTCCCAATCGCCTGTCTCCCGCCCTCGCTCGAATTGTCGTCCACCAAACCAGTAGAGAAAGATAACAATGAGAAAGATACCAATGAGAAAGATACCAACGAGAAGGATACCA
Source organism: Morchella importuna (assembly GCF_003444635.1). Taxonomy (NCBI): domain Eukaryota; kingdom Fungi; phylum Ascomycota; class Pezizomycetes; order Pezizales; family Morchellaceae; genus Morchella; species Morchella importuna. The sequence continues at coordinate 84,019 of NW_025763443.1, read as the reverse complement.
GTGGGGAAAATGCTAATGAGAAAGATATCAACGAGAAAGTTCCCAACGAGAAAGCCCCCAACGAAGCTCCAGAAGCCTCAAAAACCACAAACGCCACTAAACCCCCACCCAAGAAGAGATCCCCCCGACCGCCATAACGCACAAACAAGACCTCTCCATCCTGCACTACCACCCCTTCCTGCACACCTCTCTGTCAAAAGAGCTATTCCTCTTCCTCCGAAAGCAACTCCCATTCTACAGGGTCGAGTACAGGATTGCCAGAGCCGGCGTGGAAACTAACGTTAAGACACCCCGATAGTACCTATCTCACTCATCCTCATACTATCCTAATCAGGAATGTTTATTAACCTTAATATTGCGTGAATTGAAGCACATCCCTCTTCGGCGTCGACGCAATCTCCTATTTCCACCCTCACTCCGGCGAGCTACTAGACACAAAGTCCAAACACCCGGTTCCGCCAGACCGGTACCGGTGTAGTCCCCGACCGGTGCCGCAGTGCGTGGAGATGCTGCGACAGGTATGTCCCAACCGGGCCGGTGCGCGGCAGCTATATAGCTATAGCTATAGCTATTTAACCGCACATATATACATACAATACCCGTACTCATACTTATCGACTCGATCTTATAGTATGTAGCGAAGCGTACGGGCTGCAGCTACAATTTCGTACTCATTAATTATTACGCTGACGGTAATGATTCGATATCGTAAGACTGCCGCATAAACGATTGAGCACTTTGTCAATGGGCGGTGATGTACGGTAGGGGCTGATCAAGAGGACCTATAACGCAGGTATCATTCCGACGACGAACGGTTCCTAGGTGAGAATCCGGCCATAGCTTCACTGTCACTTGGCTCCCGGCGCGATTTCCTCATGAAGCAGTAAGTATAGTATACTCCCATCCGATAACAAGTAGGCAGTTGGTTTCCCTTGCATGAGGCCTAATTGCTTGATTTTTGAGTATTTGTTGGATTTCAACATATTTTGACAAAAAGCCAATTCACAGTAAAACTGTCCCAGCACTAACTCACACCTTTCCTCTCCCCTCCGGGGATCTTCTCCTCATGCGGTCCACGACTCAATCTAAATGGCTCCACTCTATCCCGAAGCGCTCGTCATCTTCCAGTACCGCTGGTGACTCTACGGCTTCGTGGGCGGGCGGCGGGAGGATAAACATCACCTTCCGTAATGCGCTTGAGAGGGGCGGGACCGAGAATTATTACTGGTATGTATACATAGCTACATGTTGTAATTACTGGAAAATTTAAAAAGAAAGGAGGTGTTTGTAACTGATATAATCTCTTAATTTTAGTTATAATATTGGCAGCGGCCCAGTTTATCGCTGGGATGATGTTTCGGGGAAGATGGTGCTCAAGGCTTAAGGAATGAATCTTACATCATTTTTTTTTATAATAGAAAATAAGACCTTCAAACGGAAACCAGGCCTCATTGCCTCAAAAATATTATATTCGATATTTCTGTGAACTTTCTTCGTTTTTGCACGACCTATCACTCGGTTGGTGTCACCCTGATTGGGATAGGTGTTACAATAGTTAGCTGCGACTCCATTCCACGCCCAACAATCCGCCAAAGCCAGATTTACGATAAGCATAACCATGTACTAAGGTAGAGAGTAGTTTGATCCGCTGCGATTGGTCCGGGGTTTTCATGATTATTCCCTTAGTTATTCTACTTCTTCCGCCCGCCCATAGTTCCACAACCTCGCGAATCTTCCCGTCTGATCCCCTGAACCGTACCGTCAAAGAAGAAGGCCATACCCATCTATCTACTGGGGATGGGGGCAGGGATACCCAACTACCGGGGCTAGCTATCGACAACCTGAGACCTAGGCCTATGATTGACCCTAGTCAGTCCAGCTAAACCGCTAGCCCGGGTGCCTTGGTGGTTTTAGTGCTACTCCATCTACTAATTTGAAACAGAATAGGAAATGTGCAAATCAACTTTTGTGAAGAATTTCCTGTCTTTGAGGACACATAGGTAGAAACATAGATGCTCACGGGGTACCTGAACCATGAGTCCGATGTATGCAGTACGTCGGATCGCGCCGGGATCGGGACGCCGTGAGGTACATAATTTTCACTGTTGGACAGAAGAATCCCTATACTACGGAGCTGTTGGGTTATCGAAAGAGAAAAAAAAAATCTCAGCTGAAGGGGACCCGGAGATCCCGTAAATACATATGTATTCGTACTCACTGCGTCAATGTACGGCACCCATGTGTGCAGAAGGCATTGACACGGCACGCGATTATGCGGAGCTACTAATTTCACGGCTCCCGATTGATTTGAAACTAGGCATGTAAAAACAAATAGTCTGGGCCCCCCACTAAGAAACACAGCCCGTGATCGTGAGTAGTGATCGTTGTATGTAGATCATGGCGCTTATCCCGCCAAACAAACCCCCGCCCATTTATGTCTCAGTAACAGCAACGTCCACCATGGGTAAACGCTCCGTCCCGCTGGGTTTACATCGGTGATACATGAGGGAAACCAACCCGATGCTTTCCATATGCTGGGCATTACACAATGCTTTGGTATACTAGGTACCGCAACGATCTTGACCGAATTCGATATGCATATATTGCCAGGCAAGAGCTCGAGCCCCCTGATGCGGGCAACTCTGAAGAAAGGATATTTGACACCTCTGTGCCACGTCATTTAATTGATGATGACTGTACCCTAGAGGAGAGTATTTCAAGAATGTTGGGCCATGGCCCCACCGACCCTCGGCCCGATTTCTGGCATGCCTGGCCTAAGAAACGAATTTGTGATCGATCTCATGAGTTTCAAGGACAACCAGAGCCAAGAGGATGATCAAGATCCATTGTGATGTATATGAATTTGTGTCCCCTCAGAAGCGAATCTTGATCTTGGCGTGAATCAAATTATTTTGTCCGGCGAGTGATTGACGATGAACATGGCATGGCATCTGAAACACGGCATGTCACTCATGCGGGGGGATTATTAAACGGGATACGTCTGCACCATATCGAAAAAAGGCGGAAAACAGGCAGTCAAGGAAGGACAACCAGCACCAGGTTTTCACACAGGGACCAGCCATTATCCAAAATAGAAACATCAAGACAGTGGCATTTTTTGCTTGCTTTTTTAAATTTGAGAAACGTTTTTGCTTGGGTTGGTTTTTCGGTGGGTTATGTTATGCAAGAAAGAATTTCGGTGATGTGGCCGGTGAGTAGTACTGTAAGAAAAACAATACGCTATTAGCGTTAAAGTCAGACCCTCCAGCAATCATAGGATACATGTATGCTATCCCGCCACCGGGAAGTTCCAGAATGCCTTTGTGTGTGGTTATTCATGTGCAAAACTGAATTCAACGGAAAGCGTTGCGTTCTAGCGTGCGGCTGCAGAATGTTGCTATCGTGCACATATGTTTGCTGGCTTCTGGTAATAGTTTGCAATTTTTCGGAATGGATGCTATACGAAGCCAAAAGAAGGATTTTAGATGGCATGCAGCAATGCTCTGTGCTCATATCGAGATCCATTGGTTTTTGGGAATTGACTAACTTGTCATTGATGGTGGCATGATAGGTTGTCGGAAATTCTCCTCACGCTATCGCGGTCGAGAAACCCTGCGGACAGGAAAGGTCCTGCGCGGAACTGGGGGCCAACAAGAGTCTCGTGGTCGTTGTTATCGATGCGGGGATCGTCGCAACCTGTCTACGCCGTAACAGTGCCAACCATACAAATTCCCCGACCAAATTATTCCTGGTAACAACCTATTACAGAACCCGGCTCACTTCTTGTAGTGTCACTGGTCAAAGAACTGCTGGACGAACCATTTTTGCAGCCATTAGTTGATTCTCTGTGTAGGTACACATGCGGCTAGGTATTTTGGCTTGGCTCGTTCCTCTTCGTGGTATCTCTCGGAGAGTCAAGCTTCTTTGGCAGTTCGTACCCTTTCTTCCACCATTTTCCTAGTCGGCATATTGTTGTCTCGACTCAGTAATCGACCATTACTCACAGGACTTCTTGACGAGGTGTATGATTTTTGATGTGGATGGACATCTTCACGTGCTGCTGTCTTGTGCGGCGATTAGGGATTCACCGTTAGTTCAGACAAGCTTTCCTATCTCATTTAGCAAGTTGTTCCCATTCATTCTTTACCCCTGTTGGCAAAGGGCCTAGCTATGGTCCAGACTCCCGAGAATTTTCACTTGGAACTAGTCCATATTTTAGACTTCAGAGTTCGGACTTCAGGGTCCAGAACCCCAGAATCTCACCCTCTGACAGACCCTATGGCGCCATGGGTATGCATACCCGCTCGCTTGTCAGTCCCAGCTCTACCAAGAAGCGTCGATATCGTGTTATTCCAAGTTCTCATCCCTCATGCCCGTGGGAACCGTATGTAAAAGACATTGGGGCTGCCCTAACCTACTTCCTGGGCCACCGTAACGTAAAGCTGAAATAACCAGCCTTTGAAGGGCCCTCATCAAATCCACTCGAACGGGAATCCCGAGGTTATGCGATATTGGCGCCCAAATGCCCATTCAGGCGCCTTACTTGGACGCATTGCATCCCCGGGAACTGCCCAAGTAGGTGCTGCATCCGCCGGTGTAAAAGGATTCTGGGTGTGATACGTGTGGGCCTTTCAAACCAGGGAATAACTGTGCTGAGTTGTCAAATCTGGAGAAGGAGAACGATGCAATGTATGCGATATTAAACCGGCCTGGGTAAATAAAGATAAATCTTGTGCATATGAAGACAGGCAATACGCTTTCAGAGTTTTAGGGTCCTTACGTACCTGGCATGACAGCAGCATTTTACACCGTTTTCGGGTTTAGGGTGACATCTAATGGACGTGCCTATGAAACAACATACATGTATATATGTAGTTTGTCTGAAGAAGGGAGAAGCAGTAGAGATTCTTATCTTAAGGGAGGTCACACACTGTAGGCCTATAAATAGATAAGAATACAAGACATTAAGAACTTAAATCCCACGTGCACCAGACAAAAAGGCAAAAGAAAACGGCTTAAAAACATGGAAAATTACGAGGAAGTACCCAACCACGTGACCTTTTGGGTCTAAAGTTCCTGGGGAATGATGAATAGGATGCCTAGGGAAACTTGGCCAATATAAAGAATCCCTGGTGTCTACCTTCTCAGCACTTCCGACGGCCCGTCCCTTCCCGGGGAAGAGAAAAAAGGAATACCCAAATAATTAAGAAAAAGAAAATTCCCCGTGTGCTGCGCCATCCGATCCTAGATATGGAAGCCATTGATTATTGCATTCTACCGTTTTTCGTCCTTCTCCCATTTTATTCGCTTGTTTCTTGATAAAAACCAGAACTCCGTTTCCAATTTGGCAGTAAATATCTATTTGTAGCGCCTGGGTGACATTTCCTATGCCAACGAGTGGGAACGCGCACCATTGCTGGCTGATCTTATTTAACAGGAACCAGTGGTAGTACAAGTACCTTGGAGAGCCGCAGTGATTAACAGTAAGCATAAGTCTTAAAAAGTAAGGAAAATAGGAGTGTCTCATACTGCTGCATCTTTCACTAGGACGTTCCTCCCCCACCACATTAACGCCACAGCGTTTTTCACCCACACTAGTTACATATAAGGAGCACCAATTTTTAACAAGGAGTCGAAAATGCCCTTTTGTAAAAGTTGTTAGCTCATTACACATAAACCTTACGGACTAGAGATGGTTATATACTACTTACTACAGCCGTAAATTACACGGACAAAATCACACATTGTCTTCGGTATTGATTCGAGGTATCAGGAAGTAGTATATACTAATAAAGTTGAGAAATATCTAGATATAGATATGAGAGAGAACGTTTAGAGGCTTCGAGTTGGCTAGTAACGAGTGTAGGGGGGAAATCGAATTTCCACCTTGAAAAAAAAGTTTTATAGCAATAATTAAGGCGTGTGGAATTGGTCGTGATGTCGAAAAGAAGTTGTAGATGAAGGCCGTACTCTGCTCTCATACTTATAGAAACTCTCCTAAATCCAACTGATGTAATGTCGGTCAATGAAAGACCTTAAGACCAACTGAGAATTGAAATAAAAGCAAAAATCGGAAAAGTAATAAATAAAAAGGTTATTGAGTCTGTGTGTGCTCGAAACCCGATTCCAGGCAGGACCCCTGGTAAGCATCACTGCTCTCGAACATTCCGATTTGGGGTACATATGTCGAAATTCCCAGGGCCCCGATCCCTTGTCCTGATAAATTGGATAGCATTCGTCTACATGGTGGATCATATGGATTAATTGTTCCTCCCGACCCTGTATGTCTAGATCTCGCTGAATCTAGGTACCAACATCCCGCTTGAAAGCGGTGCTCGATTTTCATGCTGCCAAGATGGCAATGGATCGAGCTAATCGCATTTGCATCATCCGAGGGGAAACTATAATCGCTAAAGCAAGTTTGATGAGGTGGAAAATAGTCCGAATGGTTCCCAACGATAGGAAAGTGGTTCCACGGGAAACCCTAAAGCACAAGATGAGAGCCCACCTATAGCTGTGCCTCCGGGATGTGACAGACTATACTAATATCATGTAGACTGGTAATCCCAGGAATCCAAGGCCGCAGCTGGGCTGAATTAGAACTGGGGTCGTTTCAGTCTTTTCCTGTTCGCCATGGATTAATACTAGAACGCACTGTGGTTCCGTTGCTTAACCAGCGTTTGGTGAGGGATGGGGATCAATGGGATGGGGATGGGGAATAGTGGGTGGTGGATGGATAGATCAACATATCCCCTATGGGAAAATGTGTAGCGATTTGGTTGTTAAGTGTCTAGTACCCCACCAAAAAAGGAAAGAAAAGGATTCTTCAGGCTATTACGCGACCGTTTTGGCACTCTAAGACAAGAATTGCGCGTTGTCTCTTGCATTGACAGGGGGAAGTCTGTGGTTCATGAGCCGTTTGAGATTGCGAAAGTCGATGGGCATGGGATGATACAGGTATCCATACATGTACCCGATATTTCTCATGATCTCGCACCACATCAAATCTCCTTCCATTCTATTTCAATTAGATATGTTGTAACTATATTAGATCAAGGGAATGTAACATCGGCCTTTTCCAGCGTAAAGATATCAAACAAATTATTTGATGATCAGCCCCATGCACTGGCGCACCACTCTCTAGGTTTCTCCTACCCACTCGGTTTGTTCTAGACATCAGTTTATGCAATTAGAAATATGTCTTTTGCTAATTAGAACTCGACCAAGCTAAACAAATCCGAACATTTCAAATAGGGCTCGACGGAATCAAAAGTTATCTGAGTCGCAGATTGTAAAATTAACATTGAAGAGTGATCTGTTTCACCCCACAATTCATATTCCGCCGATGGATATTCTACATGTAATTACTGGCTGTCGTCAAATAGCAGAGCACAGATCATGTGACTTAAAAACATATATATGGCGTGCATTTCAGCTGCAGCCAAATTCAAATCTTTTGAGGTTTACCACCCTAGTACACGTAGACCATTGCCCAATTTTTATGCACTCTGCCTCTAGAGCACTCTCATTTTATAGATCGAACTCTAGAACAATCTAGAGTACTTAGGTAAAACACCATGTATGAATATACTCTACATATGTTGGTATGCAGAGTACTACATAAACTGTATGTAGTTAGCTAGTAAATCTAATACATACGGGTTGTAGTACTGTAGAGTAGAGGATATAGAGCACTTAGTTTCTCTAGAGCACATCGTGCGCTTTACTCCAAAGGTATCTACATGAGGTACCTGTACCTACATGTACTTTATGCGACGTGCAGTGGAAACTTCATGTACAATACTCTACATGCAGTACATACATGTACCTACAGAGCACTCAATTCCCCTACCATACCCTACCCTTCATGTACCCTCTTATATTGGATAAAGAAACATGCTGCATACACGTATGCATGTAAAGGGCCGTACGTTTTACTCCCTCAAGATACTGACCTCTTGGGTTGTCAATTGGGGAGTTGGCGTTTAACAGTGGCAGCACCCATACTTCGTTGTGCACTTTCGCAGGGTCGGGTGAGCTCTAACCATAGGCTAGATGCACACTAACACAGTCCAGGGTTTGACCAATCAAGTCGAAGCAGAGCTGGGAATGAACCGGGTTTTTTTCACTCAAGCCCAGCTTTCAACATAGGTGCGATGGTGTAGAGTACCTACTAGCTATGGTGCGCCCACTCTTAAAGATGACGAGAATCGGGCGAAAATTCGAGGGCTTATAACTTTGCCAAAAAAAAAAATTAAAAAAAATCTGTAAATAAAAAGTGCAGTACTAGTGATGAACTTTAGTTTTTATTTCCAGATTTTTGATATCTACTTTAGTTAAAAAGTTATAAGAGTTTGAAGTTGCGGATTTTTGTATGTAAAAGGCGCCAAGACTGAGCAAAGTGGAACAGTATTATACCCATTTATACCCTCAAAAATGAATTGCAGCAGGAATACAGCAAAGTGGCTAGGAATAAGCCCTCTCATTGGCCTTGGAGCTCACCTTGCAGCCACGATTGTTCCACTTCCAGATACCACCGTGTCACCTTTAAGAGTGTGCGCACCATACATGTACTTGCTACACCGCTCAACATTGGCGGGTCTCGGCTCCGCACGTTCCAGACGTTCCCAGTTTATTTACCCTACCGAGAACTAAGTGACTCTGCTTCCTGCCGATTCGGGCCGTTCCTTTTTGGGCCGCTCGTTCCGCACTTGGATGGTTATCTTCAGTTGAAGGCTTCTTCTCCCACGCGCAGGAAAATTCAAGTTACGAATTTTTGCTTACTAGATCTGATCTACGTAGTGTTTCAGGTGTAGACTTTAAGACTCTGCAATTTCTCGCAATGTGTTAGTTTTCATCGGCGTGGGGATTCTCCTGCAGAAGAACGGATTAGGACCATTCTGGATGTTTATCCCGTCATTTCCAACCCAGCGTAGAAGAGATTTCTCGGTCGACATGTATTGCAAGTTACAGGTTCCCAATGTCTGGCTGGGCCGGGTTGACATCCTAAATCCCAGGTTATCAGCGACTCATCATGCGCAATTTAGTATATGTACACCATGCGTGTATGTTTATAATTAACACCACAGCTATGAATGGAGATATCTATGACTACAGACTAGGCTCACTGCAAGCTAGCATCTATTGAGATTGCTAAATGAAGATTCCGCTCACTATTTTCTTTTCCTAGCTACCAATGTTAGAATGGGCAATATAAAACCATCCACTATCAAGAATACTATATTAATCGGCCTGAATCAAAGTGTGTACATACATACGTACAGTCTATGCAATAGTCCTAAAATTCTGATGGGTTGCATTACAGACCAACAAATTTCCGCGGGTCTGTCTTCAGCTCGATAAACACCGATTTCTACAAGCCATCGAAAGATGTACTGAATTCTTAAGGTGCATGATGGAGATTATTGTTGAGTACTTTGATGCTGGAGCGATCTTCCAATTACCTCTGTATGATGGTGTATGTACCGCAACGGTGTAAAATGCGTTCCAGGGCGTCCCTGATCGTTCCAATGATTACCCTTGAAACGAGATAATGCTGTGACTGACTGCATGTATGCACCTATTAACTGAGCTCTAGGCCGCCCTCTGGTTTCTGAACTCTTCCACCTGGATTTGCCATATGAGTAGCCGAGATCTTTCCCGTGAGGGGAAAAAGGAGGAACAATGATGTGCTGAGACATTCTGGGGGCACGTGCCAAATATTAATTCGATAGCTAGGTACTAATATGGTATAAGGAAGACATCCCAGAGTATCTTAGCAGCCGTTAAAACCCACATAAAGCGTATAGAAATGACTTGCAGTACGTGCTTGAGACTGTTTTACCTTATTTTTCACCAAACGAGTGACTTTGGCTCTACGCAATGGTAAGAGTTCATGTGCCATGTGTTATATCCCTAGCTAGGCCAGGCCAATGTCGTAGATACGTACATGTAGCTTATACGGGATTAAACGTAAAGAGGAGATAGAAGGCTGGAAACAAAAGAAAGAAAAAAACTGCAGTTGGAAATGCTCACTTGCGGTCGGAAACCTAGCCCCATCCAGTGAACAACACTCGACATATACGTATACGTACATATCTGTATATGTACATAATGTAGGTACCTACACCGAAGAAAAAGAAAGTCTGGATACACTACAGCCTAGCTCAAGAATCTGGCCCGCTATGTGTACATCTTGCTACTATTCCATAAAGGTTTCCTGTTATACTCAAAAAAAAAAAAAAGCATGCGGTTTTGAGACCCGTTATATGATTATATATCGATATATTTCATTCTATATTATTTATACCTACCTAGTGCTGCATATATGGGTATATACCACGTATTATAACATATCGATATATCTTATGTACATGTAGTACGTTCAAACTTTATGGTTACGAGACCATTTGCTTTGAAGCGTTTATTCTATCATAATACGTAACCAGAGTTAAAATCGTGATATTTCGAGGATCCTAGAAAAACCTAGTGACAAGTTTTCACCGACCGATGGTGGTGAAGTTTGGACGAGTACGTCTCTAAGGTGTTTTGGCCAAGTGACTAAAGTACCTAAACGTATACGTAGGCAATGAAACTAACCGTACCTACATTTCACTCCTTTTAATATATGGTAATTTCTGTAGTTTGATATATAAATTTATCGGGTAAATATTATTATACAGTGCCAAAAAAGGGGGGATATAATAGCTATTTTAGAATTAGTACAGGACTTCATAAGACCTCCGAATTAAATCAGAATCCTAACAATTCTACCGCAACCTCGTGGTATTCTACTATAGCTACATGTAGATAAGGTGAATGGTATATATTTAGGCACGTCGCAATATATAAACAGTTGTAATATATTGATATGTGTAAACGAATTTTGCGGAGGAAGGACACTCAGCCGGAGATATGTATATATCAGATGATCTGAAGAGTTAGAAGTAAACCTAATGAACGCCGACTAGAGCGGGTGGGAAAACACTAGTATTGGAGAGTGTTTTGACGTATGTAGTAATAGACCTTATATGTATCTATTATACATTTTCGAAGCTGAAAGTTGAGGTACCGTTGTCATGTAGTTTGAAGGTTGGAAAACATCTGATATTGCAGAACCACTGGAGCTCGTGTTACCCACCTACAGATGATATTCAGGAACATCTCCGGCTCATCCCCCGTAGTGGGTCCCATGCAAATAACTGCTCAGTAAGTATAAGGGGTTATTACCATTTTCAGTCGCAATACTTAACGCGTCATGATAAGCCTATTCTCGTTTCTCGTCTCTCCGAATCAAGGGTATTACTCTGAAACGTTAACCCATAATAGTGGATTTCTAAATATAGTAAGTCAACATTTCACAGCCGAGCCATCATATATCATTGTAAAAAAAAAACCAAGTTGCTTCATATCGATTCAATTATGTTAACTATTTATCTAGTGTTGTACAAGCGTTTCCAACCATATAGGGGGGGAAATAAAACAATTATGGAAAGAGGCATCCCAACTCAGGTACCCGAAATCTCGTTAACGGGTAACAATGTCCGGGTGGCCAAGCACGTTTCAAGACATTTAAAATAAACTAAATGTGTTCCGCAACGCCATAGTAGACTTAGAGCAGAGTCAATATAACCGATTTACCGCGGATCACCTGGATCACCGTTCGTCTTCTTCGTCATCGGCTGCGTCTAAAGCGTCGTTGTCTACCCAACCTTGGGCCTTCTTAACAGCTTTCTCCCAAAGTGAGAATAAACCGCTCCTTTGCTCTTCGGTTGTTGAAGGGGTAAATGTTTTGCGGCCTTCCCGGTTGATATTTTTAAGTTCATCGAACTCTTGCCATACGTTCACCGCAAATCCTGCCGCAATTGCAGCACCGAGAGCCGTTGTTTCACGCATTTGAGGTCGATCAACGTCAATCCCTAGAATTCATGTTAGCAAGACCATAGTGGTGTTGGAGTTTTTTTTGGCATACCCATAATATCGGCTTGTAGCTAATCCAATAATCAGCAACCATACTTTTGAAGTAGAGTTAGATTTCTTAGTTGAACATACCTGCATGCACACATCGGAATTACTCATGCCTCCATCAACAGCAAGCGTGTGTAGTGCTGTACCACTGTCTTTCTCCATAGCATGGAGAATAGCTTTCGTTTGGAAACAAGTTGCTTCAATAGTTGCTCTCGCGATATGCTCTTTCGTGGTATATTGCGTGATACCGACTAGTAGAAAATCAGTCACTAGTACTGAGCATCTTCAACGGGTAAACTCACAGATGGTACCCCTGGCATCATCGACCCAATACGGAGCAAATAGTCCGGAAAATGCGGTAACAAAAACAACACCACCACTATCTGGGGTCAAATTAGCTTATCCACCTATATAGCCTGGGAATCCCGAGAGAGATTTCGAGTTCTAAAGGCCAACCTACCCTTGACTTTGGATGCCAACTCGCCAATCTCGCCCGAATGTTTGATTAACCCAAGGTTATCCCTCAAAAACTTTATGGCGGACCCCGCAACGGCAATTGAACCTGGAATGAAGGATTAGATCAATAAGGCCTGTTTAGATTTGTATTGGAAGAGCACATACCCTCTAAGGCATACACTGGCTTGTGGCCTTTAAAAGAATATGCAACGGTGGTCAAGAGGCCATTACTCGATACAACCGGTTCATTCCCAGTGTTATATAGAAGAAAGCATCCGGTACCATAGGTATTTTTCGCCATCCCTGGGGTGAACCCACACTGCCCGACCAGAGCAGCGCTCTGGTCACCAAGACATCCGGCTATTTTTATACCCTTAAGAATGCCATCGCTAAGCACCCCATACGCATCAGGATCCGACGATGGCACAATCTTAGGCATATTTACACCTCTGACACCGAAGAAGTCTATTAGGAAATCATCGTACTCTAATGTTTTGATGTTGCAAAACATGGTTCGTGACGCATTACTAGGATCTGTGACGTGTAGTCCAACCTTGACTCCGCCAGTCAAGTTATACAATAACCATGAATCAACTGTTCCAAACGATAGACGGCCGGCTTTCAGCGCGGCCTGGACAGCCGGGACATGCCGTACCATCCATGCTAACTTGACACTGGAAGGATAAGTAGATAGTGGAAGGCCGCATAGTTCTCGCAGTTTTTCAGAACCTTCTTTCTTGCGCAATTCGTGAACAAGTTTAGATGTTCGAGTATCAGGCCAAACAATAGCGTTGTAGAGCGGCTTTCCTGATTCAGTATCCCAGACAACCTGGAAACAGCAAAAAGGATCAGCAGCTGTACCGGGTTAATGGATTTAAAGTTTCACTCATTCCTGTTTGTAGAGAAATATAAAGCAAAATGTGGGGAAATTATTTACCGTTGTTTCACGCTGATTAGTGACGCCAATAGCTTTGATATCTTCCACTACATAACCATCTGCAACAAACTCCTCGGTGGCTCGCTCAATGCACGTTTTTACTGAATTTACCAGCTCATATGGATCGTGTTCAATCCATCTATTGATTTATTCACTGCAGTTAGCACCCATAGAGGATTGACCGCGCTTGTATGGTTCGGGGCCAATTACCCCGAGTGTGGATATAGCTGCTCAAACTCCATTTGGTAGCTTGCACGTGGTGTACCAGTACTATCGAAAATCAAAAACCGAGAACTTGTTGTACCCTGGTCGATAGCGGCAGTGAAAGCTTCTCTCGGGACATTTTTTTGACGTGGACGAGGCACAGTAGGATTATGAGAATAGTTGTTCAAATCACTACGAGTGGATCGACGGCTACTAATAGTGCTACTGCTAGCTGAAGAAGACGCACGTGTTTTTGAAGAACTGGAACCCATTAGAATTGGCAGTGGAGGGTGACGATGATGATATTCCCTTGCAATTAGGAGGAAGGGGGGATAGAAGGGATCTCTATGGGGATGAGGGAGAGGGAGAGAGCAACAGCAACAACAGGAGCAGCAGGAACAGACGGGTGGACGGAGGTACTGAGGGTAGACAAAAAAAGGCTTTTGACGAGCTGGGGAATGATAATTGAGTGTGTTGTCGTGGTTGTGGAGGTTGTGGAGTTGAGAAGGAGGGAACACGGCAGTCCTTATTGATTTCAGAAGGTGTGGGTGCGACGACGAGAGAAGGGGCGAATGTGAGTGTGTTCAGGCATTTTATTAATCCGGTTGTACAAAGCACGAGGCTACGAGGGTGGTGTCTTGAAAACACGATTGTTGAGGGGCGGCGGTGATAACAAAGGCGGGTGGTGTTCGTGACGATAGAGATGGGCATAATTTTTTTTTCTTGTTCGTGGGGGATGAGAAAAACGTCACCCTGGGAATGTGTTCTCGTGACTGAGGCTGATTTCACCGGTTGAAGACTATCTCCGCATGACCCATGCCTTACACAACTTCCATTTCCATGAGCACAATGTACCTACCGAGCACAGGAACGGTAAAGCGTTGCCCGAGGGCTTGGCCGCTATCTTCTCCGCAGTCGTCCTCACTCGGGGAAATATGCCGAAAGTCCTACTGGAGCCTCAATTTGGTCCAATTCAAGCCAATTCAAGCTTCTTAGCGTTGCTATTCATAAAGCAGGACCCCGCACCCCGCATGAGAAGGAAAAGTAGAGTGGGAATCAGGCTGATCCATGATGCGTCCGTGCCTTTGTGCCTTGATAACGGAAACCCGACTGGCTGTGTCTTCTCTCACGGACGGCAGACAAAATTTTTCCGTGCTTGGTATGTGCTTGGTTGCTTGGTATGATCACTCAACCGCCACCCATTACTCTCTCATCGCTCATCCGATGAGTGTCAACGCAATCCCTTCGGCTTTGACGTTCTTGCTTTGCGGTTTGTCATTAGTGTTGTGCCTAGACCACAGCCACTATATCAATTTTTCTACCTACTCTACATGTATGCGGACCCAGTCCATTCTAAAGATGTCGGCATTTGTACTGTTTACAGCGTCCTGCGCACGGTAAGTTGTTGTGCCGTCGGCCGCACACGCACGCACTTACACACTTCTACACACCTACAATGCAGCGCGGACACACAGATAAAAAAAAAAAATCAGTTGAAAGGAAGGAGAACGAAAAAAGAAGAAAACATATGCAGCAAGGATGCTGAGAGAAGCACTCTAATCTCGTACCCAGAGTCATTGCTTGCTGCATACCGTGGGGCACACCAATAGGGACTGAAAGACTGGTACGCTTATGTTGTGTAATGCAACGCATGTAGGTTATCCTAACCAATGGTTGATACTGCTTGGTATTGTACCGAGAAAGAGAAAGAAAGAAAAAAAAGAAGATAACAAAGTGTGAGAAAAAAATTCACTGCTTTCCGAGATATACCCAATTCCAAGACACCATAAGATTCAAACTAACCCGAAATTTGACTTTTATTTATTTTGAACACAATTAGGAAAAAACACTTAGATCTTGATGGCAGCATCCAACGCCTTTTGCTTCTTGGCTGTAAGAATAATTAGAACCCATGCTCAGAAAGTAGGCGTAGAATTTCAGGAAAACTTACCAATCTTGGCGTTGGCCTTAGCACCCATGATACCACCTCCCCAGTGCCTCTTCTGCTCCTCGTACTTCTCGAGGTAGCCCTCCTTCACGGCGGAGATGAGCTTGGAGAGCTCGGCCTTGTCCTCAGCACGGACTTCGGTGATCGCAAGAACAGCGGCGGTCTAGTCATGAGAGTAAGAGACTGGAAGAACAGAAACCAATGTTAACAAATATAGATACGAACCTTCTTGTGAACAACGGTTCCGAGACGGGCCTTGCCCTTGATGATGGCGTAAGGAACACCCATCTTCCTGCAAAGAGCGGGAAGGAAGATGACCAATTCAATGGGGTCAACGTCGTTGGGGATAAGAACCAAAGAGGCCTTCTTGTTTTCGATCAAACCAACAACGTGGTTAAGACCGTACTTCACGACATAAGGCTTCTTGCCGACGAAAGAAGCCTTGTCCTTGCTATCCTTGATAGCTGCGGCTTCCTGGACCAAACGCTCCTTCTTTTCGGCCTTGGTCTCAGGGCGGTACTTGTTGAGAAGACGCAGAGTTTGAGTAGCAAGGTTCTTGTCGAGAACATTCTGGAACTGGGCAATGGCAGGTGGGACCTTGAGACGGAGGTTCAAGACCTTCTTACGGCGTTGGAGGAGAACATACTCCGGCCATTTCACCATACGCGAAAGGTTCCTACGGGGCTGGATATCCTGGCCAATACCGAAGTTGCGAGAACGCTTCTCAATGAGAGGGTTCTATCACGACAACTGATTAGTAATTCGAACCGGAGCAAAAAGTCCGAGTTCGGTTATTTATCTCGGATAAAATGGCCCGGGGGGTGTAAATACCTTGGCCTTCTTGTTGGCACCTGCCCTCTGCTGAGGGAACGGGGCAGCGGCGGTCTTCTTTGATTTTGCGGGCTGGTCATTGAGAGATTTAAATCAGCGAATATTCTTCAACAGATTATAATCTACTCTAAAAGTCTCGTGGCATATGCAATAAAGCCATCAGCACATGAGACTTCAGCCATTTCAAACATAAAATCGTGAGCAGAATTCCACCTCACAAGAGCATAAAATCTGCAATTGTTCGGCATCTTTCGCTCCGGATTATGTATGATGCAAAAGACCTTTCCAGAGCTCCTTCGTCAAGGATTTTTACCTCGATGACGGCGGAGATGAAAAAGTTCCAAATGGCGATGTCGTAGCCGAGGCGTTTATTGCAGCCGTTCAGGAAGAATGAAGGGGGAGCACGAGGGGAAGTACCATGGTGAATATTTTGGCCGGACGTGGACGCTGGTTGTCGTAGGTTTAGTTGTCGTTTGGTGCTGTTACGGACATGAGAATCCTTTTGTTAACCGTGATCGTACGTCGTGATAGTGGGGGAATTGTGTGTGCCAAGTCTGGGACTGCTTTTTAGACCTACCATGCACCCAATAATCTGCCAAGATCAGTCACGTGATTCATATTTTTCTATCCTGTTGTTTCTACATACCCCATCACTCGAGGTCCCGGTCTTCCAAAACCGCTTAATACAGGTGCCAAGAAATGGTAACCCGTTCCTGGCACGAATTGGCGAAATTGGCCACCTTGAATGATACATGCACATGTGTATTTACTCGTACATAAGTTTTATAAGCGGTCAGTATTGGGCTGAGGCCGCATATAGGCGGATACATGTATCGTGCTGTAGGTTACATGTAATACTCTACAGGTACATGTATGTAAATACAGTCATTTACGATATTTGTGGTATGTACTGGTATGTGTATAAAACGCCTATAAGAATACTATAGAAGCTTTGCAGTAGATCCATGTGTTTTACCCAACTCCCTTCACAAGAGAACTCGAAGAACGGGAATGCTCAGGCTAAGAAGAAGAGACTATAAACGTGCACATAAGATATACATGTATTCACACTTTGCCTACTTGCAGTTGTGCCTACATGTACATGTACATGCAGTTATAAAGTCAGTACAAAGACTTGAATTTGATAATTAAATCATTTAGTGAACTATTCTAACTTCTTATACACATGCTTAAATCCCAGTCGATCGCTAAATACCCCATTAATACCCATCTTCGTTCGTATCGTTCGCGTGTAACCAATTATTCTAGGATTCCTCATCCCCCGCCTTTTTGTCTTTACTTTTTCCTTCACTCCTTTGCTCTTTTCTAGATCCTTTCTTGGTATCATTTCTGGTTTCCTTCTTCGAATTATCATCGCCGTCATCGCCGTCTTTGTTGTCTTTATCGTCTTTATCGTCTTTATTACTTTTGTCGTTCCCGTTGGCGTCATTTTCTTCCTCATCGGCGGCGTCCTGCTCTTTCTGCGCCTCCGCCTCTTCTATTTTCTCTCTTGTAACTCTCATTTTACGTTCGTTTTCTTCCTTTTGCAGATTTTCCCATTGGGAATCACGCAGGTCTTGAAGATAGGCCGCTGGACCTGGAAGTTTTGAGACTCTATCCCCGATCTACAAAAGCTGTTATTAAATGTGCCAAAAAAGATATAAAAAATAAAAAATAGAAGAACACAGGTTCATTTACTTGACCACGCCCAACCAAGGTCATCACGATTGATGCACCCACAACGAATGTTAATAAGAATCTATAGGTCATGTACCACCTTGGTGCCCATCCTTTACTTGTTGCTGTCGAATCTGCGAAATACATCCCGGTGAAGCCAACGAACTGTGCAATCAATGCTATATTGACAGGCAGTAACAACTGTTATACAAAGACTAGTTAGATATTGGTCTAAAAGCAGTGATATAACTCAGTGCTTAACTTACCGTTGGCCAAGCAATTACTGGCGCTAGAATACTCAGCGAATAACGTTTATAAGAGTGTTTGCCGCCATACTCCGCCATCTCTAATCCCCAATGAACAGCGCCCAAAAACGATAAAATAACGGCACCTAGTCCAACTTGTAATGGTTCCAAAATATGGAGAAGGTGCCCCGCCGTTTCTTCGCTGATTAAATATCCCATGCCGTTTTCCTGCGAATAGTTTATATCCCATGCAAGGTAAAGCGTTGATAGAGATGTTCCGAGATATGGGACTAAGCCGCCAAAACCGATGTATAGAACCTCCTTTGGCACCTCACTTAATTGAAATGTTTCCTTGACTGTCCTCTATAAAATATGATTAGTATTCATATCCGCTAAGTATAAATTAAGGGACCCACAAGGTCGGATTTCAATCCGCGAAGCATATCCAGCTCATCTCCTGATTCGTTATGCGCTTCTGTATTTCGGGGCTTAGGATCGAATATAGGGGTCATGCTACTCGTGGTTGTGACTTTCTCGGGATTGGATTCCAATTTTTGCTGTAAGGCATTCTCTCTCTCTGCCTCGATCTTTGATCTCTTCTCGATTTTGATTAAGTTAAGTGGAGTACTGGAAAAAAACGACTTTGAGACTCTCCCAGTGTTCGGAAAGTGCAGGGTCACGGGCCTCTGTTCTGGATATGATTGTAGTTGAGGAGCCTTGAGACGATGTTTGACATTATTACTGAACGAGTGCAGGCTGCGTAGCCCTGCCAAAGAACGTTGAGGCGAAATACGACGTGGAGAAACTATGCGAAACATTGTCCTGATGGGTTGATGAAGAATTTTGAAAAGGAGGTCCAGCAATAAACGAAACCTTACATAAAGTGCCTTTGGATTGATACATGTAGAGCAGTTGTTGATATACTCATTGTGACGTCATCTCATGGCATTGAGCAATCCGTTGTCAACGTCATAACAAATCGAACGTCAAAGTTAAGGACTGACAGGTAATGTACCCTGAACATAAATACCCGGATATCTACATGTGATAGCCTACATGTAGATATTCAGGTTATCAGTACTCCATTTACCATGGATCATCGCAGATCACTCGAAATTGTTTGAATGAGGAATTAAAGTGGTCATGTCATAGATTAGCGCTGCGCCTGCATATCTCGGGTATTTATTATGATCATTGGCATACTACATGTACTCTACTTACCAGTAAAAGAATCAGAAAATGCAAGTGACGGAAACAGGGATTATTTGTATGAGAGAACGGCGCCACTCCATACAAACTACATGTATCCTTACATTAAGCAACCGCGTTTTCTAGTTCTTTGCTGGTAAGCAAGTATCTACAAAGATATAGGTACACGAAGTTTTTTTGTAGTTTTTTCGTTTGAGCCAGTCTGATAAGCTACATGTACTCGCGCGGCCGAGTTTCAACTTAATCACATGACCTATGAGAAGCATAAAAAAACTTGTTAAATAACGTCACGTGAGTAAGTCAAAACTCGGCCGCGCGAGTAGGTAATCGTGGGGTTGACATATGAGGCGGGGAGCTTTCTTGGCACATCGCCACTAGTGAGCCAGGGTGCATGGGTTACTTGTATCGCACACGTCATTGGGATTGTGTCTGCGTTCTGGTATGCATAGCGGGGGTTGGTAATTAACGCCCATCGCTTTCAGTTCCCACTCAGATTCACAGTCACCACCACCGCCCTCTTGTCAAATACCCCAGCTAGCTGAAGGTGTTAGCGAAGCGTTTGTCAATCTCATAACAGAATAAACATTCATTACAACCACAGGACACCAGAGCGGCTAAAGGTACGACTGACAGAACACTTGCGATATCATCCGAGGCTGTCTACGGGTGATCATACGAGAACTACGACCAAACTCCTTACTAGCTTTAGTTTCAGGAACTTCAGCAATCATGTTGGAAGGATTGGTATGTTGACCTTTGAAAGACCTCTTTAGTTTATGTTGAGCCTATCATCTTACGAATATTGATTAGATTGCAACGTTGATGAACCGATTCCTGGGGATGTATGATGCCCGTTGTTCGCCTTTTGGTGTTGTGCATGCTTATAATGTTTAGGTATATCAAAAACTTTGATAGTAAACAGCTGAACGTAGGAATATGGAGGTATTTAACTCAACCCAAAGTAAACTTAATGTATCTGATGATTTTGGTAGCGGGGATGTGAAGTTACGGAACCTGGAGTTGAAAAAGGAGGCCTTAGATCAAATGAAGCTGCCTCTTAATGTATCAGAAGGTCATTTAGGGCAATTGACTTTACAGTAGGTGGATCATTCTATAGCCATTGAACTCGAGTAACTCATGGTATCCATTTAGAATTCCATGGAGTAATCTCAAAGGGAAGCCGGTTAAAGTAATCATCGAGGATGTATACTTACTAGCAGCCCCAAAGGCCGACCAGGAGGTGTGTTCGCATCCATTTCATTCTTTGGTGGTGTTTCTGGCCCCCCGGACTAGGATATGTTTCTCTGACCGTGAACCATGTCCCCTCTGTGAGCAGTATGACGAAGAGGAAGAGGAACGTAGGCAACAAGCCGTAAAACAGGAAAAACTTCAGAACGCAGAACTTCTGCAAGAACGAAGCACTGAAGGAATGTCTGATGAGGAGCAACAAAAGAATTCTAGTTTTACCAACAGTTTGATAACCAAGGCAACTATAAATATATCTTCACAAGGGTGAGGCTAGTCTGCTAATATTCTGAGATACAGATTTTGGACAATTTGCAAATCACAGTCAAAAACATTCATATAAGATATGAAGATTCCATTAGTACTCCGGGGGTGAGTTAGTAATGCACCGTATTAGTAATATAAGAAGCTAAGCCTAGTAGCATCCGTTCGCGCTTGGATTTACTCTCGAAGAGTTTTCCGCCGTATCTACAAATGAACGCTGGGAGCCAAGCTACGTTCAAGACAATGCCCCAGTAACCCACAAACTTGCTAAACTTGGGTCGCTCGCTATTTATTGGAATACCGATGCAGAACATTTTCGCGGCGGCAAAAAGCCTAAAACTCATGACGAAATAATAGAGGCGTTCAAAGGACTTATCGCTAGTGGCGATCACATTCCAGATGATCATCAATTTGTTTTGAAACCAGTGAGTGGGGAGGGTCGTATTGAGATGAGTAAAACCGGTAAACCAGACAGGCCCAAATTGAAGGCTCAATTGATATTTGATGAGATTGGATTCATTCTTGACGAGGATCAATATCGAGATGTTCTTATGATGGTCGATCTCTTCCATTTTTACATTCGCCACCAACAGTACAAGAAATACCAGCCCAAGGGCGTTACACCAAAGGAAAACCCAAGGGCCTGGTTAAAGTTTGCCACAGATGCTGTACTGGCTCAGATTCACGAGAAGAATAGACAGTGGTCGTGGGACTACTTTAGGGAAAGACGGGATGATAGGAAACGTTATATTGCACTTTTCAAGAAGCAAAAGAAAGAAGAACTACTAGATCTGGACGAGGAGGAGGAATTAAGAAAGCTGGAATGGAAACTGTCCTACCAAGATTTAAGGTTCTATCGTTCACTAGCCAGGAACCAGCTTAGGAAAGAAAGGGCGTTGGTAAAGAAACCGGAGGAACAACAGAAACCACAGGGCTGGGTGGCATGGGTGTGGGGGTCGGCCCCTAAAAAAGAGGAGGAACACGGCTCTAGTGAAGTCATGACGGAGCAACAACGCAAGGAATTATACGATGCTATTGATTGGGACGAGAAAAAGATCATTGCGGAGTCTATTGACCTTCCTCGTGAAACAATAAAAATGCAGATCGAGGCGAGTTTAAGGACTGGGAGTTTTACCCTCAAAAGAGACCCACATGGGAAAGGAACGGAGATTCTGTCTCTGCTTTTTGACGCTTTTCAGTCGAGGGTGTTGCAGCGCCCGGATTCATTCTACGGGGAGCTTAGTCTTGGAGGCCTCAGAGTTTATGATGGCACAACCCCAGGTTCTCTATTTCCACAGATCGTAAGAATCAAGAACCAGCCAGCGCCTCCCGTGGAACATCATATCGAAGAATTGGACGACGAGCAAACATCGGAACAACAGCTTCAGAAGGAGTTGGAAGCTCCTTTCTTCCAGGCTTCGTTTGAACAAAACCCCCTCGATGAAAGTGCTGACTCTGCAATCACAATGAAGATGAGGAGCATGGAAATCATATATAATCCCCGTTTTGTGGAAGAGATATTCAAGTTTTTTAAACCACCGGAGCGACACATGGAAAGTATCGGCGCACTGATGGAATCTGCTGGTGCCACCGTGGAGGGAATTCGACAACAAACACGGGCTGGTCTGGAGTTTGCGTTGGAAGAGCACAAAACGCTTAATGCCAAGCTGGATCTACAAGCTCCTTTGATTATTATTCCCGAGAGCTGTACTGAAAAAATGGCTAACTGTTTAATCCTTGACGCCGGTCATGTCAGTATAACGAGTGATCTGGTAAAAAAGTCAGATATCAAAGAAATACAATCGAAACAGAGGCAAAGATACAATGACGAAGACTTTGCTCAGCTTGAGCGATTAATGTACGACAAGTTCTCCTTGAAATTAGAATCAACGCAGGTTCGTATAAAACTATAATCAAAAAAAACAAAAAACAAAAAAACAAACTATAAATAAACTAACGTAAAATTAAGGTTCTAATTGGGCCCTCTATCGAAGAAACTGTTGCCCAGCTTCAAAAGAGTTCTGATAGGAAACACCTTCATATCGTTGATCGAATTAATATTGATTTTACAGTTGAGATATCGATTCTTCCAAAAGCACCGAATCTCACCAAATTCCGGCTTTCGGGACATCTTCCGGTTCTCCATGCTTCCTTATCAGACAAGAAGTATAAAGCCCTAATGAAAATCATTGACCTGGCAATTCCGAACCTCGACGGTAGCGAACCAAGCACATTGGAAAGACCAACAAAGCCACAAATCCAACAAGCTCAACCCGAAGGATATGCAGAACTCCGGCGTCCAAGTGCCTTTCAGTTCTCTGCACAGAAGGAGCTGGTATTAGATGATGATAGTGACTCTGATGACGAGCACGAGCAATTTGAAGAAGCATCAGACGGGATTCCGGATGATTCGCCAAGCATACATCAACGAACATTTGAACTCAAGTTCACCGTGGGGGAATTACGGGGATCACTTTTCAGGGCGGATCCCGAAGGGGAAAGTCCAGACAAGGAGTTGGTCCTTTTGGTTGCAGAACATTTTGCCTTAGATTTCTACATTAGACCATTCGATATGGGAGCGGAAGTGGTCCTCAAATCATTGAACGTCGAGGATCTGATTGACGAGGACCCATCACCGGATTTTAAACGTATAATTACTTCTGACGCTATGCAAGAACAGAAAAATGACAACCCACTATTCTTCGTCAAGTACGTCAAAGTCAAGCGCGAATCACCAGAGTATATGACCGTTTTTGAAGCAATTGAAACGAATGTAGACGTATCTATCTCAACAATTAATGTGGTTGTAACACGAAAAACACTTCTCACCCTTCTTGATTTCATTATTACAACGTTCACGAATCCCGGTGCACCACCTGCACCACCCCAACCCCGAAGAATTGAAGACCTGAAGGACGACAAAGAAGAGCAGGTAGATCAGACCTTGGCTAAACTTGCTCCCGAGGCCGACAAAATTCGCGTCAAGATTGATTTGGATAGCATTGCACTCATCTTGAATAATGATGGAATTCGTTTAGCTACGTTGAGTCTTGCGAAGGCTGATGTCGGAATTTTTCTTATGGGGAAAACTATGCGAGTCGGAGCTCGTCTTGGAAACTTCTCCCTTTTTGACGACATTAACGAAGGTGCAGGCGAAGCGTCGCCATTACGTCAATTGATTAGTATTCAAGGAGAGGAGCTTGCTGATTTCCGATATGAAACTTTCGATCCTGATGTGAAGAGCTCATACCCTGGGTACAATTCATCCGTTTACCTCCGCTCTGGTTCAATCAAAATAAACTTTGTGGAGGAACCATTCCGAAAGATCATTCAGTTCGCAGTCAAGTTTGGGAAGATGCAGGCTCTATTCAATGCGGCTAGACAGGCTGCTGTTAACCAAGCTAGTACACTGCAAGAAAATGCCGACAAGATGCATTTTGACATTATAGTTCGAACACCGATTATAGTTTTCCCCAGGATACTCACAAAAGATAGTATAGAGCGAGATGTTCTGACAGCATACTTGGGAGAGCTTTATGCTCAGAACAAGTTCGTTCCACTTGAAGACGGTGAAGAATCAGCAATTGTAAATAAAATTTCGGCCGGTATCAGGAAAACCCGACTTACATCTGAGCTCCACTTCGAAGATGGCCGGAAGGAACTGCTTGAGCTGCTTGATAAACTAGACCTCACATTCGCAATCACATATATGGAACACATTGAGAACACAAAAAGGCCAGACTTAGTGGTGAGCAATTGGATATGTCATCATAAATAGTGGGTTCCGAACTAATACAACCTAAAGATAGAGAGTGGTATGTCGGATCTCAACTTGAAATTGACCCAAACGCAATTCAAATTTCTCCTGGAGCTTTCTCGGTCAATCCCGGCCGTGTTTGCTGGCGAGCTGGATGAAGAAAATGTTATTGAGGAATTGCCTTCCGAAACTTCAGAGCCGGCTAAAGAAGTGATGGCGGAGAAAAACCAAGAGTCTTCAAAGTCAGATCAAGCGGTACATCTGAATCCTGAATTAGGGGTTGGGTCAGATACTTGGACTAAGCTCGACATGGTCTTCGATGTTGGCAGTATTGGATTGGAGCTCTTCGTCTCTGATCCCAATAGTCCCATCGAGGACCTCGAAGCAGCAAGTTTGTCACGAGCATCATTGAACAAAACACATGTTAAATTGAGGATGATCAGCGATGGTTCAATCGAGTCAGAGTTATTGATTGAGTCCTTCAACATTGAGGATAGTCGACGCCAAGAGTCCAACAAATTCCGCAAGTTCATGTCTTCAACCAACAAGGAAGGGTCTCAGTTTATGGCTAGCTTTACGCTCTCCGGTGGAATTGAGAGAAATCTTGTTGCACTCCTCACAATCGATAGCCCTAGGATCATTTTTGCACTTGATTATATATTTGCAGTTCGAGACTATGTGATGTCTGGATTGGAAATAGAGGAAGGTACATTGGCTGAAGCTCTTGAGGAGAGCTCAGGCAGTGAAGAAGATTCGGACGAGAGTAATATGCGGCTCGCGGTTCCATCAGACCGGAAAATACAGTCGATGGAAACCTCAAAGGCAGTAAAAAAGAGCGATAAACCAAGTCCACAAACCCAACAAGGGATCAATATATCCTTTCGTGTTAACATTGTCGACTCGCAGGTTATCCTCATTGCTAACCCGGCGATCGCTAATTCTGAGGCAATAGTTCTCGGCACGAAACAGATCTTGTTATCTCAACAACATGCATTGACGCTTCAGGTTGAAGAAGTTGGGATGTTCCTTTGCAGAATGGACAAATTTGAGACTAGTCGTCTTCGCATTCTTGATGACTTCACCTTAAACTTCTCTATGGACAGTCGGACGCTCAGTCAATTCCAGTCGGTTCAGAGTATCCGCGTCGAGGTTGAGCCGCTGGTCCTCAGGGTATCACTCAGGGATATATTGCTGGCAACCCAGATTTTCAACAAAGCCTCCGAAATGTCTACCCCTAAACAAAGCGCTGAGGCACAAACTTCAGAACCGACAAAGATAAAGCAGTTAAAGGGGTCAGGCAAATCTTTGAAGCGGAGAACACCAAGTGGCAGGGGAGTTTCAACCATGGTCAAAAAGGGAGCAAAGTCATTCACTACCGGTAGGAGCAACATTTCACAAAGAGGAGCATCTGCCGGGGGTGGTTCAACTATTGTCAAAAGAGAAGAATTGACTGCAGAGTTTAACGGTATGAGAGTTATATTGATCGGCGATCAACATGAGCTGCCTCTATTGGATCTAAGTGTGAAGAAATTCACTGCCAGGGTTAGGGATTGGTCGGGAGAGGTAGTACATTCATGTCTGGTTATATATGAATGTCAGCTAATCGTACTACATAGATGGATGCCGATACTAATATAGAGACATTTGTAAACATCTATAATTTCTCAAAATCAGCTTGGGAGCCTCTGGTCGAGCCATGGCAGCTTGGGTTTCATGTGAGTCGCTTTATCCCCTCACAAGAGCCTTGTTACTAAGTTTGTAGATGTCTCGAACGGCAAATCCGGAGAAGTTCTCGATTGACTTGGTTTCACGAAAGACTCTTGAAGTCACTATCACTTCACAGACCATTGCCCTCGCCTCGAAAGCCGCACAATTCATGCAACAGGATGAAGATATGTTGACAAAGCCCCGTGGAGTTGATTCTCCATACCGCATTCGAAACCAGACCGGTTTTACTTTGCATGTTTGGGCTGCATCAGATTCTACTGAAAACCAATCAATGGCAATCAAGCTTGACGACGGAGAACAAGCACCCTGGAGATTCGAAGAATGGGAGAAAATGCGCGAGGTAAGACTTAGCTTCCTATGTGATCTGAGGGAAGACGAGCTAACAAGCACAAAGAATTTAAGTCCTGAAGGATCGAGTGGGATAGTTGGAATTAGAATTGAGAATTCCGGATTTGAGAGCCTTGTTGAAATTCCGGTAAACAAGGAGGGCGAAACATTGTACACACTCCGCCCGGCAAAGGATGGTATTCTTCATCGTCTTCTATGTGAGGTTCACCTTGGAACGGATAACATCAAGCACATCACTTTTAGATCACCATTGGTAGTGGAAAACAATTCACAAATTCCCGTAGAATTGGGAGTGTTGGATGCTGAGGGACAGCATATTGTCAGAGTCTACAAGGTCTTGCCAGGGGAAAGTCAGCCGGCCCCAATCGAGGCAGCATATCACCAATCGTTGGTATTAAGACCAGATGGTGAGTGATGTGGCAACTTGTACCGCGCAATAGCGTGTCACTAACTACAATAAAGCAGGCTTTGGGTATACATGGTCGCAGGATCGCCTAGCTTGGAAAAATCTACTAAAGAAACAAACTCGATGTATTACTTGTAATAGTGAAGAGGGTAATAATGCGCCTCCGTTTTACTTCCAGATGCATGCCAACTTCCAGAAGAACAACCCCATTACCAAGTAAGAAATCTCCACATTATGTTTATACTTTCAATTTGAATACTGATATTTGCTATAGTCTTTATCCTTATATGAAAATTAAACTGTCCGCACCATTGGAGGTCCAGAATTTGCTTCCTTACGATTTCAAATTTAGGATTTATGATAGGAATACAAAGAAGGAATGGACCAACTTCTTGCGCAAAGGAGGATTGAGTCCGGTGCATGTGGTGGAACTCTCTCATTTGCTGCTTATGAACATTGACATGCAGGACACTGTCTACAACGCCAGCGAATTTGCAATCATAAATTCAAACGACTCGGAGTTAGCTAAAGAGGACGATCTTGTGGCAAAGGACAATCAGGGGCTAGAATTGAGGCTAGGACTTCATTACCTTCCGATCCCCGACAGTGGGGGTGCTTTCCGTGTTACTGTCTACAGCCATTATGTTATTCTCAACAAAACAGGTTTGAACATGATGGTCAAGTCAAAATCACTGCTGCAACAAGCGAAAGTAGCCGCGGGGCAAATCCAAACAGGTAACTCACATGGCCCCGATTTTGGATTATATACTCACATAATTAGGTTCCGGTTCTTCTCAAAAAGCAGTGCCATTCTTATTTTCATACCCGAGTGATGAGCGCCAGAACCGAGCTGTTCTCAGGGTTGGAGATTCAAACTGGAGTAGACCCCAAAGTTTCGAGGCTATAGGAAGCGTAACGGATGTGGTTCTTCCATCGATTTCGAAAACAAGTGAAATTCATGTGGGTATCTCGGTGGACGAAGGAGAGGGAAAGTACAACTTAACCAAAGTTGTGACGCTTGCCCCACGATTCATTTTGAGGAGCAAACTTTCTGAAGATCTTCAAATTCGGGAACCCGGTGCCGGATCGACTGAAATAATGACATTAAAACCCGGAGAGTTACTTCCGTTGCATTTTCTGAAGGCTACTCAACAAAAGCAACTTACTTTCCTCTTTCCCGGCATTAACAATAGATGGTCATCGCCTTTCAACATATCTGACTTAGGGTCTACACATGTCAAGATGCATAAGGCGAATCAACGTCAGTCTCTTATCAGGGTTGATATATTACAGGAAAAAGCTACTATTTTCATTCACATCAGTCTAGAGAAGAACAATTGGCCATACTCTATGCGTAATGAGAGTAATCAGGAGTTTACTTTCTTTCAAGCCGACCCTCATCTGGATGATGATGAAGATAGGCCGACCAACTTCCGACCGATACTATACAAGCTGCCGCCCCGAAGTATTATGCCCTATGCATGGGACTTTCCTGCCGCGAGAAATAAGGAGTTAGTACTTGTAGTTCGCAACCACTCCAGACATGTCCGCCTCTCAGAAATCGGGAACCTTATACCGTTCAAGATTGATAGCGATACTGTAGGCGAAGATGGGCGACCATTACGAAAAATAATCGAGATCAATGTCATCGCCGATGGTCCTACTCAGACTCTTGTCCTATCCAACTACAAGGCTTCTAAAAGTTTGTATAAGCCAAAACCAAATGTATCTTCTAGTAGTGTTGCTACTGGTTTTGAAGTCAGAGATGCGGACAACACAGAAACCTTCCAAGCGCAGCTTCGGTTTGCTGGTATTGGAATCTCATTGATCAACAGGCAGCTGAAAGAACTAGCCTACATAACCTTCCGCGACTTAGAACTGAAATTCGGCGAGTCTAAACTACAACAGAGCATCACGTTATTTATCAAATGGATCCAAATTGATAATCAGCTTTATGGGGGAATATTTCCTATCATCATGTATCCTAGTGTGGTGCCTAAGACGGGCAAAGAGATAGATACTCACCCATCCCTTCGATTCGAAGTAACTCGGGTCAAAGATGATTGTAAGTTCATTTAACGCTCTTGAGATAAATTTTAGCTAACAATAGTAAGCATATGGTGTTCTTTACATTAAATTGTTTAATGTTTTGCTGCAACAAATGACGGTTGAAATTGACGAAGACTTCATTTATGCACTGCTAGACTTCTCGAAGATCTCCGGCGCAAGTTGGTCTGAAAGAGAGGAGGGAAAGCTGTGTGACGATGATTTGGAACTCCCAGAGCCCAAGACTGTCAGTGCCGGTCAGGACTACTATTTCGAACAGTTTTGCATTCAACCTATGCAACTTGATTTGTCACTGCTGCGAACCGAGGTTGTCAATGCTGAGGATAAGACAACTTCCCGAAATCCTTTGATGTTTGTACTAAATGTCTTGACAATGGCAATTGGAAATATCAACGACGCACCAGTAAAACTCTCGGCATTGATGTTTCCAAACGCCAGGGTTTCTATGCCAGTTCTACAGCAAAGACTCGCGGCACATTACAGTCAAGAATTCCTCTATCAGATTCACAATATTTTGGGTTCAGCAGACTTCTTGGGAAATCCCGTGGGCCTTTTCAACAACATTAGTTCTGGTGTTATTGACATATTCTATGAACCATACCAGGGATTTATCATGACAGATCGTCCGCAAGAACTAGGTCTCGGAATCGCAAAGGGGGCTACTATGTTTGTGAAGAAGTCGGTATTTGGCGTGTCTGATAGCTTTTCCAAATTTACTGGTAGTATTTCAAAAGGTAAGGGGTTATGCTGAAAAACCTGATATGTGCCAAGCTGATAAGAAATAGGTCTTTCGGCTGCTACTTTCGACAAACAATTTCAGGATCGCAGACGTATTTCTCGTTCACGTAACCGACCAAAGCATGCACTCTATGGTGTCACCCAAGGCGCAAATTCATTCATCACTAGCTTAGCGAGTGGGGTAGGTGGACTGGCACGTAAACCACTTGAAGGGGCGGAGCGCGAAGGAGTTTCCGGATTTTTGAAGGGAATTGGCAAAGGGGTGGCCGGCTTTGCTACTAAACCTGTTATTGGAGTATTCGATCTTGCATCAAGTATAAGATACCTTTTCAGCCTTGAAATCCTCTGCACTTGCTAACTTTACCAACTTCTAGATGTTTCTGAAGGAGTCCGCAACACAACCACAGTATTTGATGCAGATGGCCTAGACCGTGTCCGATTGACTAGATATATTGGCCAGGACGGCGTTGTTCGGCCTTATTCTCAGCGAGAGGCTCTTGGCCAATTTTGGCTGAAGAATTTGGATACCGGGAAATATTTCAACGAGGAGTACATTGCACACCTGGAGCTCCCGGAACAGGACGTTGTCGTGATATTGACGTATACGTAAGTGCCAAATACATGAATTGCAGGAAATACATTTTAACGCAGTAATTTAGCCGCATAATGCTTGTCAAGTCGAAAAAGCTATATACCGAGTGGGACGTCCAACTCAAGGATTTGCAGACTATCAGCATGGAAAGAACGGGAATAGTTCTCATATTGCGTGGAAATCGACAGGGTCCATTTATTCCAACAAAGGACGAATCTTCGCGGAAATTCCTATTTAAGAAAATTGGGCTTGCAGTAAATTCATTTAACAGTACTGCAGCTCTTTCTTAGAGATTAGGGGGGTAGTTTTAAAGTTAGGCGTTAACGGGTGGATAATTTCCTTTATTGTAAATTTAGCCTAGTAAGATTTCCTTTGTAGATTATTTCAGGGTGTTAGTAGTGTATTCAAATTATATGTCTTGGGCGGTGAGAATGAACATCGTCACTAAAATCATTTGTACTCCGTTTAATCTAGTCACAGCTGGAAAAAGAGTACAAAAACTCGTGGACAGCCTATTATCTAAATAATTACATTATAAGAAACGAAGATGAAGTACTATTGAGGGCAATCGTGAAAATAAATGGAAGATCAATAAACAAAATATGATTGGTTTAAGCATAATCAAGAAAAACGAAAGTATCAATAGAAGGTTCATCATACATAAGATAGTATAGTATATCGAACCAGGGGTCCAGTCGAAAGGAATCTCCAAACGTAAATCAAGTACTACTACAACCCCTTTTACTCTCCCTTTGCAAAAATTACCTCTTCTACGGGTATCAATTAGTCCTTACCATAATATATCCAAACGCTGTCCCTCCCCGCGGAACAATGGCCTGCAAAACAATGTGCAAAACATTATTTAGTGAAATTTGCCCTATCATTATTCATGAATTAGGAAGTCATGGATAGGCTCAATATGGTTATCATGATATGCTCGCTTTTGCAGAGGAGACTGTGCCACGCCGTGATATTGCTTCCTGCTTCATGGCACGGATTTGTTGTTCCAAATGTCGCCTATGTTCTTGCTCGGCCTATGTTACAGAAGGAATATTAGTGAGGAACGGGGTTTCCAGCTAAATGTGGAGATATATTCACCCGTAACGTCTTCATAGACTCGGACCGCATATCACGCATCATCTTTTTGAACTCCGTCTTGAGAACATGTGTGCTAGTGCTTTCACCATCGCCATAACGCCCTGTACCGAGCTTTCCATCAGCACTAGGAGTGCGCATTCCTAACCACCGGACTCTCTCGTCCGCCAAACTGGTTTCTAAGGTTTCGCACCGGTCGCGCAGACCATCAATGACCCCTTCTAATTTGATACGATCATTTTCGTTCTCGATAGACTGTTTAGTCAAGTTTTCAAAATCGGCAAGCATTCCATCGAGTTCCGCTTGAAGCACTTTACATCTCTTTTCGAGGTCTGCGTTTCCGGAGGACTTCGTAGCCTTGAGAAGTGCAAGCTCTTCCATCAATTCATAGTTCTTAGTTGCAAGGGCTTCTACCTCCTGGAGCAGACCTGGGTCAACCGTCTGCGGCCCCTTATTTGCGGCTTCGAGCGCAGCGGCAGCAGCACGAGCTTGGGCAGTTTCTGCAGCGCGCTGGGACTTAGAGCCATATGCAGAATCAAGCTCTGCCTTCAGCATAGCAACCTCTGTTGATAGCTCTGCTACCTTCCCTTCCAAACCTCGCATTTCCTCATCCATTCTCGACATTTGGGATTTATTAACCTCAAGCTCGGACTGTGCGCTTTTTCCTGCTTCTTCTGCGGCGGATTTCGCTACAACAAGAGCGGCAAGTTCAGTTTCAAGTTTCTTCAGGCGGTCGTTAGACTCGGACGTAAGTGCATCTAGCTCTACTTTCATGATATCACGATCCTCCCGCGCCTCTTCTAATTCACCTTGAAGAGCCATTAGAAGCTCTTCTTTGTCCTTAAGCTGTGCGCACAATGCCTCCTCTGCTTCAAACCGTGCCCGCCGTTCTTCTTCAAGGTCACTTTGTCCATGGCCCGAACTATCTTCTGATTGTCGGTGGGCTTCTAGGCGTCGATGTTCCAACTGTATCATAATGACTGTTAGTTCCTCTCGAGAAATCCTAGCTTCGCTTCATCTCTGTCTTACCTCTGACCGGATTATAGCCAGTTCGTCCGAAAGAGCTTTCGATTTTGTTTCGACTACCATAATTTCCTTTTCACGTTGCTCAACAATATTAGACATTGCATCAAGTTGGCTACTGAGAGTAGAAAGTTCGTGACTAAGATTATCCTCGCGGGAAGAATGCTTCTCCTTCAATGCGGCCGATTCTGCCTTAAAGCTGGAGCGCTGTTGTGAATTTTGTTGCCGGAGCATGGTCCGTTCTTCCCGCAACGTGGTCGCACGGGTGTAAAGTGCCTGGACCTTTGCGGAGAAAGTGGATATACTATATTCGGCATGCTGGTCTTCATCCTCATCTTCGCTGTCGGGATATTCGAGTTCGTTATTTTGACCCTTTTGTCTAAGTGCACGTTTCTGCGAACGCACTTCTTCCTCGCCGAGTATAAGCATGTCCCAGAGGGTGGAGAGAATTGTGTCGGTCCTTTCAAGCTCCTGTGCAGCGAAGTTGGAACCCGGGGATGTCGGTGATGGGGCAGGATGTTGTTGAATAAAATTTATACTTTGTTCAAGTTGTGTAAGTTGCTCTTGTAGACTACTGCCCCCACCCATAGAGCCGTTGGGCTGAAGATGTTGGGGTAAAGGGATACCTTGGGCGCTCGTCAACTGGAGTACGATATTCCTAACTTGGATATTGAGGTCTTCTAACCGGCGACCCAGGTACGGGTCATCTATAGTGGCGGAACCTCGTCGCGAGGCCCCACCAGTATCAAGCTGGGGGAATTTTGTATAAGAGCTCCGTCTATCATAACCTCCGAAATCATCAAGCTTGTCCGGCGTTCTGTAGAAAGAGCGGTCATCAAACTCCACCGTGAGAGATGAATTTGTTACATTCCGGTTCACCAGGGTGTACTGGCTTGATGGCGAGCCTGGGGGTATCGAACTGCTGGGATAAGCCCTTTGCTGGATTGAGCTCTGATGGGTCATCCCGAGTATTCCTGCGCTGTGCTGTAGCAACCTGCGCTGAATCTCCACGGCCCGATTACTGAGCCTCCAGAGCTCCTGAGACAGGTCCTCACACTTGCGATTGCTCGCAGTAAGCTCCTCATCGGTATGCTTTGTAACGTCACTTACACCGCCTAATAGAGATCTCCTTCCGCGAGCCTTCTTATTGGAGTACAACCTGCTAAGGGAAAGCGCTGCGTCGCGAACTTTAGATTCCAGGGCGAGTTTACGCTTAGACGCGTCGATGCGATTTGTAAGGAAGTTGTGTTCCTTCTTAAGCTCATCGACTTCTTCAAAAGAGAGGATTTCGTACACATTGGAATCGACAATGGCGGTTTCAACGAGAAGGTGCATAGCCATGGGATCATTGACATTTAAGAGTGCGGAGGAGCGTGGGCGGGATTTGTTTAACTATATTATTGAAAGGCAGACGTTACGAAAGCCTTGCTATTAGTCCTGAGATTTATCTATGGTATAAGAACTAGATTGCAGTAGAATAGAACATCAAGTCGCCCAACCCACCCCTTCACCCCCCCCCCCCCCCCAAATCATCTAAAGTACGCCAAGGGGTACGGCAAAGAAGGTAAAAAAAACACACAAAAAAAAAACGGTGAATCCTCACAGCATTGAATCTAGGATGAGACTCCTCTGACGGTGACGAGAAGTGCTTCTCAAGAATATGAGATGGCGGACAGCTGTTTGTGCCCGCCGCGACATACCTCGGCGACCCATTTCGCAGTTCGGGATCGTAGGAGGAAGGATATAGCGGCTTTGTCGAGCCCATGACTTTTAACATACTCTAAGGAGGCAGCGATGAATATAGGCGGATTGGTCTATTGTCGGCAGTCCCCTCGGAGGTGTAGAATGGTTGAAGGTGTTTCGTAAATTCACATTCAGGTACAGCGCGCGACGGTGGGCCCCACTCGGAACAAGGAGAGACAATAGAGAGGTTGACAGGAGCTGTGGGAGTTAGTTGACCCTGTATCGGGGGGCACGAGTGGCGTGAGTGGTTGAGAGTTGCTTCCTGCTGCTTCTTGTCGACAGTACCTACTGTCTGCGTATGGATAGAGAGCAGGGCGTAAGAGTACGGAGTCGGAACAGATCTGGAAGTCTTCTGGCGACAGGGGAAGAGAGATGGGCGGAGAGTTTAGAGCGATCTGGGTGCCCCAGGAATAGGAAACTAGTAAACTTGCAAGCTGAACCAAACCACATTTGTGGTGGTGGAGGAGTTGACAACTGTAGGAGGAGGAGCAGCAGGGGTTGGATCGTCTTGGCAGTGCTCTCAGTAGCAGTCAGTCCTCTGAGTTATGCAAATGGTAAGTATTACTCTGACTCGCTCAAAACTTAACTCAACCCCCACAAGCAATTATGGATCTAAGCAAACGTTGTGCATCGCAGTCTCACAACCAGTATTGTTCTTTTACTAGAGTAGAGTGTTTCTGCTCGTTTGTGAGGGTGGTGAGAGAAGAGGGGAAGCGATAATATGATGAGTAAGACCACCTATAGTACCTGAGACACTGGTGTTATGGATGGAGAAGATGATGTTGGATAGCTGTGCAAGCATGCCAGCTTTGCAATCGTCTAGAAACGTTTGTTTATGTGACCTTAAAAATGCATCATACAGGTACACACTACACACCATGCACTCCTGGCTCCAATGTATGGCATGATAGGGGCATGCCATTCATCCCGTTCTTCAACCAGTTCCACCAGGAATGGTTTAGCACACATACTCTAAGAGGTAGGGACTATCACGACGAGAACGGGAATCGTAGGGTAGGAAAATAATGCCTAGCGCCGTTCCGAGATATCCGAGCCGGCCGTTAAATGAAACGAGATTCTTGGCAAACTCTTTCTAGAACCGAGTGATAGGTTGTGTCTTCGTGCATCAATGCAATATCACCCCTTTGGATCTTGAAATATAATCACTCGCGGAATGTAAAATCCTCTAACAACTGAATTCGATGGAATGTAAATCTACGTGTATATATACGTATACCCAATCAACATCAAAAGTCATTCTTGTAGCTAGATGAATAAGCGAAACAGGAGAGAAGGGGAAATCCACTCACAATAGTACATGTATATACATGTATTTACTAGACGTACGTGTCTGTATATGTGGGGATAAACAATTGTCTTTTCATCTTCTCTCATACCCCTTTAAACCGTTAAAACGTGAGAAAACCCTAGCTTCGAACGCGGACCTATATATCGACCGTGAGATATACGTATAACGAATGTCCCTACGACCAGCTCGTTGTCTCAACCGGCCTCTAAATAGGCTAAGTCGAGCCGAGTGAGAGCAAAAAATAACACGGGATATAGTGATATACACCATTTTATTTGGGCCACGGAAAGACTCTCTCTGATAGTTAAGTACACCCCGCTCTAGAGGCCGGAAAGCTAGGCTTTGAATATGGCAGGTTGACCAATTCACAAATGGTTGTATATAAAGCTCGGGCAAGACCTTTTATCTCATAGATATTAGATAAACATGATGGGCAGGTTGACCAATTCATGAGTGTGGTAGGACCAGACTGGGGTAATCGCAGCTGTCGGAGACAGAGGGGTCGCCTGTAGAATTGTTGGGATCACCAGTAATTCATTGATTCTAGTTCGGTACTTCACGGACTTGCTTCATAGGGTCTGACTTGGTACTTCCTACAGCCTTATTTGGCACTAATCATGGAATATGATTCGATTAGAAGGTATCCAAACAACAGGAACATTCGGGGCTTGGCAGACTTACTGGCACCTAGTGGTCTCTAGTGTGAGATTTTCCATGAACGCATTCAGTTGGTGCCATATGCGGTTAGTAGCTAGCATTACAACGCTGACGGGTTCCTTGGCATACTATCGAGTGACTTTTCATGATCCTTCGAAAAAACTACAGTAACCGAGGGGCTATTGGTTGTGGCCAACCATGTTCCAAGTCTTGGGCTGCATTGCCATAGACTAAGGTCTGCATGCAATTAATGAATTAAACAAAAAAAAAAAAAAAGTCTTGGGCTGCAGTTTTATAATGCGTAATGTGA
The DNA here is from genome assembly GCF_003444635.1 of Morchella importuna. Lineage (NCBI taxonomy): Eukaryota > Fungi > Ascomycota > Pezizomycetes > Pezizales > Morchellaceae > Morchella > Morchella importuna. The sequence goes on along the minus strand of NW_025763443.1, from coordinate 47,263 downwards.
TCCGCCCCCCAGTTGGGAGAGCGCGATGTATAAACTAACTCCCGTCTCGGTGAAACTGCCTTTTGATCATCGAGAACTAGAAGTATTTGGCGTCCGATAAAAACGTACGGAGCGGTAAATGTGTTAAAAGTGATTTTACCAACGGTTGATAGGTTATTTACCACCGGTGGTATAAGTACTGAATTTCAGTCCTTGTGCCAGTATAAACACTGAATTTCAATCTTTATGCTGCGCTATACTTCATTAGTAGATGTTCAATCATTAATGCCAACACTTATGAAAGTTTCCCACCAGTGGTGAAATACCTGCCACTGGTGGTAAAATACCTGTCACCAATGGTGAAATTCCCCACCGGCGGACAATAGGACTCATAAATTGGTATTATATAGCCCCTTTTGGCCAAAAGGTCTGTGCTTTTATCCATTATAAGGTATAAATGATGGCATTATTTTCACCACCGGTGGTAAAACGATTTACTACCGTTGGTAAAATTACTTTTGACACATTTACCGCTCCATAGATATTGACCCGTATTGTTTCGCACTGATGTTCGCTGCGGTCGGCAAGCCTCTAGCTCAAAAAGCTTAGAACAGAGTTTTGGCAGGAAGAATTACATGATAACGGAATTACACCGTTTCGTTTTTTTTTTGGTAGTTCTGTAAATTTACAAGAAATAGTGTTCGGCCAACCAATTTCGAGACTCCATTAGGGCGTTGAAACAGAGATTTTGAAAAGTAGGTAGGCAAAACCCCACCACAATACAATACTGTTCGGCAGGCCCAAACCCCGTTTTCAAAGTCTGCGTTTGCATTCGCCTAACGGAGCCGTACTTGCATAACAGAGTTTCATAACCGAACGGGTCCTTATATATCAAGCATACATGTATATAGGAAACCTTCTCTATACCATACTTTAATATCGATGAGGTTAGCTTGTACTATGGTTGGTTGGTAGAGACATAATAGGTGTTCTTGGTGCGGTGTGGTCTGGATAGTTCAAATATATATAACTCCAATCGAAATGGTCAAAGTTGAAACCGCTACATTCCCGTGGCTAAGGTCCGGAGGAAACACATTAGAGGGATCTAATGGGTGTAAAGGTGGAGGTAAAGGTGTAGGAAAGGTCGTTATTACCTCTACAAGTTTACCTCTCCCGCCGACTTTGTATTAGAGATCTAACACATAATGTTTATATGTAAGGTCTAGAAATCAATTGGGGTTTAGCTATATCTCGAAGTTTCCTAGGAACTCCTGGATACAACCACAAATATAAGGCCAATCTATCGCATTTTCTGCCTAAGCACACACTAATGCATGTATTATAATGAATTAAACAAAAAAAAATGCATGCATTATATGCTTTTTCTCCGCTCGAGTGATAGATGGTGACCAAATATATCAATAAACATTATCTCCTCCTCGTATGACCTGACACCACTGCGATAGATTTTTTTTAAAGATGAATACCTTTATTTCCTTACTGCCCCGAGTCAAGAATCTGCAACTTCAACTTCTATAGGCCTTATAGGCCTATTTTTGTTTAATCCTCCCAGAAGTGCGCACGCTTGACAAAGATCCGAAGATGTTAAATACCCACATTTCTTGCAGTTTGACATCTTCTGATCTCGAACCTTTTTCGGTGTCTGCTGCTTCCCTTTGTTTTTTTGCTTAGTAGGTAAAGTAATCTTAGTTTCGAGCCTCTTTGTCTTTGCTGTTGCGATCAATTCGTTCTCCATATCTAACATCTCACCACCGGAAGCACGCCCCCCGCCTCCGTTTCCGCAACCCCCTCCACTATCAGTCTCCCCAGAAATATCCGCACTACTGCCATATCCGCTCCTTTGAATTGACTCCGGCACCATGCCAGCGAAGGCCTCACCAGAACGGACAATATCGAGGATGGCCGAGGGCCGTACACGTTCCAAGGACTTGATTAAAGAGCGTGCGCTACCTCTGAATGCCTCGGGAGAATATATGCATTCAGTTGTGAAGTAGTCAAGCTGTTTATGGTGAGCGTATAGAACAATTTCCTTTTCATACGCATATTTTAAGGGTTTACTCCGAGCTATCGGCGAGGAAGAGGATTCTGTTACGATCGATGTGCATCTATGTAAGCGGGGAAGATCTCCTCTAAGGACTGGTATACTTTAGTATAACACTCATGTTAAAATTCTGACACGAGACCTAGGTTACTCACGGTTCATCAATACTGTCTCGGCAATGTCGTCCGCATTATGACCAGTGACCACATGTGTGATTCCTAGTTTTTCTGCCCCCCGATCTAAGGCCTGTCTCCGAAAAACACCACAGTACGTACAGTTTCCCTTCTTTCCAATCTGCGCGACAACTTGATCCATACTCCACCCGTACAGCTCGGCATAAGATACTATGCAAAGTTCCATTTCATACTGCACTGCGTTGCGCTTTACTGTTTCGAGAGAGTCATCTCGATAGCCTTTGATCCCCTCATCGATTGAAAGCAATACAAAAGTGACTCCATAGTCGTAACGTTCGTTGAGGGTTTTAAGGACGGAAGCTAGGACGGTCGAATCTTTGCCACCAGAGGCGCCAATGGCCACACGGTCACCGCGGCGAAAAAGAGAGGTGGCGGTGATAGTTGAGTGTATTTCTTCTTCAAAAACAGCCAGGAAACATGATTTGCAGAGACGCTCGTGGGTTTTAGGACGGAGAATGAGGGCACGAGCGACTGTGCAGCGCGCACACAAGCGAGCGACTTGAGTGGGTCGTGAAGAAGAGATAGATGAAGACATGTCTAGGTTACTGAACCTAACGTTTTATGAGGATTGTATAGGTGTAGGTGTAGCGTCGTGAGCAACGGAAAGTTGGGGCTTATTATACTGGTGGGGCAAGCTTTATTTTTATAAGCCGGGTAAGACTCACGGTGGCGCCTTACTCACATGCATGGTATGTGGGCACCGTTGCGCCGTAGCAGCGGTAGACTCAGGTAGTAGTACATGCCCTCATGTGCGGGCCAGGCGGCGCGCCCTTATACCAACTACATGTACATGTATCTATGCCCGACGGGCATAGATAAATACATGTAAACGAGTAATTTTCAACACGTTTGGCCTCATGTTGCCGGCGAACGGGCCCTATAACCTAAGACATCTTGAGTATTGTGCGTACCTGCACAGCATGCAGTACTTAACTAGAGTATACATGTAGAGTACATGTAGCTGTATGTAGGTGGGATAGGTGCCCTTGGTACCGTAATGGTTTTTTTATTACGTGCTCGCTTATCAAGTATGTGTTTGCCTAACTAGCAAAACACACTAAAAATCGAGGTTTTCAGCAACTCATAAAAAGTCCTATAGTTGTACCAAAGCTGCAACGATCAGGTATAGTATAATTTCGGTAAAGGGGATTCACGCCTCAAATTCTGGGCCTAATTGGTATACTGGTAAAGGTGGAGAGGAAATCAATAAAAGAACCTTTAGGTGCCTTTTGCCTACAGGGCTTTATGGATATGGCTTAAAAACTGGCCTGTAGAGTCTTTCAGGTGTCTAGATAAAGAGTACATACTTTCAGGTGAGTTGGGAAAGTTCTCGGGATTCTATGTGTTTTGCTGGTTGCGCAAATACATACTTGAAATGCGAGTACAGGTATGTATTTACCTACATATTAATCCAATCCAGTAGGACTTCTTACCTCATACACTACACGGCGCCGGGCCGGACACATTCTCGGCTGCACTGCATGTACCCAAACCACCACTGATTACTGATTTGAGGATCAAGTAAGCCATGAATTGAGAAATCGAATATGGTAATTTTTGGGTTGTACCTAGTTACTCGCTATAAGGATATTGCGTTGTTAATAGTTATATGTAGCGCTGAATTCTGAATTTTTGAATTTTATAGTAATAATTTACTATAAGGATACAAATTTCGCTCTGGATCGTATCGTTACTTGTTTACATGTAGTATACGTCATGTATTTACCTACATGTACGTACAGGTATATGCGCTCGAGGACTACATTGTACTCTCTATATACATACTACGTAAATTATAACGCTGAGCACACGTATCTCAACGACGCCTACCTGTAGTTGAATGGAGGCCTGTGCTTGTGCATAAAATCTATCCTTCATACACATTCAACAGAACGCATTAGAAAGATTTCATTAAACGAAGTCGAGTATGGGTGATCTTTTCGATGAGGTTATGGGTGTCTTAAATGATGTGGATAGCGCTTCTGGCCCGCAAAATTGGATACCGGACAGCGAACAATTATTATCAGAGTTCCATAGGGGCTCCAGCCTGAAATCCACGTTAAGTGCACCACCTCTAAAGAGAAACCAGAAACAAGAGTTGCAAGAATTCGATGATTTTGGTATTTATTCTATCGAAAAATTCAGATGGTTATCATATCCACTAATAACTTCGTCAATTGTAAAAGATCGCCAAGTTATGAACGAGCCCAACGTTAGAAACCGTGATGGCTGGGATTTTGGGAATCTTAATAGAGACTTAGTATCGTTGTTTCCTCCGCATCCTCAGGACTCGGTTTTATACTCTAGTCCAAGACTACCTACAATACCATTGAGGGAATACCGGTCTCGAATTTATACGGTTCAAGGAGAGAATGCGGATTCACACCAGCGAATATCACATCCCTCAGTGCCTGTGTCAAGAAGAAAACTGGACCTGTGTAAGATTCATCTTCATATTTGCATCCCAGAGGTTTAACAATAACCATTTTAATAGCGAAATTTGAGTTTAACCCGCGCACACCAAAACACGCCAACAGACCCACCAGCTCGTCATCTTTGGCATCAAGTCCCATTCCATTCAATCTCAAACATCCTTATAAACCTCTGGTTGAAAGGAAAAAGGGAGGTAGAGCCGAAAAGAATAATTCTGAATGGACAATAACCCAGAGGAGTCAACAAAGAGCGACTATAGCCTCAGAAAATACAACCGAGCATAAAACACCAATTGTTCAAGGGATACCCTTAGTTTCTGTGAACTCGATCCCAGATCGGTTCCGCGGAGTATTTCCATTCCCCTTATTCAATGCTGTCCAGTCTAGATGTCTCCATTCGGTCTATAGTACGAATGATAATATTGTTATTTCATCTCCCACAGGTTCGGGAAAGACAGCAGTCATGGAGTTAGCTATTTGTGCGCTGGTGAACGAATTGAATCAGGGAAGTTATAAGGTTGTCTATCAAGCCCCGACAAAAGCGCTTTGTGCTGAGAGGAAGAAAGGTAAACGTCAGCTCTCCTTCTTATAGGATTTGGCTAATAAAACATATAGATTGGGATGGAAAGTTTAGGACGCTTGGGTTGACCTGTACAGAATTGACAGGTGATACACAACAAGCACAATTGAGGAATGTGAAAGAAGGGGACATAATTATCACCACACCTGAAAAATGGGACAGCATGACCAGAAGGTGGGATGACCACAAAAAGTTGTTAGAGCTAGTGCGACTGTTTCTGGTATCCAAACCCTGCTAGAACCTACAGTCTCATCTACTGAGTATTGATGATATTAGATCGACGAGGTACATATTCTGAAAGAATCACGGGGTGCCACTCTAGAGGTTGTCGTGTCAAGGTATCTTCTATCTATTCACATCAAACGTAGATTCTGACAATATTAGAATGAAATCTATCGGCACAAATGTAAGATTTGTGGCGCTAAGTGCCACGGTACCCAACTCAGAAGACATCGCAATCTGGCTAGGGAAGAACTCTGTGTGTTCAAGTTCTCCTGCCTGCGAAATGCGGTTTGGGGAGGAGTTTCGTCCTGTACAGCTACAAAAGTTCGTATATGGGTACCAGTCGACTGGGAATGACTTTATGTTTGATAAAACATTAGATAAGATGTGAGTTATGAATTTGGTTGTAATACCCACAGAACAAATGTGACTCAGACGTGCAAAGGCTTCCAGATATAATCAAGAAGCATTCCTCAGGAAAGCCCATTATGATTTTCTGCATGACCCGGGCTATGTGTGTCAGTACGGCCAAAATGTTGGCAGAAAAATGGAAAATGCTTCAACCACATGAACGTTACTGGCCTGCTCCAAACATTGGGTTCTCATTCAAAGACAAGGAACTACATACCACTGGGGCCTGTGGCGTCGCTTTCCATCATGCTGGCCTAGACGTCAATGATAGGACTTTAATAGAGAGATTATTCCTAGAGGGTTGTCTTCAAGTGATCTGTTGCACGTCAACCTTGGCCGTCGGAGTGAATCTCCCGGCATATCTAGTGATTATCAAAAATACAGTGACTTGGGCCGACGGGCAAACAAAAGATTACGCCGATTTAGAAGTTATGCAGATGGTTGGAAGGGCAGGCAGGCCACAATTTGACGATAGCGCAGTTGCGGTGATCATGACAAAGAGAGAGGACAAGATGAAGTACGAGAAAATGGTTTCGGGAACCGAACCACTCGAAAGCTGTTTAAACGGAAATTTGGTGGAACATATGAATGCTGAAGTAGGCCTTGGAACAATAACCAACGTCGAGTCCGCAAAAACATGGCTCCGATCAACTTTTCTATACGTCCGGCTCAAGCGTAATCCTGCGTATTATAAATTTGATCAACACGGAGGGCCCGAAGACGCGGATCGAGGCTTAGAGGAGATATGTGAGAAGAATATAGATCTTTTACATCAAGCTGGACTCTTATTAAAGCATGAAGCGAGATTAAAATGTTCAGAGCTTGGTGATGCAATGGCTCGATACTACATCAAGTTTGTTACAATGCAAACAATTTTAGAGTTGGAAAAGAAAGTAGGCCTATCTGAGGTGGTATGTAGAGTTTCGGTTCGGAGGTTTTTTGATCTTGCTGATTTCTTATAGCTATTGGTACTTTCACGAGCTCAAGAGTTCAGAGATATCCGTTTTCGCAGCGGGGAGAAAGGGTTATTTAAGGAGTTAAATAAATTAGTAAAGTATCCTCTGAACGGAGAACTAACCAATGCGTCTCACAAAGCATACATTTTGATTCAGGTATGACCTCAAGCGCTAGGATTATCCTATTCAAATATATTCTAATTCTTGAGTGAAAGTTCGAGATCGGAATGATGGAGTTCCCGGTCGAAGCAAACTTTCAAAAATTCAAAGCCACTCTGATGCAGGATAAAATCTTAATTTTCCAACACTGTCACAGAGTGATACGCTGCATTATTGACTGTAAACTACATTTTAAGGACTCAGTATCTGTTAGATCCGCTTTGGAGGTGGCTAGGTCTCTCAAAGCAAGAGTCTGGGAGAATTCTCCACTCCAGCTTCGTCAAATTGAAGGATTTGGGCCAGCATCTGTAAAGAAACTTGTGAATGCTGGTATACGCAGCTTAGGAATGCTTGAGATGCTTGAAGCTCATAAGATCGAGACTATTTTGTCTCGAAACCCGCCTTTTGGTTCTAAAATTATAAGGGCTGTACGGGATATCCCCAAGTTACAAGTTGTCTCTCGTCAAGTCTCTAAGGTGCGTATAGACAAGAAATAAGTAATGGTAAACCTCTTACTCAGAGTTTCTAGACAGGGAATGGCAAAGATTCTGTCAAGCTAAAGGTGCGAGCTGAGATTGGATATCTGAACGATAAGATCCCTGGAAAGTACCGTGGGATGATTTTATTCGCGAATTTCCTTGCAGAAAGATCTGATGGTTTATTGATCGATTTCAGAAGAATACCGTAAGACAATAATTGCCATTCTGATCCATAGCTTACTAAATAAACTTGTAAATGCGTAGAATTGGTAAGCTGGAAGGTGGGAAGGATATTCAGTTTATGGTCGAGCTCGAGCACAAAGAGCAAACGGTTATATGTTACTTGGTGTGCGAAGATATAGGTAAATATTTAATCCACTTACTGCTCTTCGATACTAATATTCTTAGTCGGCACTTTGAAATTCCATGAGCTCAAACCGGATGTTGAAAGCGCTTTGTACCCTGGTGGGAGATGTCCAGCGTTACCATCACCGCCACCAAATATAAAGAGAACAGACATGAGCAGATTCATTACCGCCCGAGAACTATGTAAAACTTCAAATGTAGGCTGCTTAGGAGCGAATACACCTGCTTCAACAGATATAGGCCAGCCTACGAGGACTACCGGGAACTTAGCAGTATCTGAAGAGAAGGATTCGTTTTTCTTGAATATAGATGATTTTGATATGTCTGATTTCGACGACGGTGCTTCGCAGGAGGCTAAGGAGAACACAGATACAAATAACGTTCGAACTAAAGCCGAGATTGACCTCGATGGTCTAGAAAGTAGTGGGCTGGAAACAAATGAGCAGCTTCCAAATGGCAATTACGTTTGCAGACATAGGTGTGGGGATAAAAAGAAGTATTCACCTGACTAAATAACTAAACCTAAATAAACAGAAAGCTAATAGATTAAAAGATGCAAACACTTTTGTTGCCGCGATGGGCTGGAGAAGCCACCGAAGCCGTTAAAGCGAAAGAAAAGTAAACCTGATGCAAAAGCCTTGCAAGTGCCGGTCCCAAGGAAAATCCATCAGCAGGAAATTCATTCCTCAAAACCTAAACAAAAACCTCGAATGTTGGCTATTGTTACCCACATGAAAAACGTGGACATTGAAGTACTGGACCTTGTTGGTGACGAGAGCAGCACTTACGAGCGAATGGGTGCAACTAGCGATTTGGAGAAACTCAAAAAGCTTCATTCCACCAGTACCCTCACTACTCATAGATCCTTGACCAGCAAGCCAGTTTTCTCTTACTCAAACAATGGTGTAGCTAAGCCTCCTTTCTCTGGTATCGAGCAACCTAGCTTGACGAACTATAAAAGGGTGCTTTCTCCTGCCAAAGAATCTGGACCAATACGGAGTGGGAGTTTTTACCTTCTACAAGAACCTTCGACAGCTCATGTTAATGGATCAGAAGGAGAAGAACAAGGAGGTGATATGCCGCCGATCGCACCAACAACGGGGGCTGGCGGGGCATGCACTACGCCTGAACCATCTGATTATCTAAAAAGAAACGTCTCCTCTAACCATAAGATGCTTTTCTCGAAAGATTTAGATAATGGGAAGAAAAATACTTGTCTTAGAAGGAAATCTCAACTGGAAAACGGATTAACGAAAAATGGGGAGATGGAGTCATATATCGATAGTTCAACAGATAACTGCCCTCCAAGCAGTAGTTCTACCATGTGTGAAGAGCTTAGGATGGAAGATACTGCATATAATAAAATAGGTTGGTTCATGTGAATCTTTGTAATTGTTGAGAGGCTGACAGCGGTTTTTTTTAAGTGCCACCGGATCATGACCAACAAATATCTACTGACACTGATGTCAGGATGTCATTTAGTGAGTATCGCTGGAAGACGAATGAATTGCCTTCTTTGATTAGAAAAAGAGGAGATACATTCGGTTTCCCGTTGAAAAATCAAATTAAGAGACGCTTAGTAAGTCTAGACGGGCCAAGCGACTTTGATCCAACATCATTGAAAGCGAATGAAATGGAAAGTACAAGAAAAAGAACGGAAACGGAAGATTTACATGCGGGAGAAGGATTAGGCAAAATAAGCTGTACAGATGTTCTCGATTTCCTCGGGGAGTGTGTTATCTACTCGAAATAAGTTCGGTCAAGGAGCCGAGTGCATAGGAAAACCTCAAGAAGAAATTTGATGGTAGGAGGAGTAGTTTTTTCTTCTTTTCGCTAAATACCTTATTAGTGGAAAAGGATAGCCATATAATAAGTACAGAGGTCTAGCTAGGTTGCTTTTTCCGATGTTGAAGCTCTTCATACAGATTAAACCTGGGCAAATTTCTAGAAGTTCTAGACACGAATCAATTAACTCACTTCCTACGCGAAGAATTTTAGAGGGCAAATAATTTTATTTATTTATTTCTATATCCATTTAATTTATTATTACCTACACGAGAGAAAAGGTCTGGGCAGCGTATAAAGCAAGAAATGTGTTAAACTGGAAAGATCAGAGGAAACATATCAATTGATGGGTGGTTCATTCTCATTGTCATCTGCGAGTGATAGTTCATGAAGGAGGCCTGGAACATGGCCATCTCGAGGAAATACAAAGAATCGAACAACTCAACCAAAGGTAGTTGAGTGGAGAAGCAGTGCATCCAAATCTTAGACAGACTGGATAGACTGCGAAGTGTATAAGATCCAAAAGTAGTTCCGTGATGTGTATATCTGGGGTAACAGCTACAGCCGCTCTTCAAAGGTATTCGTGATAGTGAACTCGCGTTGATTAGTAATCGTGCCACATCAAAACTGAAGCCGTTTGCGTTTGATCAATTGAAGGCTGCGCTGCACTATTCGAGATGGCTCCTCACAGGCCAACGAAATCCCCCAACCCGGCGGAGGTTCAACTTTTATCTTTAAATCTAGCCAGATTAAAGCTAGAGAAAAGCCGGACCAAGAACCCTAAAGCCAAAACAGGAAGGAGGCAGATGACAGGCATCGAGAAGGGCATGATTATTGCCTTCTTCTTCTGTTTTGACTGCATATACAAGGTAGCAAAGATTGTAGGCCGGTTACTACGTATTTCAATAACAATATAAATAAATTTTATATTGATGTTGTGGGGTGAATTGTAAAGTTAGCAGCAGATTATACGTAAGTACATGTAGTGTGTGTGGCTGAGAATGAAGAATGAAGCTAGTCCAGATTAGTAGTGTAACGTAGCATGTTCTAACGGGGCGGGTGCGGGACAAGTTCGGCTCGGGATACGAACGAACTGAGAGGGGTCCGGAGTACGGCAGAGTATAGTCAAGGCGGTAATATTATTTTAGCAAGTACAGGAGTGAAAGAGAATTGAATTGAATTTTATATTGCTTAGAAGCCGAAAGGCTTATCGCACACCTACAACTACGACGGCAATAAAGAAAGAGAAAGGAAAGCGAGAATGTAACTAACGAGAGATACGATACAAAATGGAGCGAACATGAAGGAACGCAAGACAAAAAAGGGAACAGGTAAGCAGAATCAAACAGACAAAGTAGAAAACCTTCCCATAGTCAATAGAAACCAAACTCTTCTCCCAATTACAAACTTGTCCAAATCATGCGTTGCTAAGTGACTTGCCCCACTTAACATGTTCATCAGCAAGCTAGCATCCACCTCCGGGGAATTGTTACTTTCTCCAGAGATTGATGCCAAGACAACTAGTCTCCCTACTCCTCCTATGTCTCCTCACCACCTCACCTAATCCGTTGAGCCTCCGGAGTAATCTGACAGTCTCTGGAGAACTCTCCGCCTCAATTTCTTCTCTTGAGTCTCTCCCGCTTCCTCTTTAACCAGGCTTTTCGAGCCTTCTAAAAGGCTTCCTAAATATTTCAGTAGGCTTCTCGGGCTTCTCACAACCCTCCTCAGCCACTCGACACCCTTAGTGTAAGGGGGACAGTCTTTCCACATATCGCGAGAATACGATAGAAAGATTTGGCCATGCAAGATAGAAATCAGGTTTGGATTATGCAAAAATTTATCGCTAGAAGTCAATAATCTTGAAGGGCTCTGCTACCGAGTAAATTACTTGATAACTTTCTGAAGACTGGAGAAAATCCGAGTATTAGGGCAGAAAGAATCCTGAGTACTTATAGTCCTGTAACGGAGCCATTTCAACTGTCTGGTGTATGAGTACACACAGGGCCCGGTTACATGCTGAGAGTTTTTGCTAGAAGCCAGTTGCCCAGTGACATGCAAGTACCGGCAATGTGGTTAGCTATCAGCTGTCAGAGTAACTAAATTCTGAGCGCTAGGAAGGGGATCGATTCATAAGAGTAATGACTGACGTGTCTATGCCTCGCCAATGAATAGAATGCTAGCCAGGGTGAAGGTCTGAGTGTTTGGCGATCCTCTATACCCTCTGAGCATAACAAGTCCGCCGGTAGCGGCAAGGGACCATGCCTGGGAAGTCTACAATGAGCAAAAGCTCTACAGCAACGATTAAGCTTATACCTGAGCGGCAGCTTATTCATGCAGGTCCTGGTTGTGCGGCAACCAAGACTGCAGGTGTTACAAAGGCTTTGATTAAGGGTGGTTGCCTTGGGAACCGGAAACATCCGCTAACGCTTAGAGAGAAGCGGAGTAGCAGTGGTATTGCTTCCCCTCCGCTAGAAGGCATCACCGGAACTTTGTAAGGAGGTAGGAGTACATCAGCAAGCTCGCCTATTATCCAGGGCGCAGCCCCTACGTCCTGGCGGGCATTCTGCGCCACGAGCGCCCAGCGCGTCCGGCACCGCCAGAGTACAACCTTCGCGCCAGGCTCCGCCGCAGGACCGTCCCACTCTCTGGGACCGCCAGGAGATATGGCTCACGTCCGGAGGGCACTCGCCAATGCTCTGATCGCCTGGGCCGCCATGAGATTCCCTCCCACTCCGGAGACGCTAGGATGGAGTGACTCCGCCCACAGCACCTAGGAACTTTTGCTTCTTTTGATTACGTTAGTAGTACACGCGAGCACTTCCCAATGCTCTCACAGTTTTCTTGAATGCTCTCACGGCACGACGAATGCTCTCACGGCACGGCGAATGCTCTCACGGCACCGCGAATGCTCTCACGGCACCGCGAATGCTCCTGCGAATGCTCCCGCGAATGCTCCCGCGAACGCTCCCGCGAGGGCTTCCACGAGTGCTCCCAGAGCACTCACCAATGCTCACAGAGCTGAGGCATTCGTCATACCCACTCAAGGTGAGGCAACCCTAATTTGGGCTCCTTTTGATTGATACACCGTCCTCAAAGGATAGGAAGGCCGCACCAGTCCCTCAAAAGATATCTAACGTGGGTATCCTCAACGCCGCTGTACGGTCAGTCGCGGGATACTGATACGAGCACTGTCCTGTATACTGGTGATGACTACCCAACCTTTGACGGACGTGTATGTTTCTGTAGATTCGTGAAAGGCATAATTAGCCTTGAGGTTGAGGCCATGGTACGGCTCGTCTGAAAAGCTCAATGTCCATGCATAAGCAGCAAACATGGACTGGCATTGACCTCCTGGAGCGAGCTTGCTGGATAGCCAGACTCAGATACTGAGCGGCCGAAACTTTACCTCCTTCTTCCAATCCGCACGCATAGCAGAATGACACGAATTTTGAATTAGAGAGTTCAATTGGGTCAAACGTTCCTAGAGCACTCAAGAATGCCCTCACGGCTTTACAAGTATTCAACTAAATTCATTCCACGTACGCAAGTCTATCCTAGTATTTACCAACCAATTACCAGTCTCCACCTCAAACAAATGGGCCATTCCCAATATACTCCGAATATTAACGACCCACATCCTCTTCCTCCTCCTCCTACAAACCTTCAGGAGCCCATGTGAGCTATCAGCGATACCACGATCCTTTGCCTCGAGTAGCTCCACTATACATAGTCTATGTGCTCGCCCCCCACTGTCCCGCAGCTTGAACAAAGCCTCGACACGTCCTGGTAAGCGTCCCCGAAACACTCCCCACTCCTCTGAGGACGCTACCGACACCCATACCCAATCCTTTCTTATTTTCCCTTTCCTAAAAGCCGCGTTTCCCGTACACCTGATATTGTGAACCTCGTACACCTCAGGTCTTTGAAAGATTGGTATCGGAACCTGCAAACATGTGAACATCTCCACCCGGCACTCTAAAATGCTCTCAGAGCTTCCGGCAAAGCTTTGAGAGCATCCCGCATCCTCTGCATACTCCTTTATCAGGCGATATAACGTGGTATGGCTTATTTGCAGTCCATCCGCAATATTGAAAAGTCTTTCCGATTTCGTGCAGGGGTTGCAAAGACGCCTTAGAGGCAGTTGGCCTTCTACTATGGATCGTTCATTTGGTGTTTTTTTCCGGTCTTCGATTTTAAAAATCTCAAGTAACTCCTTCAGGTTATTTCGATGGCTCCAAAGGATGTCGTCAGTGCTCTCAGGACCTCCAACAATGTCTTTCAGATTCAGCATTCGAATCTCTAACGCCAACCGCCGCCCCCCATAGTCCAGTATCTGCGTTGCAGCATCGACCTTGTTGGATGCTCCGTATGCCTCTTTTATCTGACGTACATGGGCGAGTTCACTGATGTCGGTGGAGTACTGGGGAATGCTCCGAAAGCGCTCGACATGTTCCCGATAGTACGTTAACACGTGCAATTTGATGAAGTTGAAGTGAGACCTTTCCCGTATCTCGCGAATCTCCTCCAAACCTTGCTGAGCGCTCTGGGAGCCTGAGGTCTTCACAGCTTTTGTCTGATCTCTCGCATCCTTAACCGTCCTCTTGTATGCCCGGAATTCTAAAAGATATCCTTGTGCTTATGGAAATCCTCGAGATAGCTCTCCATATACTTCAGTGTGCTCGTCGTATGACTCCCATACTGCGCCATTAAGTGGAAGTCGATTAAGCCTCGTACACATTTCAATGCCTTTGCGAAGTCGCCCCTGACAGCCACCCCCGGGTTTCTCAAAGCAGCCGCGAGTGCTCCAAGAACGACCCGCCCCAGATTTCTCATCTCCTTCCCTTGCCATTGGGTTGTGGCACGATATGCCTTGTTCGGTACTGCCAGTCCAGGGTAAGGCGCAATCGAGGCCCAAGCCTTGTCAAATTCCTCCAATCGATTGTGCTTCTTCAAGAAAGCCTGAACCCACTCCATCATGTGCTTCAACATCCCTAGGTAGATATTGTGCAGAATGTCCGGTTTGTTGAGATCGTATGGATTAACCCTCAGCATACCCCAGAAAGCATTGAAGAGTGTCTTTACTGATCTCGCGACAAGGTATTCCACCGGTCCCAGGTTTCCCGGGTTCTCCCTGAATAGCTTTACCCTCTCCCGGTAATCCTCGTGATCGCGCGTAGGGCTCCGGCGAGTGCTCCCAAGACTGTGGAATTCCACCTCGCATCTTGGACAAGAGCTAGTACTAATATTTTGTAAGTTTGAATGCTCAGGTTGATCAGCGATCCAACCCGACAACACCGGAAAGCATAGACGTTCGTACCCGTCGGCGCATGCGATTAGCTCGCCTTCCTGAGAGCACTCCCGAATGCTCTGAAAGATCTCCCCAAGGGCGCGATGCAGCGCCATTTGACTCTGACGTCGTAAAGCGGAATTAGCGAGTGAGTTCTTCCCGAGCTTAGGTGGGACTGGCAGTAGCCCTAGGAGAATTAACGAATGCCCGGTGGGCTTGCTCCGGACCGATGACTTGATGTTCCCGATAGTAAGATAGATTGGCCAGGCTTTCTTGTCTCCACTAACATTTGTCAAATGTGTGCCATCTGACGCGCATATAATTGGTACCACAGTCGACCCTTCCGGTAAGGTATTCTGTCCAGAAAGCATTAGCGACTGCCTCTAGAGCACTTGTGAGGCTTACCAGACCTGCGTCTCCCACCACCAATCTCCCGTATGCATTTCCCCGTACATTCTCTCGCCAGATTCATTATGCTCTACCACTGGCGCGTACACCAATGACTCCCGAAAGGCCCGTTGGCGTAGAAGATATCGCACGATTACCATTGGATCCCGGTAATAGTAAGGGATTTTCTCTCCCCCAATATCCACCTCCGAATGATGCCAGCTCGCCTTTCCCAATATGTCATTCATTTCGTCCAACCTCTTTATAAAACCTTGCCCAGTCCTGTAGGAGCATTCGCCACTGCTTGACGGAGCGTGTAGAAAGAAACTGTCGATATTTCCTTGTGAGGCCTTCGACAGTATGAAATAACGTGCCATTCTAAACTCGTATGCTGAGTTGAATGGGTGCCACGGGTATCGGAGAAGGTTTTGTGAGCATTCATCGTAGTCCTCCGAGCGGTAGAGACGCTCCCCAGCACCCTCGTAAATTGTTGTCGCTGCCTCATGTCTATTTGCATCTCCATCTGTCTCTTCCATCATAAAATATGATTCGGATTCCAGATCTGAATTATTATCGGGATCTTGGTCATGATAATTGATACTGTTGCTCTCCGAACTATCCGAGTCGTCAAGGGCATCTGAATAGGAATCGTGAATGCCTTCCGGGCTGTCGTGAGTGTCATCGGGTGCCTCTTGATTGCGCTCCAGGAGTAAAAATTGGTTTCCCAGCCATTCATCTGCTTCTGTAACGGGGGTGCCTTGAAGGGGCGCGACCGTGACTTCGATCAGGTAGATAGGCAGAAAGGAATTCGACAAGCTATCCTTTCGGCTCGTTCGATGGAAAGATAGAGTTTCATTTGTTTGATCGTTATTTGTAGTCTAGAAACTTAATAACTTTAAGGGGGCTCCTCGCTGGTAAAGACTCCCTGATCCCCCCGAAACCAAGCTGGGGCAACCGAGTTCCTTTATGGAAGTTCGGCGCCCCTTCCTTCATTACCTCTTTCCTTTTTTCACTGGCCGTCCGCCTTTCAAATAATCTGGGGGCACCACCTATTTTCTATCAGGGGGGAGGAGAAGAGTTGCTACCACACCGCGGACGAATTTTCGTCCGAGTCAAATCTCGCAATCCTTGCCAAGAAAGGGTCGGGATCCTAGGAACTAGAGGAAACAGCCGACCAGACAGCAATTGCTTATTCAGAGTATTTAGAATAGATTTGGGTGTTTTTAAAGCAAAGGTTTTGCTTTGGTAGTTTGGGTCGCACTCTTACTCCCCCCCAAAGATGCACCGGGCTGAAACAGGAGGGTTCCGGCGGTTCGACGCTCCGGGGGTTATTTTTGGCGGTCTAAAACGTGTTTATTTTGCAGTGTTTCCTCAACTCCGCAATGCGTTCATTCAACCACCCCAAATGGACCGGAGCATCGCCAGGATCCTTTCTGACGTGGTAAAGCATATTTTCCGGGCATCGGCTGCAAAGTTATTGCGCCTCAAAGGTTGAATGCCAAGGTAGGGTAACTTATGTTTGGGGTTACCCTTCCTTATTTGGTCTGCTCGTCCTGCTGCTCTAGTTTTGGTCCAGTCGTCTAGCTTGACTTGTAAGACTTCTTGCTCGCCAGGATCTCTACCCTCTATACCAATAGAGGTAGGGGCTCATCTGCCCTTCTCTTCACCCATCGATGAAGAACCAGCTGCGGTTAACCTAGGGCCGTATGGCTTGACTGGTAGAACAGGTATTTTTGTAACAGCCCTACTGTGGCCCTGTTACACTACTCCTCCCTCCGGTAGACTCGTCCCGAGTCTAACCTAGGGTTTTTTGGTATGGTACGTTATGAGCATACAAGAAAATGTAGCTCTAATAATCATTCCATACAAACTCAATGTAACGGGGACAGCCTTTCCTCGTATCGCTAGAATCCGAGAGAAAGGATTTGGCCGTGCAAGATAGAAATCAGGAAATCGGATAGTTGGGCGGGAAGGATCCTGAGTACTTATACTCCAAAGGATTCCATTCCCTGCTCCTACTCCCTTACTAAGTTCTGGTGATCCCTTCTAGCGGAAGGGAAGCAATACCACCGCTACCCCGCTTCTCTCTAAGCGTTAGCGGGTGCTTCCGGTTCCGAAGGCAACCACCCTTAGTCAAAGCCTTTGTAACACCTGCAGTCTTGATTGTCGCACAACCGGGACCTGCATGAATGAGCTACCGCTCAGGCGTAAGCTTAATCATTGCTGTAGAGCTCTTCACTTATTGTAGACTTTCCCAGGCATAGTCCCTGCCACTACCGGCGGACTTATCATGCTCAGAGGATGTAGAGGATCGCCGAGCACTCAGAGCTTCACTCTGGCTGGCCTTCTAATCATTGGCGAGGCATAGACTCGTCAATCATTGCTCCCATGAATAGATCCTCTTCCTAGCGCTCAGAATGTAGTTACTCTGACAGCTGGTAGCTAACCACACTGCCGGTACTTGCATGTCACTGTGCAACTGGCTTCTATCAATAACTCTCAGCATGTAACCGGGCCCTGTGTGTACTCATACACCAGACAGTTGAAATGGCTCCGTTACACTCTATTTTTTGCATCCATTTCTATTGACAAAGGAAACCTCAAGTGAAACGTGTGACCTAACAAGGGGAGACTCGTTTTCTCCACGCTTATCCCAGAACACTCCGTCGTCTCGGTTTCCCGCACTTTCCTGTATTACCATGCGTCCCATGATTTTCGGGGATACTTCGCATGGAACTCTCGGAGTGGCTCGTCTGCCATTCCTTACAACAATTTGTACGGTTCCCAAGAGTCTTCTGAGAGATAACCCTCCCAGGTAATCCGATATTGCACGAACTTCTTCCCACGACCAGCCTGCTGTCATTGGCTATCGGCTATTTTCTTGAGAACGTAACTGCCTTCCCCTTGAACCTCATCCGGAGGTGGAAGCAGTATAGCTCGTTGAGGGTCCAGCAGAGATATATGGAAGATATCATGAATGTTCCACTGAGTGGGTAGATTCAGCCTGTAGGACGCGACGCCAAGTTTCCCGACAACCTCAAAGGGACCCATTTTCTTTTTGGTGGTCTAGCTTATTTGAGGGTCACTTGGTTAAGATGTTGCATCGGTCCAGCATCACCTCGTCCCTAACCTTCAGTTCTGGAGCACTCATCTGTTTCTGATCATACCATTTTTTCTGCTGTGCTTGTGCCGCGCTGGACGCGTCGAAGTTGTCTAGTTTCCGTTTAAGTGAGGGCCAAGTGGAATCTGGTTGAAACCTATAGTTCGCGTAGAATGGCGATGCTTTGGTTGACTCTTGGGTGGCCGTGTTGTAGGCGTACTTGGCAAGCGGGAGTAACTCTGCCCAATCGTCCCGCTGACAGAAGCAATAGTTTTTTGAGATACTGTTCTAGCGTTTGGTCGACTCTCTCAGTTTGCCCGTCAGTTTGAGGACGATATGTTTCGAATCTAGAGTCCTGATCGGAGATAATCTCCTCAGGAAGTCCATGCAGTCGCCATATCTCCCGGAGGAAGATTTGAGCAAGTTCTTCGATGGTTGCTTTGGTGATGAAGTCCATTGAAATGGAACTCCAAGGAATAGAGAGGACCTCTAAAGGTTGCAACATCTCTTTCTTCTTGTGTGTTTGAGGCTTTAGCGCGTTGACATGTATCGCAACTCTGAACGTATTCTTCCACATCGTTGTCCATCTTTTGGCAAAGGACAGTGCCCGAAGGCGTTCTGCCGTTTTGAATTGTCCAAAGTGACCGGCAGTCTTCGAATCATGTAGGGCGCTCAGGATCTTGAGCTTCAGTTCCCGATGATTTGGAATGTACCACCTTTCCTTATAGAAGACGTGTCCGTCCTTTAAAGTCAGGTATCGGTTCACCAGATTCCCAGAGGTGTTCTCAATGGCTTTTTTCAAAGAGAGGTACTCTGGATCTAAGGCTGCTTGAGCCCAGATTTCATCCAGGAGCACCGGTGTGAGTTTGCAGATTTGGGCTGATCTTGCACATGCTGAGTTGATCATAACGATCGGGTGTTGGACAGAACCCATTATAAGTTGTCCTGGCTTAAACAAGAATTTCAGGGTCTTGATGAGCCTTACCCCCCTCTTTAAGGGCGTGGTCCCAACGCCGCGACAAGATGTCTGGTTTGGCGTTTTTAGTTTTCCAGGGCGGTATACAACTTTGAAATCAAACTCCGCGAGGTTGGCCGCCCATCGAGCTTATCTCGGTTTCAGCGCCCCCCCCCTTTTTTTTTTTTTTGCTGGTTGGTGACGACCGTGACCGTATCTTTGTAGGAACGCAGAAGGTGACTCCGGGGGTGGTGTACCTCTATGGGATTCCGGGGACAACCCCTTGGCGAACCCAGGCTGGAGGAAACCCAGAGGTGTAACGGAGGTAAAGCGAGCCCAACTCATGCCTAGGTTCGGAAATATGGGAACTGAGGATCTTATCATCCACTAACTGACCCTTGGCTGTGAGGGTAAGGGCCTTCCATTGGGCTGCCGCATCATCCCTAGAGATAGCTTCGCCAAAGGCTGCTCTGAGAGCATCCACAAAGGAATCCCAGCACTTCCATTTCTCATTTAACACCACAGACATCCCAGCTATCCGGTTGGCAGAAGCTTGGTCAATGGAGCTGTGGTAAGCCTCATACCAGTTGGCTGGGGCTTCTCCTTCCATCAGGTTACCAGCATATCGGATCCTAACCTCTTCGTAGGTAAAGAACTGGCTTTCAATGGAGAAGACATTCTCACATTGCCTGATGAAGGTCTCCACATTGTTTGCTTTGCCATTGAACTTGGCCTGAGGGTGTGAGGGGGCCGGAGGTCTCATGAACTGTGTCATGGAGGCCAGGAGCTCTGTCTGCTGCTTCTCCAGCATCTTCCTGAGGTATCTCCGCCATCCTCTCCTATCTCCATACTCAGGCTCCGAATCTGAAATATCTGAGTCCCCTCCCGGGTTGGGATCGCCACCAACCGGGGGGACTATTCCATTTTGTCCACCATTACCCGCTGGTTCTGGGTTCCGGTTTTTTCTCCACCGGGGGTTTCCCTCCGGCTGGAGGTTTCCCTCCGGCTGGAGGTTTCTCCTGGGAGACTTCGCTCGTTGAAGCATGACACAATGGCACCTAACTCCTTGTCGTGAACGTCATAATTCCGTTCGGCTTGTGACATCATTTTGGAGTAAAAGACTCCTGGATACCACTTGTTGTCATCTCGGTGGAATTGGGACGGTATGCTAGATTTAGCGAAGTTGGAGGCATCGGTCTCAATCTTGGTAGCTAGCTCGGCATCAAAGTGGGCTAGTACGGGGGCGGATGGAAGGCCTCTTTCAGGACTTCGAACGCATGCTCCTATCCCTCAGACCAGGTAAACTCGGTGTCCTTGTCTCCTTCCACGGTTAGTGCCGGGTTCGGTTAAAGCCGGACCGAACTCCTGCTTCGGCTAACCACGCTGATTCTCGGAACTGGAATAGGAGTTCGCTTATAAAAGCGGGGTATCCGTCGAACTAAGGAGGGTAAGAATTCTTTTCCTTCTATTCATTCTACACTCCAGGGAGTTCGATCTTTCCACACCCAACACCAAATTTATCACCTCCTTTCAGCAATAATGTTTTTCTTTATTCTATTCCTCTCTTAGTTCATTGCGATAAACTCGTCTATTGTACAAGCGTTTTTATCTAACGCTAGTTGATCTCGGCGGGGGACAAGGCTTAGATCCTCAACTGGTTCGGTTGTTACTGATCTCCTGGTGCTGGATGGTGGTAACACCATCCACGCTCGGAGAGTTGCTCGTAAAGCCGTCCGATCACGGAGTGCTATGAGGTAGGCATGATTCAGCGAGTTGTGTAACCTCTTCTTACTACCGCTAATGCTTCCACAGGCATGCTGTTCCTCGGAGTTTGGAGACCTCGACCTTCGATGGCCATTTCAACCAGGTCCCATTTCTGACTCGGGAGGATTACCGTCGTCCTTATCCCTTCTCCCAACCAGGGGACAGAAGTGTTGGTCAGGCTCGTGTCCGTGCGGCACTGATGGAGAAACGGGAACAGGTGCGGTGGATGCGGGATGAGATTGCGCGAGATGGAAGGGGAGCTGAGTGGATGCGGCAGCGAGTGGTCCAAGAAGAGGCAAGGGAGAGACAAAGACTGGCTCTCCAAGCATATTACGAGGCATGGTGGCGCCAGAAGAAAGCCAGTTATCCCCCTCTTCCGGACTCTTCCTGCCGTCATCGTGGACGAAGTAACGTTGACTTTGGTTGGGACTGGGGCCCAGATGGGGAATGGGGGCCGTTGGTCAATGGGACTATCAGGATTTTCTAGGAGCGATCCTGAATGTGGTCTCCTTTCCGAGCGAAGCTGGGCGCTATAACCCTTTGAGCGAATGTGGGCGCTATAACCCTTTGAGCGAATGTGGGCGCTATAACCCTCTGACGGATACAGTGGAGACCATAGTAAAGTGTTAGCCTCTCCCATGCCAGCCTGAGCTGAAAAAAAAAGCTAACTGCTCGGTTATTTCAGCCTTGAAAGTGGTCCTAGGTGTTCAGGTAGGTTTTTTTTCTTTCTCGTGAGGTTCTTTAAGCGAGGAGCTTAAAGTTATACTGTAACGGGGGTGCCTTGAAGGGGCGCGACCGTGACTTCGATCAGGTAGATAGGCAGAAAGGAATTCGACAAGCTATCCTTTCGGCTCGTTCGATGGAAAGATAGAGTTTCATTTGTTTGATCGTTATTTGTAGTCTAGAAACTTAATAACTTTAAGGGGGCTCCTCGCTGGTAAAGACTCCCTGATCCCCCCGAAACCAAGCTGGGGCAACCGAGTTCCTTTATGGAAGTTCGGCGCCCCTTCCTTCATTACCTCTTTCCTTTTTTCACTGGCCGTCCGCCTTTCAAATAATCTGGGGGCACCACCTATTTTCTATCAGGGGGGAGGAGAAGAGTTGCTACCACACCGCGGACGAATTTTCGTCCGAGTCAAATCTCGCAATCCTTGCCAAGAAAGGGTCGGGATCCTAGGAACTAGAGGAAACAGCCGACCAGACAGCAATTGCTTATTCAGAGTATTTAGAATAGATTTGGGTGTTTTTAAAGCAAAGGTTTTGCTTTGGTAGTTTGGGTCGCACTCTTACTCCCCCCCCAAAGATGCACCGGGCTGAAACAGGAGGGTTCCGGCGGTTCGACGCTCCGGGGGTTATTTTTGGCGGTCTAAAACGTGTTTATTTTGCAGTGTTTCCTCAACTCCGCAATGCGTTCATTCAACCACCCCAAATGGACCGGAGCATCGCCAGGATCCTTTCTGACGTGGTAAAGCATATTTTCCGGGCATCGGCTGCAAAGTTATTGCGCCTCAAAGGTTGAATGCCAAGGTAGGGTAACTTATGTTTGGGGTTACCCTTCCTTATTTGGTCTGCTCGTCCTGCTGCTCTAGTTTTGGTCCAGTCGTCTAGCTTGACTTGTAAGACTTCTTGCTCGCCAGGATCTCTACCCTCTATACCAATAGAGGTAGGGGCTCATCTGCCCTTCTCTTCACCCATCGATGAAGAACCAGCTGCGGTTAACCTAGGGCCGTATGGCTTGACTGGTAGAACAGGTATTTTTGTAACAGCCCTACTGTGGCCCTGTTACAGCTTCAAATGGATGTGTAGTTCGAAGATGTTTATCGAAGTTCGCGGAGGAGCTGTACCGCTTGCTGCAAAAGGGGCAAGACGATTTCATTGAAGTCTCATGATGCTAGCAAAGCACTCCTGAGTGCTCTAAAAATTTGGTTTCTGCCAAGGCCGAGGAGGCTCTTTCCTGCAGGTGCTGCTGCAGAGTGCTCGAATGATTTGATTTGTCAGGCAATGAGGCTCCTCTCACCTGCACCCCGGTCGGCAAGGCTGATTTTCTATACGAGTCTGATGTCATACATCACCAACCTAATACAAACATCAACACCAACACGAAGAAACACCCACCACCCCAATCAGGCGGCCAGTTATGCTAGATTCTATCGCCCTGAGCATCTGCACTCTCTCCCTGAGCACTCGCGGAGTCTCTTCATATCGAGACAGTGTTCTCAGCGCCTAATTCAACACTAATATCGACTACGAGCTCAAAGAATACATTCTCTCCGAATCAGTTTCCTAGAGGACAGAGTACCAACACCAACAAGAACACAAGCACCAAGCCCAACACCAGAATGTTATCGACGTCACCATTGGTACCGTCAGAGCATCCCCGAGTGCGCCTGGAGCATTTAGATCAACGTCATATATTGAAGCAAACATTGAGTACGAGCACCCTCGAGTGCTTCTAGAGCATTCGTGGGTGCTCTCGGAAGCGTGATAAGCTCAAGAAAAAAGCTGATCGTACTCGGTATAAGAGCACCCCTCCCTTCCTTCAAGTTCGTGAGAAGTTCCTAACCACCTTCAAGTTCTCCTCTACCTATCACTTCAAGTTTTCCATTGCTTTCAACATTACCTGTTGAAATCTCATCCTTCAAGTTCCTCCGTTTTCAAGCGATTTAACCTTTGCAATCTTTATAAATAAGATGGTATTTCTCTCTCCTAATCCAATTAATTTTAGAACCATACTCACCACAGTGATACATTAACATTATCAGACTCCAAACACCGCTCAGAGCACTCCCGGTAGCTCACAGAACACAAATCAACTTCCCAATAAGAAGCGCTTGCGTGACATAGACCAAGACGATAACGAAAAGACCCACCGAAAAACCAAGAAACACAAATCGTCCCGAGAACATAAGAAACACCGAACTTCCTCAGGTCGCAAATCGTCCCGCAAAACTGTCAAGCTTAGCCCGGAGGAGATACCAGAAACACCCCCTAAGCAGTCGCCAGTGCTTTCCGGGTTCACCCCGATCAACAAGAGCCGAAAACAAAACCCTGTACCTCTACCAATCCGGACTGAAACCCGGACTCCGCCAAATACTAACCTAGCTCCATCGGACACTGAAGGGATCTTCCCGAGTAACTGGGGAGCAACCCTAACTGATTCCGACTCCTTTCCCGACTTTAGTTCCGAACCCTCTGAACCATACATAAGTGACGATCAAGACCCAGCAACAGGTCCAGCAACAGGCCCACTAGCAGCAGTCTCCACTGCTTCCTCAGCATGCAGCAGTGCTTCACCAGAGGCCCTTGTACGGACGACCGTACTTAGGGTTAGTGCTACCCCACCAGCACCCGCTAGTGCTCCACAAAAGAATGTTGCCCGGAAGACCATAGTCCCAAGTCAAGTTCTCACTCGGTCCAAGTCTAGTGCAGTCCGCTCAACAGGCCCAGCAACAGGCCGCTCAACAGGCCGCTCAACAGGCCCAGCAGCAACAGGCCCAGCAACAGGCCGCTCAACAGGCCCAGCAGGCTCTACTACTCCCTCACCAGCACCCGTCAGTGCTCCACCGAAGGTTCTTGCACCGGAGACTCCTACATTCAAGCCCCGACGCCACTCTCGGTTATTTTCTAGTGCAAGCCCATCCGAACTAATAGACCACCCCTCACCAGTACGACAGAGACGAATTAGACCCGAGCCATCGCCGATTGTCCAAGAGACATCCCCGAGTGTTCAAGAGACATCCCCGAGTATTCAAGAGACATCCCCGAGCTCGACCGCATTCAAGATAACTCAAGCAAGCAAAGCGAAGATGACTTTAGGTCTACTCAACCTACCTAAAGTGTACACCAGCATCCGCAACAGCCTAAAGGCGGAAATGCAAAATGTGGGTTGGGTCAATAAAAGCACGTCCGGTATGGCTGCGTTCAATGCCCTATGCCCTTACTTGATGAACTTGCCCTCCCTCAACGGTTTTCTGCCAATTTGGACTGGGGGTGATTCCGATGTCCGTAGAGCACTGGCGAGTGCTCTACAGTGGCTCATCGCAGATGTTGGTATGAAGGATAGGTTATCAACGGGACAGGGAGACCGTCAGTTCAAAGAGGCTGCCGGTGATAGTGATGATGATGATGACGGCGGTGGTCAGGCAGCCAGAAGATGCTCTCGCAAAGGGAAAGAGCGTGCAGTACCTCCGGAACTCGTGCGACCTTCCATAATGGTTACCGTGGTGGACCCCGATGCTCTAGGGGCATTCTTTATGCTCGTCCCACCACCTACTTATGACTGGAATGATCCCCTGAACGAACCTTCGTTCATCGAAATTTTGACCAAGATAACTTTCCCCGAGCTATGCAACTTGATCCTGAAGCACACCGCACCCGGCAGAGCAGTCAGGTGTAACGGGGGCAGTCTGTCTATGTATCGCTAGAATCCAATAGAATAGATGCGGTCGTGCAAGATAGAAATCAGGTGCAGATTTATTCAAAGATACTATCGCTAGAACTCAATAATCTTTAAGGGCTCTGCTACCGATAATTCTAGGTCAAGATGAAGATGAGGATTCGGACAGTTGGGCGGGAAATGATCCTGAGTACTTATACTCCAAAGGATTCTATTCTCTGCTCCTACTTCCTTACTAAGTTCCAGTGCTGCCTTCTAGCGGAAGGGAAGCAATACCATCGCTACCCCGCTTCTCTCTAAGCGTCAGCGAGTGCTTCCAGTTCCGAAGGCAACCACCCTTAGTCAAAGCCTTTGTAACACCTGCAGCCTTTGTTGCCACACAACTGGGGCCTGCATGAATGAGTTGCCGCTCAGGTGTAAGCTTAATCATTGCTGTAGAGCTTTCGCTTATTGTAGACTTCCCAGGCATAACCCTTCCGTTACCGGCGGACTTCCAATGCTCAGAGGATGTAGAGGATCGCCGAGCACTCAGAGCTTCCCTCTGGCTGGCCTTCTAATCATTGGCGAGGCACAGACTCGTCAGTCATTGCTCCCATGAGTAGATCCTCTTCCTAGCGCTCAGAATGTAGTTACTCTGACAGCTGGTAGCTAACCACTCTGCTGGTACTTGCATGTCACTGTGCAACTGGCTTCTAACAATAACTCTCAGCATGTAACCGGGCCCTGTGTGTACTCATACACCAGACAGTTGAAATGGCTCCGTTACACTACTCCCCTCTTCCAGGATCTTGGTCTCCGAGATCTATAACCTATATCTATTGCTTATGCTATGTGACAAAGAAACTTCTTCTGGTGTGGGAGGGGGATGAGAATCTGAAGGAATCGCTACTGGCCAAGAGCTCTCTGGTCTCTGGGCTTTTTAGGATACCTCATATGGAAGTCCCGGAGGGCTTCTTCAGCACTCTTCCTGAGATGTTCCCAGGGTTCCCATGTAGGGTCCTCATTCTCATAACCTTCCCATAGCACCAAGTATTCCACCCTTCTCCTTTTCTTATTGACTCGGCTATCAGCTACCTCTCGGACGATCCAGTTCTGTTCTCCTGCAATTTCCTCAGGTTCCGGCGGGGGAACTCTTCTCTCAGGGTCTATTGGCGATCTATAGGGTTCTAGGAGAGAAACATGGAAGACAGGATGGATTCCCATTTGCGGGGGAAGAGAGAGCCTGTAGGCACGGGTACCAATAGCCTCCAGGACCTTGAAGGGTCCCATTTTCTTCTGATCCAATTTTCCCAATGGCTGCTTTGTTTGCACATTGCGCCGGTCTAACATGACTTCGTCTCCAGGCTTGATTTCAGGCGGTGCCAGGGCATGTACATCATACCACCGGGCCATCCTTAATCTAGCCTTTCCTAAGCTTGCATTCATAGCCTGCCAGATAGATTCCCATTGAGATACCATGACCTCGCTTGCTGGATTGTTCCATTCGACACCTTCCTTTGGGGCGGGCCAATTGGTCCTGGGTTCATATCCATAGTTGGCATAGAAAGCCGATACTTTGGTAGACTCAGAGACCGCCGAGTTGTATGCATACTCTGCCAAAGGCAAGAGGTCCGCCCAGTCATCCTGTTGATACGAACAATAACTCCGCAAGTAATGTTCCAGGGTCTGGTTAACTCTTTCTGTCTGGCCGTCTGTTTGGGGATGGAACGAAGTGGACATCTTCAGCTTCACATTGAGGAGGCTCATGAGAGATTGCCAAAAGTGAGAGATGAATCTGCTATCTCTGTCCGAGACTATGTCATCAGGTAACCCGTGGAGTCTCCAGACTTCCTTCAAGAACAACCTGGACAAATCTTCCGTCTTGTTGAGTGTAGGAAGTGGGATGTAGTGTGCCATCTTTGAAAAGCGGTCCACTATTACCCAAATCTTTGTAAACCCATTTGACTCCGGTAATCCCACAATGAAGTCCATAGAGATGGAGGTCCATGGCCGATAAGGTATCTCCAGCGGTTGGAGCATACCAAACTTCTTATGTCTTGAGGTCTTATTCCTCTGGCAGCTGTCACAGCTCCGGACATATTCCTCAACATCCTTATCCATGTTGGGCCAAAAGAAGTTATTTTTCACCCGCTCTAATGTCTTGAACTGGCCGAAATGGCCTGCCACTTTAGAGTCATGGGTATCGGTCAGGATATCCATCTGCAGCTTCTTGTCTTTGGAAATATACCATCGCTTCTTATAGAAGATGAGGCCGTCCTTGACAGACAAGTTCTGGTCCAAGTTTGGTTTCCTTTCAACCAGGGAGCGGTGCAGTTCCTGCCAGATTCCATCCTCTTTAGCTGCCGCAGATAGGCGCTCTAAGAATGTATTCTGCAATTGATTCACCCTGACAGCCGCTAGCTTAACAGGATCCAAAACCAATTGACCTGGCCTAAAAAACATCTGTGGCTCCGGCCGCAAGGTTTCACTCCCCTCTTCAGGGCGGTGATCCCAACGCCTAGATAGTACATCAGGTTTGCCATTCTTTTCTCCCGGTCTGTAGACAACTTTGAAATTGTAGCGTGCGAGGTCTTCAGACTATCTAGCTTGCCGCCTAGTGAGAACCTTGGTAGAGTTGAAGTACTCTAAGTTCTTGTGGTCTGTGAAAACTGTGATCTCATGCTCACAACTCTTGAGCATATGCTCCCATTCCCGGAAAGAGGCTACAATAGCTCCCATTTCCTTGTCATGAATGTCGTAGTTGATCTCAGCGGGGAGAACTTCTTAGAATAGAAAGCTACCGGGTGTAGTTTCCCATCTTCCCCATACTGAGAGAGCACCGCTCCTTTGGCAAAGTCACTGGCATCAGTTTCAACCACAGTTCTTCTACTAGGGTCAAAATGGAGAAGGATTGGAGCGCTTGTGAATAGCCTCTTGAGTTCCTCAAATGCTTGTTCACAGGCTGCGGTCCAATACCATTTCTTGTCTTTTTGCAAGAGGTCGGTCAATGGTTTGCAAACCTTACTGAAGCCTTCAATGAAGCGGCGATAGAAGTTTGCAAATCCCAGAAAACCTTGCACTCCCTTAATTTCGGGGTACTGGCCATTCCTGAACCGCCTCCACCTTATCCTCTGACATAGACACTCCTTTTCTGAGATGTGATAGCCAAGGTATTCTACTTCTCGGACATGAAAGGATGTCTTGCTGATGGAGGCACACAGTTTTGCTTCTCTGAGCTTCTGTAGGACCTTCTCAACCAGCCTTTCATGCTCTTCCTCGGTCTCTGAGTAGATGAGGATGTCGTCAATGTAGACAACAACTCCTTCATCCAGTAGTTCCTTTAGCACATCATTGATCATTGCCTGGAAGGCGGAAGGGAGCGTTGCATAGACCAAATGGCATCACATTATACTGATACAGTCCATAGCGGGTTCTGAAAGCGGTTTTCCATTCATGCCCTCTGCTATCCTGATCAAATTGAAGCCATTCTTCAGGTCTATCTTTGTGAAGATCTTGGCCTTGAACAACCTATCCCTGAGCTCGCTCATGATAGGCAGAGGGTACTTGTCCTTGACAGTGACCTTGTTCAAACCTCTGTAGTCAACACAAATCCGCCATGTCCCATCCTTCTTAGGTATGAACAATATGGGTGCCGCTGCTGGGCTGTTAGATCTGGAGATCTTTCCTAAAGACAACTCTTTGTCTAGGTACTCCCGGAGGGCCTTCAACTCTGGAGCGGAACATGGGTAAAGCGGGCCAAATGGGGGAGCGGTACCGGCAAGAGATTGATCTTCAAATCATTCCGGGAGTGCGGAGGCAACTCCTGTATCTTCTCTTGACTGAATACATCTGCCCATTCCCTATAGCGGAGGGTATCCTTTCAGCGATATCCCCTCCCTCCTCATCGTGCCATACTGAAGCGGCCAGTTGGTATACTACATCTTCTTCTTCCATCATTTCGTATGAAGAGATGAGTTCAAACTTGATCGCCGCTGGGAGACAGTTCTGCTTGCAGTAGTCACTTCTCCAGCTTATGGTATTGAGTTCCCAATTGATATCCGGGTTATGCTTCCTTGCCCATGCAATTGGCAGGTAACCTGATATTCCTTCTTCCAAAGTTGCTACCTCCCATCGGAGTGTCTCCTTATGATCTCCCATGCTCATGTGGACTGGGTGAGTGTAATACTCTCCTCCGCCCATCATGACATCTCCTTGAGCATCATACATTGTCAGGGGTTGATCTCGCCGCACTAAGGGTACTCCATGCTTCCTGACAAAACTCTGGTTGAGGATTGCTCCTGTACAACCGGTGTCAAAGAGGAATGTCCCTTGGGCATCTTCAACTTTATTCTTGACCGTCCATGACAGTCCTGCTTTCAGTATTGGCCTCTTGCCATGTACTGGTAAGGAGGAAGCTTCTCTTCTAACCTTCTTCGCTTCTGTGCGGATTCTGGGCTGGATGCTCTTTGTCTTTTCTCCATTGCTTAACAGTTGCGGGCACTACTAAGATCAAAAGATCCTTTGGTTCTATTCCCAAGCAATGATAAAGCAAGTATTGTGTGGTAGTCTGGTATGGCTTTTGGAAGTGTCTTGTAGCAAATATAACTTTGGCAGAGCACTTACAGACCAGCTGTTTCGGGTCATAAACCCATCCTCAGAGTGCTTGGAAACAATCAAATCGGCGGAAACACAATAATTTATTCAAGAGAAATGAAGAAACAAACCCAAAAGAAAACTAGTAAACATAGACTCTAGACAGACACCTTTCTACCAGATGATTTCATTGTCCGAGTCTTGCTCAGGCTGAAAAACGAAATCTCCTGTAACCTCTGGGAGTACAACAAGTGGTTCTTCTGCTACACAGCAGCCACCTTAGCTTTCTTCTGAGGATTGGGCTTGCCATTTCCTCTTTTCCGCTTTTGTACCCTCACTGCTGCCACTCGGACTACAGTAGGTTCCCTGGACCAACAATCGGTCCATTTGTATCTGGACTTGCCTCACTATTGCACAAGTCAGTCTATGCACTCTACCAAGAGGGAGTACCGGAAGGTCATACCTTCAAGCATACTTCTGCTTTCCTTCTTTCTTCTAGAATATCCCCTGGGATACCCTTCAGCTCCACCGCTTTGTCTTTGGAACTGGCCTCCTTCTGAGGTTTGGAGGAGCTTACAGCTTCTCTCTTCCTCTTGGGGTGCCGTTCCTTCTCAGCAGGGGGATCTTTCTTGATCCTGGCGGGTGCTTTCTCAGCTACTACCGTCTGGTACCTCTCATGGGTGTGTCCTAGCTCCCTTAGAGCAGCTATCCGCTCCATCAAAGACTTTGGCTTGGGGGTAAAGAGAGCCCAACTCATGCCTAGATCCGGGAGGAGGGAACTAAGGATCTTATCATCCACCAACTGACCCTCATAGCCAGTCTTCCACATCAGCTGAATAATGCTATTCAGGAAGGAGTCTATTTCTCCCTTAGCTGTGTGGGTGAGGGTATTCCATTGGGCTACAGCATCATCCCTAGAGATGGCTTCGCCAAAGGCTGCTCTGAGAGCGTCCACAAAGGAATCCCAGCGCTTCCATCTCTCATCCAACACCACAGGCATCCCAGCTATCCGGTTGGCAGAAGCTTGGTCAATGGAGTTGTGGTAAGCTTCATACCATTTGACCGGAGCATCTCCTTCCACCAGGTTGCCAGCGTAACGAATCCTAACTTCTTCAGAGGTAAAGGACTGGCTTTCAATGGAGAAGACATTCTCACATTGCCGGATGAAGGTCTCCACATTGTCTGCTTTGCCATTGAACTTGGCCGGAGGGGGTGCCTTGGGTTCTCGGACCCTAGAGGCGGCGGAGGAGTGTGAGGGGGCCGGAGGTCTCATGAACTGGGCCATGGAGGCCAGGAGTTCTTTCTGTTGCTTTTCCAACTTCTTCCTAAGGTACCTCCGCCATCCTCTTCTGTCACCATCCTCAGGCTCCGAGTCTGAACTATCTGAGTCTCCTCCTGGGTTGGGAGCGCCACCAACCGGGGGGACAATTCCATCTCCTCCACCATTACCCGCTGGTTCTGGGTTCTGGTCTTCTCCACCAGGGTTTCCTTCTGGCTGGAGGTTCCTCCTAGGTGACTCCGGGGGTGGTGAGCCTCTGTGGGATTCTGGGGATAACCCCTGGCGAACCCAGGCTGGAGGAAGCCCAGAGGGACCACCTCTAACCGGTGTCTGGGAGTAGTAGTCATCGTCTCCTATCGGCCGTCGGCGGGGCCTGGCCAGGCCACCTGCCAAAGGGCTTGCTGGGGCTCTTTGAGGAGGGAGGGGTGAGCCTCCAATGGCCGCTGGCATCATCAGGGGAAGAGTTCTCTGCCTGCTAGACCTGACCGGAAACGCTGCAAAGGGGTTCACCCTTTGGTGGAAGGTTCTCAGGGCCGCTCTGGACGAGGCCCTGGAGTTCTGTGGAGGTGCGGGGTTGGGGACAGGTGCTGGTGTGGGCATTCTGGCGATGGAGAGCCTTCCTTCATTGATGGCTCTCTGGATATCCTCCAGGAAGTTTGGTGGCATCGCCGGGTTTGTCCATTCAATGTCCTCCATCTCATCCGCCCTAAGTCATCTCTCTGGGCATAACTCTGGAGTTGTGCCTGGACTGAGGAGACTTGTTCTTGCATATAGCCGAAGGCATTCCGGAGCAATACCGCCTCAGCTTCTTGTCTTTCTTGCACCAAGGCTAGCGCATTGCCGGCCTTGATGACTTCCTGTTGTAGGCTGTGCTTAAGTAGCGCTGCAACTCCGCAAAGAAGTCCTGTAGGGTGACTTCACCGGTATCTTGCCAGGTGGGCTCACATCCGGGGATGTAGGACTGGAGCGCCGTCCTGGGCTTGTGGATCAACTGTGTCTGACCTTCTTGGAACTCTAAGGCTGCCGGTTGCCATTCAATCTGAAGAGGCACTTGGGGAGCTGGGAGGGCGGACATGTTGTAAGAGGAAAGAATAATCTGAAGGTGATTTGAGCACTAAAGATTATCTGTAATGGGGGCAGTCTGTCTATGTATCGCTAGAATCCAATAGAATAGATGCGGCCGTGCAAGATAGAAATCAGGTGCAGATTTATTCAAAGATACTATCGCTAGAACTCAATAATCTTTAAGGGCTCTGCTACCGATAATTCTAGGTCAAGATGAAGATGAGGATTCGGACAGTTGGGCGGGAAATGATCCTGAGTACTTATACTCCAAAGGATTCTATTCTCTGCTCCTACTTCCTTACTAAGTTCCAGTGCTGCCTTCTAGCGGAAGGGAAGCAATACCATCGCTACCCCGCTTCTCTCTAAGCGTCAGCGAGTGCTTCCAGTTCCGAAGGCAACCACCCTTAGTCAAAGCCTTTGTAACACCTGCAGCCTTTGTTGCCACACAACTGGGGCCTGCATGAATGAGTTGCCGCTCAGGTGTAAGCTTAATCATTGCTGTAGAGCTTTCGCTTATTGTAGACTTCCCAGGCATAACCCTTCCGTTACCGGCGGACTTCCAATGCTCAGAGGATGTAGAGGATCGCCGAGCACTCAGAGCTTCCCTCTGGCTGGCCTTCTAATCATTGGCGAGGCACAGACTCGTCAGTCATTGCTCCCATGAGTAGATCCTCTTCCTAGCGCTCAGAATGTAGTTACTCTGACAGCTGGTAGCTAACCACTCTGCTGGTACTTGCATGTCACTGTGCAACTGGCTTCTAACAATAACTCTCAGCATGTAACCGGGCCCTGTGTGTACTCATACACCAGACAGTTGAAATGGCTCCGTTACATCAGGACTATCTGGGGGGCAATTGAGAATGTCCCCCCGGCAGCTGTTCCTCCCGTTCGGCCGGTGCAGGTACAAATTACCGATTCAGAGGAGCTCGAAGGTTGGTTGAAGAACAGCAATGCCAGGCCTCGGGGGATATTG
This sequence comes from Morchella importuna, assembly GCF_003444635.1. Lineage (NCBI taxonomy): Eukaryota > Fungi > Ascomycota > Pezizomycetes > Pezizales > Morchellaceae > Morchella > Morchella importuna. Next base: position 13,860 of record NW_025763443.1, on the reverse strand, counting down.
GCGGTCCTCCACAGAGCATGCTCGGGTGCTAACCTGGGTGGTGCGGAATCCCCCCCGTTGAACCCGGCTTTCCTTCACGTTGAGGAAGATGATTATAGCATGATCGATATTCCTGCAGAGGATTCGGATTACGTGGAGGGAAAGCACCGGATAAATGCCAAAGGACTGAGGGTATATATGGCTAGAACTGATGCCAGTAATCAAAGGCTAATGCAGACTCTTGTTAGGCGTCGCGATAGACAGCAGGATGCTATCGACGATTTAGACCCCAAATACCTTAGGAAGTATCCTTTGGGTGTCGGGGTTGCTGACCCAAACTTCTTACAAGGGACGATCTGGACACCTGACGGGATAGCAGCCAAGAGAACTGCTGACGCACTCGCGGCTGCTGGTGCTGGAGGTGGTGGTGGAGGTGGTGGTGGTGGAGGTGGTGGTGGTGGTGGTGGTGGTGGTGGTGGTGGAGGTGGTGGTGGTGGTGGTGGTGGTGGAGGTGGTGGTGGTGGTGGTGGTGGTGTAACGGAGCCATTTCAACTGTCTGGTGTATGAGTACACACAGGGCCCGGTTACATGCTGAGAGTTATTGTTAGAAGCCAGTTGCACAGTGACATGCAAGTACCGGCAGTGTGGTTAGCTACCAGCTGTCAGAGTAACTACATTCTGAGCGCTAGGAAGAGGATCTACTCATGGGAGCAATGACTGACGAGTCTGTGCCTCGCCAATGATTAGAAGGTCAGCCAGAGTGAAGCTCTGAGTGCTCGGCGATCCTCTACATCCTCTGAGCATTGGAAGTCCGCCAGTAATGGAAGGGACTATGCCTGGGAAGTCTACAATAAGCTAAAGCTCTACAGCAATGATTAAGCTTACACCTGAGCGGCAGCTCATTCATGCAGGCCCCAGTTGTGTGGCAACAAAGCCTGCAGGTGTTACAAAGGTTTTGACTAAGGGTGGTTGCCTTCGGAACCGGAAGCACTCGCTGACGCTTAGAGAGAAGCGAGGTAGCGGTGGTATTGCTTCCCTTCCGCTAGGAGGCAGCACCGGAACTTAGTAAGGAAGTAGGAGCAGAGAATAGAGTCCTTTGGAGTATAAGTACTCAGGATCATTCCCTCCCAATGGCCCTGATCTTCATCTTCTTTTTTGGAATCATCTCCTGTGATCGGTAGCTGTAACAGAGCCACAGTAGCGCTGTTACAAAAGTACCTGTTCTACCAGTCAAGCCATACGACCCTAGGGTAATCACCGCTTGTTCTTCATCGATGGGTGAAGATAAGGGCAGATGACCCCTACCTCTATTTTGTATGAAGGGTAGGGATCCTGGCGAGCAAGAAGTCTTATAAGTCAAGCTAGGCGACTGGACCAAAACTAGAGCAGAAGGACGAGCATGCCAAATAAAAGAAGGGTAACCCCAAACATAAGTTACCCTACCTTGGAAGTCAATCTTTGAGGCGCAATAACTTAGCAACCGATGCTCGGAAAATATGCTTTGCCACGTCAGAAAGGATCCTGACGATGCTCCAGTCCATTTGGGGTGGTTGAATGAATGGATTGCGGAGTTGAGGAAACACTGCAAAATAAACATGTTTTAGACCCCAAAAATAACCCCCGGAGCGTCGAACCGCCGGAACCCTCCTGTTTCAGCCCGGTGCATCTTTGAGGGGGAGTAGGAGTACGACCCAAGCTACTAAAAGCAAACTTCGCTTTACAAAACACCAAATCTGTAACGGAGCCATTTCAACTGTCTGGTGTATGAGTACACACAGGGCCCGGTTACATGCTGAGAGTTATTGTTAGAAGCCAGTTGCACAGTGACATGCAAGTACCGGCAGTGTGGTTAGCTACCAGCTGTCAGAGTAACTACATTCTGAGCGCTAGGAAGAGGATCTACTCATGGGAGCAATGACTGACGAGTCTGTGCCTCGCCAATGATTAGAAGGCTAGCCAGAGCGAAGCTCTGAGTGCTCAGCGATCCTCTACATCCTCTGAGCATTGGGAGTCCGCCGGCAGTGGAAGAGACTATGCCTGGGAAGTCTACAATAAGCGGAAGCTCTACAGCAATGATTAAGCTTACACCTGAGCGGCAGCTCATTCACGCAGGCCCCTAGTTGTGCGGCAACAAAGGCTGCGGGTGTTACAAAGGCTTTGACTAAGGGTGGTTGCCTTCGGAACTGGAAGCACTCGCTAACGCTTAGAGAGAAGCGGGGTAGCGATGGGATTGCTTCCTTTCCGCTGGAAGGCAGCACCGGAACTTAGTAAGGAAGTAGGAGCAGAGAATAGAATCCTTTGGAGTATAAGTACTCAGGATCATTCCCGCCCAACTGTCCTGATCCTCATCGAAAACTTGACTATTATCGTTAGCAGAGCCCTTAAAGATTATTGAGTTCTAAGCGATAGTATCTTTGAATAAATCTGCACCTGATTTCTATCTTGCACGGCCGCATCTATTCTATTGGATTCTAGCGATACATAGATAGACCGCCCCCGTTACAAAATCTGTTCTAAAACAAATTGAATAAGCAATTGCTATCTGGTCGGTTGTTTCCGCTAGTTCTTAGGATCCCGATCAGCTCTTGGCAGAGATTGCGTGATTTGACTCGGGCGGAAGTTCGTCCGAGGTGTGGCAGCAACTCCTCTCGCCCCTCATAGAAAAAAGTCGCGGTGTCCCAGGACTAGGGAGAAACGGACGGCCTAGAGAGGAAAAGCGGGAAAAAAAGGGGCGGAACTTCGATAAAAGTACTCGGTTGCCCCCAGTTTGAACTCGGGGAGGGATGGAATCTTTACTAGCGAGGAGACCCCTTAAAGTTATTAAGTTTTTAGACTACAAATACGATAAAACAAAGAAACTCCATCCTTCGATCGAACGAGCCCATTGACTCCATCGTTTCCCGTTTACCCTTTCTATTTCGATCGAAGTCACGGTCGTGCATCATCCTAGCACCCCCGTTACAGTATAACTTTAAGCTCCTCGCTTAAAGAACCCCACGATAGGAAAAAAATTTTACCGGAACATCTAGGACCACTCTCAACGCTGAAATAATCAAGCAGTTAGCTTTCTTTTATTCAGCTCGGGCTGGCATGGGAGAGGCGAACACGTTACTATGGTCTCCACTGTATCCGGTAAAGGGTTATAGCGCCCACATTCGCTCAAAGGGATATAGCGCCCACATTCGCTCAAAGAATATAGCACCCAACTTCGCTCGAAAGGAGACCACATCTAGGATCGCTCCTAGAAAATCCTGATAGCCCATTGGTCATAGGACCCCATTTCCCATCTGGGCCCCAGTCCCAACCAAAGTCAATGTCCCTCCGTCCACGATGACGGCAGGCAGGGTCCGGAAGAGGAGGATAACTGGCTTTCTTCTGGCGCCACCATGCCTCGTAATGCGCTTCGAGTGCCAGTTTCTGTCTCTCATTCCGCTCTTCTTGTGCCACTCTCTGCCGCATCCACTCCGCTCCCCTCCCATCTCGCTCAATCTCCTCCCGCATCCACCGCACCTGTTCCCGTTTCTCCCTCGCGGCCGCACGGACACGAGCCTGACCAACACTCCTGTCCCCTTGTTGGAAGAAGGGATAAGGACGATGGAAATCCTCCCGAGTCAGAAACGGAACCTGGTTGAAATGGCCGTCGAAGGTCGAGGTCTCCAAACCTCGAGGAACAGCTTGTCTGTGGAAACATTAGCGGGAGTAAGAGGAGGTTACAAGCCCCACTGAACCATGCCTACCTCACAACATGCCGTGATCGGACAGGTTTCCGAGCAACTCTCCGAGCATATACAGAGTTACCACCAAGCCTCGTCTCCCGGCGAGATCGACTAGCGTTAGATAAAAGCGCTTGTACGATAGACGAATTGACCGCGATGAACAAAGAGAGGAATAGAATAAAGAAAAGCATTGTTGCTGAGAAGAGGTGATAAATTTGGTGTTGTGTGTGGAAAAAATCGAATTTTTGTGGAATGGATAGAGGGAATGGATTCTTACCCTCCTAAGTTCGACGGGTACCCCGCCTTTATAAGCAAACTCCTATCCAAGTTCCGAGAATCAACATGGTTACCCGTAGCAGGAGTTCGGTCCGGCTCTAACCGAACCCGGCATTAACCGTCGGAAGAGACAATGACACCGAGTTTACCTGGTTTGAGGAAGGCGTGCGTGCGTTCGAAGTCCTGAAAGAGGCGTTCCAATCCGCCCCCGTATTAGCCCTCTTTGATGCTGAGCTAGCCACCAAGGTTGAGACCGATGCCTCCAACCACGCCAAATCTAGCATACGGTCCCAATTCCACTGAGATGACAATAAGTGCAATCCAGGAGTTCTTTACTCCAAAAAGGGAATTCGCGAGCCGAACGGAATTATGAAGTTCACGACAAGGAGTTAGGTGCCATTGTGTCATGCTTCAACGAGCGAAGTAACCCAGGAGGAACCCCCAGCCGGAGGGAAACCCCGGTGGAAAAAACCAGAACCCAGAACCAGCGGGTAATGGTGAAAGAGATGGAATACTCCCCCCGGTTGGTGGCGCTTTCCAACCCAGGAGAGAACTCAGATAGTTCAGATTCGGAGCATGAGGATGGGGATAGGAGAGGATGGCGGAGATACCTCAGGAAGATGCTGGAGAAGCAGCAGAGAGAGAGAGCCCTGGCCTCCATAGCCCAGTTCATGAGACCTCCGGCCCCCCCTCACACCCCTCCACTGCCTCCAGTGGCCGAGAACTAAAGACACCTCCCTCCGGCCAAGTTCAATGGCAAAGCAAATAATGTGCGGACCTTCATCGGGCAATGTGAGAATGTCTTCTCCATTGAAAGCCAGTCTTTTACCTCCGAAGAGGTTAGGATCCGATATCTTCTGCCAACCAGATAGCTGGGATGTCTGTGGTGTGAGATGAGAGATGGAAGCGCTGGGATTCCTTTGTGGATGCTCTCAGAGAAGTCTTTGGCGAAGCCATCTCCAAGGGATGATGCGGTAGCCCAATGGAATAACCTTACCCACACAGCATAGGGGGGAATAGACTCCTTCCCAAATAGCATCATTCATTTGATATGAAAGACTGGCTATGAGGGTTAGTTAGTGAATGATAAGATCCTCAGTTCCGTCCTTCCGGACCTAGGCACGAGCTGTGCTCTCTTTACCCCGTTACACCTCTGGGTTTCCTCCAGCCTGGGTTTGCCAAGGGGTTATCCCCGGAATCCCACAGAGCAAAAGGCACTGAAACCGAGATAAGCTCGAGGGGCGGCCAACCTCGCGGAGTTTGGCTTCAAAGTTGTATACCGCCCTGGAAAACTAAAACGCCAAGGCAGACATCTTGTCGCGGCGTTGGGACCACGCCCTTAAAGAGGGGGGTAAGGCTCATCAAGACCCTGAAATTCACTTGTTTAAGCCAGGACAACTTATAATGGGTTCTGTCCAATACCCGATCGTTATGATCAATTCAGCATGGGCAAGAGTAGCCCAAGTCTGCAAAACTCACACCGGTGCTCCCGGATGAAATCGGGGCTCGAGCAGCCTTAGATCCAGGGTACCTTTCCTTGAGAAAAGCCATTGAGAACACCTCTGGGAATCTGGTGAACCGAGACCTCACTTTAAAGGACGGAGACGTCTTCTATAAGGAAAAGTGGTACATTCCAAATCATCGAGAACTGGAGCTCAAGATCCTGACCGCCCTACATGATTTGAAGACTGCTGGTCACTTTGGACAATTCAAAACGGCAGAACGCCTTCAGGCACTCTTCTTTGGCTAAAGATGGACAACATTGTGGAAGAATACGTTCGGAGTTGCGATACATGTCAACGCGTTAAGGCCTCAACACACAAGAAGTATGGGATGTTGCAATCTTAAGAGGTCCCCTCTATGCCTTGGAGCTCCATTTCAATGGACTTTATCGTGAGCCTGCCTGAATCTGAGGGCTATACCCATGTCTGGGTTATCGTTGACCGTTTCACCAAAATGTCCCAATTCATTCCGCTCAAGACCAAAGCAACCATCCAAGAGCTTGCTCAAATTTTCCTATGGGAGATATGGCGACTGCATGAATTTCCTGAGGAAATTATCTCCGATCGGGACTCTAGATTTGGAAGAGATCGTCTACAAACTGAGAGAGTCAACCAAACGCTAGAACAATATCTCAGAAACTATTGCTTCTATCAGCAGGACGATGGGGCAAGAATACTCCCACTTGCGAGTAAGCCTACAACATGGCCACCCAAGAGTCAACCAAAGTATCGCCGTTTTACGCGAACTATGGGTTTCAACCAGATTGCACTTGGCCCTCACCTAAACGGAAACTGGAAAACTTCGACGCGCCAAGCGCGGCGCAAGCACAGCGGAAGAAATGGTATGATCAGAAACATATGAGTGCTCCAGAACTGAAGGTCAGGGACGAGGTGATGATGGACCGACACAAGATCTTAACCAAGCGATCATCAAATAAGCTAGATTATCAAAATCGGGTCCCTTTGAGGTTGTCGGGAAAATGGGTGTCACGTCCTACAGGCCGAATCTACCCTCTCAGTGGAATATTCATGATGTCTTCCATATATCTCTGCTGGAACCGTATTGGGAGTCAAAGGACCCTCAACGAGCTATAGTGCTTCCACCTCCGGATGAGGTTCAATGCTGATCGTGGGTGAGAAGGTCGTGCAATATCGGATTACCTGGGAGAGCTATCGCTCAGAAGACTTCCGGGAACCGTACAAAATGTTGCAAGGAACGACAGACGAGACACTCCGAGAGTCCCATCCGAAGTATCCTGGAAAATCACGGGACTCATGGGTGAAACTTTAGAAATCCTCAAAATACGGCGTTTTTTCCCATCGGTCTGACAGTGTTCGGATGCCGTTGTTTCTTTGGGAAGTAATACAGGAAAGTGAAGGAAACCGAGGCAACGGAGTGTTCTGGGACAAGCGTGGAGAAAACGGGTCTCCCTTTGTTGGGGGATACACGTTTTTCACTTGAGGTTTCCCTTTGTTAACAGAAATGGATGCGGAAAATAGAGTGTAACGGAGCCATTTCAACTGTCTGGTGTATGAGTACACACAGGGCCCGGTTACATGCTGAGAGTTATTGATAGAAGCCAGTTGCACAGTGACATGCAAGTACCGGCAGTGTGGTTAGCTACCAGCTGTCAGAGTAACTACATTCTGAGCGCTAGGAAGAGGATCTATTCATGGGAGCAACGACTGACGAGTCTATGCCTCGCCAATGATTAGAAGGCCAGCCAGAGTGAAGCTCTGAGTGCTCGGCAATCCTCTACATCCTCCGAGCATGATAAGTCCGCCCGTAGTGGCAGGGACTATGCCTGGGAAAGTCTACAATAAATGAAGAGCTCTACAGCAATGGTTAAGCTTACGCCTGAGCGGTAGCTCATTCATGCAGGTCCCGGTTGTGCGACAATCAAGACTGCAGGTGTTACAAAGGCTTTGACTAAGGGTGGTTGCCTTCGGAACAGGAAGCACCCGCTAACGGTGAGAGAGAAGCGGAGTAGTGGTATTATTGCTTCCCTTCCACTTGAAGGAATCACCAGAACTTAGTAAGGAAGTAGGAGCGGAGAATGGAATCCTTTGGAGCATAAGTACTCAGGATCCTTCTCGCCCAACTATCCAATTTCCTGATTTCCATCTTGTACGGCCATACCTTTCTATCGGATCCTAGCGATACGTGGAAAGGCTGTCCCCGGTATATAGAGTCAGTATGGAATCGTTATTAGAGCTACATTTTCTTGTATGCGCATAATGTACCATACCAAAAACCCTAGGTTGGACTCGGGAGGAGTCTACCGGAGAGGTTGATAGTGTAACAGAGCCACAGTAGGGCTGTTAGAAAAGTACCTGTTCTACCAGTCAAGCCATACGACCCTAGGGTAATCACCGCTTGTTCTTCATCGATGGGTGAAAATAAGGGCAGATGACCCCTACCTCTATTTTGTATGAAGGGTAGGGATCCTGGCGAGCAAGAAGTCTTATAAGTCAAGCTAGGCGACTGGACCAAAACTAGAGCAGAAGGACGAGCATGCCAAATATAAGAAGGGTAACCCCAAACATAAGTTACCTGTAACGGAGCCATTTCAACTGTCTGGTGTATGAGTACACACAGGGCCCAGTTACATGCTGAGAGTTATTGTTAGAAGCCAGTGGCACAGTGACATGCAAGTACCGGCAGTGTGGTTAGCTACCAGCTGTCAGAGTAACTACATTCTGAGCGCTAGGAAGAGGATCTACTAATGGGAGCAATGACTGACGAGTCTGTGCCTCGCCAATGATTAGAAGGCCAGCCAGAGTGGAGCTCTGAGTGCTCGGCGATCCTCTATATCCTCTGAGCATTGGAAGTCCGCCAGTAGTGGAAGGGACTATGCCTGGGAAAGTCTACAATAAGCGAAAGCTTTACAGCAATGATTAAGCTTACATCTGAACGGCAGCTCATTTCATGCAGGCCCCAGTTGTGTGGCAACAGAGGCTGCAGGTGTTACAAAGGCTTTGACTAAGGGTGGTTGCCTTCGGATACGGAAGCACTCGCTGACGCTTAGAGAGAAGCGGGGTAGCGATAGTATTGCTTCCCTTCCGCTAGGAGGCAACACCGGAACTTAGTAAGGAAGTAGGAGCAGAGGATAGAACCTTTTGGAGTATAAGTACTCAGGGTCATTCCCGCCCAACTGTCCAGATCCTCATCTTCACATTTTGGAATCATCTCCTATTATCGGTAGCAGAGCCCATAAAGATTATTGAGTTCTAGCGATAGTATCTTTGAATAAATCTGCACCTGATTTCTATCTTGCACGGCCGCATCTATTCTATTGGATTCTAGCGATACATAGATAGGCTGCCCCCGTTACAGTGATGTCCCAACAAGCCTCTCTGAGCTCCTGGTTTGCAGGGGCCCCCCCACCAGGAACCCTGGCACCCCCCCGCTTCCCTGACACGCAATCGACCCAACAAACACAGTCGACCACGATAGAACAGACCCAACTCTGTAACGAACCGTTCTCCATCTTCGCCGAACATACTCAATATAACGAACCATACGCCCCAAAATATGACTACATCCACCCCAGCATCGTTCCCGAAGAAACCCATGCCAGAATGGACCTGAACTACATCTCTTGGGTAGTTAGGAACGCCCTCACTGTAGCACTCGAACCTCTCAACCAAACAACCGAACAAATCAACAGGGGCCTAAAAGCCACCATTGAAGTCCTATCCACCCAAAACGATTCCCTCAAACACACCGTCGGCATCCTGGCCAAACAAATGTTCGAAATGACAAAGAATAAAGACAAAACATCCGGAAAACTCCATCACCTCCAACATCAGCTCACCAACCTCTCCAACAGGCCCAATAACCAAGTAGCTGCCGAAGGAAGAGCTTCCGCAATCGCCGCCCCCATCACACCAGCCAACAATCCCAACCACGCTCAACAACCAAGAGGGAAAGCTAAAGAAACACCGATTTTAGTTGTACCGAAATCCTATGCATCCATCACAGCAGGAAACACCAACCCTGAATTCACGACCATCACGAACAAGAGGAAAACCAAACCCAAAGCAGATCCCCTCTTCAAACCTGAAATTACTAGACTCAATCGGGAAATCGTGATCGAAACAAACAAGGAACTTCCAGTTACTCCGTCGGATATCAGAGCTAAGATAAATGCAAAGATCCAAGACCCCGACTGCGAACTAATCGCCGCCCGGAAAACAATCAAGAACAACATCATTCTGGAATCAAAGTTCGCAACCCCAGCAACAAAGGTCCTTGAATACAAAAAGGAAATCGAAACCGTCCCGAACGAACTCAAAGTGTCCTTCGTCGGCGTCCGAGTTAACTCTAGATGGTCAAAGTTTATCCTCCATGGTATCCCTACCTCTATAGGTGAGGCTTTCAATGCAGGACAACTATTAGCTTCGGAAATCAGAAACAACTACGGAAACACCTTCGAACTGGCACAAATCCCGAGATGGCTATCGAAACCAGAAGCCGAATCGGAAAGTCACACTCCTCCATGATTATCGCCCTCCCCGGACAATTCACCAAAGAGAACCTCGGCCTCCGATACCTCACCCTCTTCGACAGGAACTGCAAAATTGACAGGAACTGCAAAATTGACAGTTACCTCCCAGCAAACTCAGAAACCCAATGCGCCAGATGTCTTGAATACGGCCACAGGCAAGAACGCTGCTACCATAACAGCGGAAGATGCGGACACTGTGCCGAGAAACACCAAACCAAGGACCACCCATGTACAGAATGCGCCGGAAGCCTTAGGTACTTACATATACACATCTGATGCTATCACTGCAAGGCCCCTCACAAAGCAACAGACGCCAACTGCCCAGAACGAACCAAAGTCCTAATCACAAATAAACTCGGACCAGACACAAACCCAAGCCCGCTACCAATACCCATAGTCAACCCGGCCCAAGACCCCCCATAGGAAGATGCAGCCATGGATAACTCCCAATGAGTTACAACAAAAGGACAACGGCTATCGCGCAGCACCTGAACTGCGCGGAAAATGAGCTCACAACAAAGTCAGTAGTGGAGGAAGCAGAACAGGACCACAATATACTATTTCTTTTGTTACAAGAACCATGGAATAACAAGGACGGCCACCCACCGGAATCACCCCTTTTCTACCTATTTACAGCCAGCAACAAGGGCACCAAAGCCGCCACATACATCAGAAAACATGCCAACTTGAAACCAAAACATCACTACACCTATGACAACTTCATCGTCTCCGTTACGGTGGAAATCCAAAACCGAAAAACACAAATTCTCAACATATACTCACCAGGACGAAGCGGACCCTTCGCAGAAATTTCCCGACAAATAACTACCATCCAGGACTGCCTTGTCATGGGAGACTTCAACAGCCACCACCAACTCTGGTATGGACATAGATCCCACGACTACACCAGCACAATCAGAACAGACAAATCCGGATCTAAGAAACTAAAAAGATGGATTGATCGACAAAGGCTATCCCTACTCAACGAACCATGCGAATTCACACACTTCCCCAGAAACAACAATAGACCAACCATCATCGATTTGACATTAGTCAAAGGACCAGTACTGGACCACGACGTCCGTTGGAACATCGACCGGCATGGAGCAGGATCCGACCACGGGAAAACCATCCTACAACTACGAATAGAGAAGCCCCCTCACACCCCCAGGAGACTATGGCATCGAACGAATTGGGAAAAATTGGAAGAGAATATCTCAGGCCTCCACTTCCCCCCGAAGCATGGGAATGCCAGAACCACACAAAGCAATCGGTCGACTTCATACTTGAACATATAGATAACCTGATAGATCAAGTAATCCCATGGAGCCAAGGACACTTTAAATCTAAGAAATGGTGGACCCCAGAGCTGAAGGAAATTAAATCAACCCTCAACACACTAGAAAGGAAAGCCAGAAACACCCAAAAGGACGAGGACAGGGAATCCTTCAGGAAAACCAGCAGAAAATGGATGGCAGCAATCCGGAAAGCCAAGGCGGAACAAAGGGAAAAAGAACTCATGGAGGCCAAGGGAAGTGCCATCTGGAAACTAATCAACACGGGGAAAGAAGGGACACTACAATCCCAACTATACAAGGTGAAGAAATGTTTGCGGGGAAGTGCCAAGCTCTAAGAGCCCAACTCTTCCCCACAAATTGGACGTCCCCCAACAACCCTCCACTCCAAATCAGACACCCCTCCTTTGACCTTAGTGACGATTTTCAGGAAGTAACAACAGAAGAAATTACATCCGCAATCAGATCTTGCCCAACACACTCGGCCACCGGACCCGATAACATCCCATACCCATTTATACAGGCAACAATCAAGGCAAACACCCAACTCTTCCAAGACATGTTCTCGGCCATGCTCCAACATGGAGTCCAACCGGATCGATGGAAAGTGGCAAAATGCATACCAATCCCTAAACCAGGAAAATCCGACTACTCATCGGCCAAAGCCTACCGACCCATCTCCCTGTTACAATGCTTCAGCAAAGTACTGGAAAAGATAGTGGCAACAAGACTATGCACCGCCGGATTCATCCTGGAGACCCTCAGCAAAAACCAGTTTGGAGGAAGACCAACAATCTCAGCGATCGACGCCCTACTACGGACACTTACGCCCATCCAACAAAACCTCCTGATCAAACGGACCACAGGAACCACTCCAGACAGACCAGCCCTCCTTACAAATGACATGCAGGGAGCCTTCAACTGCGTCGACCACCTCCTACTCGCAGAAATCATGACCCAACAAAAATTCCCAACATACCTAATCAATTGGTGTAAGGAATTCAACACCAACCGAACACTCCAATTCCAATTCAACCACAAACTGTAACCACCACAACCATATGCCTCAGGACTGCCCCAAAGCTCCCCCCTATCCCCAGTATTATTCATGATATACGCCAGGGTGATAACAGACCCCTCCAATTCCCCCAAAGAAACCAACACCACCTATATCGACGACGATGCACTCGTACAACTCGCAAAGTCCCCCCTCTACATCACTAAAAGACTTAACGAAAGAATGGCTGAAAGAGTCAAGAAAGAAGAACCTTTCAACATCAAATATGAACCACAGAAATCTGACCTGGTCTTCTTCAAACCCACAACGTCGAGCACCCCAACTCTCAGAAACTCGGTAATAATCGCAAAGGAGGAAATCCAACCCAAAGACAGGCTCAAATATGTTGGAGTCTGGCTGGACTCAAACCTCTCCTTCCGGCCTCACATCGCAGAAACCATCGCCAAAGGCCTTAAAGCCCTAAGCAAAATCAGAAACATCACATACCTCCCAGGAACAACAGTAAAATCCATCCATCACCTCATCGTCCAAGGCGTCCTCCCCACCATTCTATGGAGATCAGAGGTATGTTGGACGGAGCTGACCACATCCTCCGATCACTATCCCCACTCTATGATGAAGCTGCCAGGATAGTAACAGGCCTACCCCGCTGGACAAAAACCGAAAGACTGCTGAAAGAGGCAGCACTCCCCCCACTCGAACACCTCCTCAACCATAAATTACGAAAATATGAGACGAGCATCGTTTGCCATCCTGCCGACCGCCCACTCAACGAAGGACTCATACAACTCCTCCCTACCAGAACAAAAAACATAAAAGGCTCAGGCCTACACCGGATTGCATCACTCATGCTACCCTTCCAAGAACCAGGCAACAGCAGAGAGCGATGGATCCAAAACGACACCCTCACAAAATGCATGCTGGAAGAATGGAACTCCATCCCATGCACCAACTACTATGAGCCAGGAACCCTTAAAATCCACCCCAAACGAGCAAAACTTCCCTGATCCAAAGCGAAACTCATACATCGCATACGATGCCAAGTCACCAGAATAGACAGATACGCAGCATTCACGGAACCCGAACCCTGCCAATGTGGCTCGGAACAATCTTCCAAACATACTATGATCGATTGCCTGCGATGGACACAAATACGAAGGCCACTCATGAATAAGATCCCAGGACCGCCCACCTGGGAAAATTGGTTATTCACTGTAACGAGGGTGCTATGATGGGGCACGACCGTGACTTCGATCAGGTAGGAATGATAAAGAAAGCGAACGAGTTATGATGGGACTCGTTCAACAGAAAGATAGAGTTTGTTTTTTGTTTGATCGTTATTTGTAGTCTAGAAACATAATAACTTTAAGGGGTCTTCTCGCTAGTAAAGATCCGATAATTCTGAGAGGCCAACCTGGGGCATTACCGAGTTCTTTATAGAAGTTCGGTGCCCTTGTTCAGGTTATTTGTTTCTGACGGCAAAGCTGCCTGTCAATAGTCGGGGGCACAGCGACTATTTCCTATGAGGGGCGAGAGGAGTTGCTACCACACCTTGGACGAACT